>NC_052086.1:7455226-7818738 GCF_015852505.1 Tachyglossus aculeatus
TGGCGTAGTGGATAGAGTGTGGGCCTAGGACTCAGAAGGTCATGGGTTCTAATCCTGGTTCTGCCACTTGTCCACTGTGTGACCTTGGGCAAGTCACTTAATTTCTCTGTGACTCAGTTACTTCATCTGTAAAATGGGGAGCGAGACTGTGAGCCCCGTGTGGGACAGGGACTGTGCCCAATCCGATTAGCTCGGATCCACCCCAGTGCTTAGTACAGTGCCTGGCACATAGTAAGTGCTTAACAAATACCATTATTATTATTAGATGGGGAGATAGACATTAATAGAAATAAATAAATTACAGATATGGACATAAGTTCTGAAGGGCTGGGAGGGGAGATGAATAAAGGGAGCCAGTCAGGGCGACGCAGAAGGGAGTGCAAGAAGTGGAAAGGAAGGATTAGTCAGGGAAGGCTTCTTGGAGGAGATGCACCTTCAATAAGGCTCTGAAGGCAGTAAGTCTAAGGCTCCTCCTTTAGACTGTGAATCCCAAGTGGGACAGGAATTGTGTCCCACGTGATTAACTTGTATCTACACCGGCACTTAGAGCAGTGCTTGGCACATAGTAAGCACTTAGAAATGCCATAATAATAATTGCTCCAGTTTCCTCAGATTTGGAGGTGAAGGGAAATCATATCTGTTGAGAGTGGTCTCTTTATCGTTTTTCATGGCCGAGAGAAGATTAAATCAGGCCAGAAAAGAAAGCCATCTTTGTTTCTCATGGCTCTTGTTCATTTATCTACCTCTTCTCAATCAATCAATTGTGTTTATTGAGTGCTTTCTGTGTACAGAGGACTGTAGTAAATGCTTGGGAGAGCACAGCATAACAGACTTGGTATACATTCATTTTCTGTCTCCTTTCAGATTCTAAAACACTTTCCTGAAGTGTATTACACATGAGTCCTAAAACAAGACCAGGATGTATAGGGAAATGTGCTTGATCTCATGTCACTTTCAATCCACTCCTTTCTGAGAAAAATCCATCTGATTGAGAAGTAGTGTGGCCTAATGGTTAAAGCTTGGGCCTGGGAATCAGAAGGACCTGGGTTCTATTACTGACTCTGCCACTTTGTCTGCTGAGTGAACTTGGGCAAGTCACTTCTTTTTGCCTTAGTTACCTTATCTGTAAAATAGGACTTACAGTCTTAATCCCCATGTGGGACAGGACTGTGTCCAACCTGATTAGTTTGTATATACCCCAGTGCTTAGAACAGTGCCTAGTAAGAGTAGAATAGAATAGTAAGTGTTCAACAAATGCCATTAAAAAAAATTGAATGTGTCTCAGTTTTTGATCAGTACTTGAATCACCATAGTGAATTTGTCCCCCTCCCCCCACCCCCAAAAAAGTGATCTTTGAACAGTAGTCGATAATTCAACCTCCAAACAGGACTACCTGTGTCAACATGACTAGCGGTAAGGCTGGAATCATTTCTTAAGATACATCACCCTGTGGCTGCACCAGCATTAAAAAAATTTATTTCATGGTGGATTTTTTTTTTTAATTTTATTGAAGTGCTAAATTTCCTTAAACTGTGAGCCTCTTGGTGGACAGGGACTGCTGATTTATCTTGTATCTACCCCAGGGCTTAGATCAGTGCTTGACACATAGTAAGCATTTAAGAAATATTATTATTATTTCTTACAAGAAGAGCCCAATTCCTCCACAGACCCTCAGATCCTGTTCTTTTTTTCTTTTCAGTGAAGCTGAAGTACCCTCATCCTCTTTTCCCACTCCCTTCTGTTTAGCCCTGACTTGCTTCCTTTGCTCTTCCTCCCTGTCAGCCCCCAGCACTTACGTACACATGAAAGAGTATAATTTAAACCCTCTTGAAAAGTGCTCATTTGGGTTTTCAACATATGTCACCCTCAGTTTGTCAATCAGTAGTATTGATTGAATGCTTACAGTGTGCAGAGCATTGTACCAAGTGCTTGGGAGAGTACAACAGAGGTAGTAGACACAATTCCTGCCCTCAAGGAGCTTGCAGTGTATTGGAGCGGTAGATGTTAAATAAATTACGGAGAGGGGAGAGAGTAAGTGCTTGTGGGGCTGGAGTGAGTATCAAAGTGCTAAAGTATTAAAGGCTTTAAGTATTAAAGGGTACACAGCCAAATACATAGTTGATACAGAGGGGAGGGTAAGGAAATAAAAGGTTAGCCAGGGAAGTCTTCTTGGAGAAGAAATGATTTTAGTAGGGCTTTGAAGGTGGGGAGATCATATAAGTGATGGAGTCTTGGCCATGCTGATTCCAACTGGTTGGAACAACTTGGGAAGTACCACAAAATGATTATAGTAGCAACAGTGGCAATACATATCCAGCATACCAGTTCTCAGCACAGTGCCCAGCGCTTAGAAGAGTGTCTGGCACATAGTAAACACTTAACAAGTACCACAGTTATTAGTCCATATCCAGCAGGAGGTAATAGTCCTTGGGCTCCTCCCCGCTGGTCAAGTCATCCAGGATTCCAGGATCTCTTTGGATTCTGCTTGGTGACTGGGGGCTAGGCAAGTGAGCGGAAGAGTTTCCAGTAGAATTCTGTGGCACGGTGGGTGTGCATATGGTGGAAAATGCTGGTGTGGAATTCGCAGTCAAGATCACTTTTAACTGTGAGTCCGTTGTTGGGTAGGGACCGTCTCTATAGGTTGGCGAATTGTTCTTCCCAAGTGCTTAGTACAGTGCTCTGCACCCAGTAAGCACTCAGTAAATACAGTCAAATAAATGAACAAGCCGTCCCATGTTGTGCGACGAAGCTTGTAACCCCTGGCTGTTTGGGGTGGGGAGAGAGCCATGACCATATGCACCAATGACCCTTCCTTTCCCCCCCAATGTTTTTTTGGTGATGGTTTTTGTTAAGGACTTACTATGTGCCAAGCACTGCATTAAGGTCTGGGGTAGATACAAGCTAATCAGGTTGGACACAACCGTGCCTGAAAATGGGGCTCACAGTCTTAATCCAACTTTACAGATGAGGTAACTGAGGCACAGAGAAGTAAAGTGACTTGCTCAAGGTCACCCAGCAGTCAAGTGATGGAGCAGGGTTTAGAACCCAGGTCCTTCTGACTCGCAGGCCTGCGCTCTATCCACTAGGCCATGCTAATTCTCCATTCTCCATCTTCTCCATTAGATGGCAAGGTCCTTGATTTTAAGGCATTAAATAAATACTGGTGGTACTTCTCTGTCCTTTTTGGGGTGGAAGCGGATAATTTCTTCCAGTTATTGGAGCAGAAGCTGCGGCACAGTCATTAAGTAAATATTGGTGGTACTTCTCCCCCTACCATCCCTTTTTGGGGTGGAGGGGGATAATTTCTTCCAGTTATTGGAGCAGGAACTTAAATACAGGCATTAAATATTGGTGGTTCTTCACCTTACCCCCTCGGAGGGGGACCTGCAAACTACTAGCACTAGAAACAATTCCTCCTTGACAGGGTTCTCAAGGCTGCAGGGTTTCATGACTGGATTCAGGGTTTCAGGCCTCTGTCATTGTCACTTGCAGTAGGTGCCTCCATTATCATCAATATTGAGTGAAGTGTTTCATTCCAGGACTGTCTTTTATCCCAGTGACACTGCTGGTTGGGACATGGTGGGTTGGTGGGGCCGGAAATAGACTGTAAACTCATTGTGGGCAGGGAATGCATTGTGTTCTTCCAAGCGTTTAGTATAGTGCTCTGTACCCAGTAAGCGCTCAATAAGGGCTGTAGACTGGCAGATAAAGACTGACTTAGCTGATTTTTCATGTAAAGGCTGTGGGGAAGTAACTGAGGGTTGAAGCCTCGGGAACCTTGGCTCCTCCCTCTTGCACCTGAGCACCTGAAGCAAAGCCCAGAAGTGCAGGATTAATGGGGAAGTGCCTGGGGGCACATTGTCTGCTGTGGTGTTAGTTGTTAATTAGGCTCCAATCACCTTTTGTGAGCCCCTAACCAAAGCTGCTTCATTTCCTCAGTCCCTAAAGCTCTCACCAACTACCTTGGGTACAATTAGAAGTCAGAATAGGTTTTCTGTTATATAAGGTACAAACTTTTTCATCGGTGTCCCTCCAGTTCCGTGATGTTCCATGTAGGCTGAACTAAACTTCCTCAGAAGTCTCACTCACGTATGCCATTTGAAGAAAGCCATCAAAATTCCCTCAAATAGGCAAAAATTCACTTACAAATTTGAAAAGCCATTTGATCCAGAGCCTGGAATTAGAACTGTTGTTGTACTTGCCTACTGTTGAGACTTTGAGCCTGTTTTGTGTATTTGTTTGTGTGGCATCTTAATTCTTCATCACTCCTGATGTGTCTGTCTCCAATCCGTCCCCCACATTTAAATAGCTTATATGGTGACTCCACATTAGGCCCTAGGACCATGTCTAATCCCTCCTCTGTATCAATCAGCCAGTGGTATTTATTGAATGCTTGCTGTGGGCAGAGCCCTGTACGAAATGCTTGGGAGAGTACAATATAACAGTGTTGGTAGACTCATACCTTGCCCACAACGAGGTTACATCCAGTGTTTAATACAGTGCTGTGCACACAATAAGCACTTAATACATGCCATTACTACTAACCTAGGCAACTTGGCAAAAAATAATTGTCATCATGTTTAAGTCTTGTTGGCTAAATGTAGGCCTGTCATTAGTCTTTTCAGTTTAATATCTTTAGAGTTTTTAAACCTTTAATTTTAACTGGTGCTCTTTCTTCAGAACTCAATACCATACTCCTACCAATTCAGTTAAAATCCTTTTTGAATTGGGCTTATTCCAAGTGTTCGTCAGATCAAATTTGTCTGTGCTGTTTTCAAATGGAGTCCCATCCTAACTTTGCTGCGACCCATATAGTCCCTATTCTGATTATATCCTGGCCATGTTGGTGCAACACTAACTCAGTGCTCAACTAAATAAACTGAAAGTTTTTGCTTAGGTGGTGTTTTAAGGAGCTTAAAGGACCTCTACTTCCCAAGCACTTAATACAGTACAGTAAGTGCTCAATAAATACGACTGAATGAATGAAATGAATGACTTGTCAAGTTTGAGGTGACAGGAGGACATCCAAGGAGTAGAGATGTCTTGAAGGCAGGAGGAGAGGCAAGCCTGGAGAGGGAGAGAGATCAGGGGAGAAGGTGTAGATTTGGGTACTGCAAAGAGGGAAGAGTTGGGGATTCAAGGTTAGAGAGAGTTGAGGGGGAAAGAAAAAGGAGAGATTAGAATGCAGAGTGTGGCAGGAAGGCATAGGATAGAATTGTGCTGGGGTTGGAGAAGGGCCAAAGAGGGAAATGGGAAAGGACAGCGAGGAAGCAGGATGAACAGGAAATCCGGAATCGTCTGAGTGCTTACTGTATGCAGAGCACTGTACTAAGTGCTTGGGAGAGTGCAGTGTAAGAATTGGGTGACGTGTTCCCTGCCGCAAATGAGCTTACAGACCAGAGAGGGAGACGGACATTAATATAAATAGATAAATTACAGATATGTTCTGCAGGTACAACCTCTGCTTGTACCCATAGTCCTAAGGTAACTGTCCAAATTTCATTTTATAGTTATCGAGTGCCTTCGAGTATTTTATAGTATCCATCATCAAAACACTTGAGGTTTGTCTCTGGGCAGTGAAAGTTAGATGGCGCGGTGGGAGGGGGAGAGAAACCCCTAATGATTTGGACCTAAAGTGTGTTTTTGTGTTTCGGGTGAGGAGGGGGGAGCGGTTCCAGCCACTGAAAAGTCTGAACTACATTAAGAAAATCTTAGTTTTATGATAGTACTTAGAGATCTTTCTGTGTGTATTTCATAGTGTCCCTTCCAGTCTGGCATTTAAAAAAAAATCTGCCCCTTGACCAGCTGGAGGTTCAGGCAGTGTCTTCTGTTTCCTTTCTCTTGTCCCCTCCTGTCTTCACACTCTCCTGCTTTACCAGAATTTTCAGTTGGGCTGCTTTGTAACCACAGAAGAGTCAGTAAAACCCACCTTCCTTGAGGCTTGCTGCAGAGAATGAAGAGGGTGAATACTTTTGGTCCTAATTATCACAAATTTCAGATGGACGGAGTGTGTTGAATCTTGCCAACATCTTTTAGGGAAGAAGGGCCTGAAAGAAATGGGAAACTCTCCTAGCACCCTCGGGCAGGGGGGTTGCAGTCAGGAAGACTCACCTAGGTGTGAAATCTTCAAGGGGCAGCCTTTCCTCCTGCCAGTAGTATTTGTGAGCTCCTGCTGGATGCAGAGCCCTGTAGTAAGTGTTGGGGGAGAGGACAGTAGAATTAGAGGTATGTACATAAGAGTTGGGGTAGGGGTTGGTGGATTTGAGTGCTTAGAGGCATGGAAGTGTTGCAGTGGGTGAGGGGATGGGTAGAAGGAGAGGATATGAGGGATCAATCAGGGAAGGCCTCCTGGAAATGTGATTTCAGAGGGGCTTTGAAGATAAAGTGCTCTGTCAGAAGTGGAGAGGAGTCAGTCGTTTGTATTGAGGTCTTACTGTTTGCAGAGCACTGTATTAAGCCCTTGGGAGAGTACACTGTAACAGTCCACTTACAGTCCAGAGGATTAAAACTGTGAACCCATGTGGGCCAGGGACCATGTTCATTCTGATTTAACTTTTATCTACCCCAGTGCTAGAGTGCCTGGAACATAGTAAGCTCCTAACAAATACCATTAACAACGAATAACAAAGAGGTTTCTTCCATGCCAAACCTGCTTATGGCCATAGTGACCAAAGCATAGTGCTCTGCTCGGTCTAATACTACTGATGATTAGATGATTGTGCAGAAGGAGTTTGTACATCAAAGGTAAAAACATGCTACTGCATCATAGGGGAGGCTGTAAGCTCCTTGAGAGCAGGGAATAGGTCTACCAAATCTGTTATATTGTACTCTCCCAAGCACTTTAGTAAGTGCTCAGTAACTTTGACAGGTTGTTCCTGGGATTTGGGCAGGCTTGTGGGTAGGTGGACACCGGTGCTTCTGACCCTATTCCCTCTCACCTTATGAAATCTCTTGCTCCGTTCCTTCTCCCCTCCTTAACTTCCATCTTCAACCGTTCACTCTCCACTGGTTCCTTCCCCTCTGCCTTCAAACATGCCCAAGTCACTCCCATACTTAAAAAACCCTCTCTTGACCCCACCTCACCTTCTAGTTATCGCCCTATCTCCCTCCTACCATTCCTTTCCAAACTCCTTGAATAAGTCGTCTACATGCGCTGCCTCGAATTCCTCAACACCAACTCTTTCCTTGACCCCCTCCAATCTGGCTTCCGTCCCCTACATTCCACGGAAACTGCCCTCTCAAAGGTCACCAATGACCTTCTGCTTGCCAAATCCAACGGCTCATACTCTATCCTAATCTTCCTCGACCTCTCAGCTGCCTTCAACACTGTGGACCACCCCCTTCTTCTCAACACGCTATCCAACCTTGACTTCACAGACTCTGTCCTCTCCTGGTTCTCCTCTTATCTCTCTGGTCATTCATTCTGAGTCTCTTTTGCAGGTTCCTCCTCCCCCTCCCATCCCCTTACTGTAGGGGTTCCTCAAGGGTCAGTTCTTGGTCCCCTTCTGTTCTCTATCTACATTCACTCCCTTGGTGAACTCATTTGCTCCCACGGCTTCCAACTATCATCTCTACGCTGATGAAACCCAAATCTACATCTCTGCCCCTGCTCTCTCTCCCTCCTTCCAGGCTCGCATCTCCTCCTGCCTTCAGGACATCTCCAGCTGGATGTCTGCCCTGCCATCTAAAACTCAACATGTCCAAGACTGAACTCCTTATCTTCCCTCCCAAACCCTGCCCTCTCCCTGATTTTCCCATCAGTGTTGACGGCACTTCCATCCTTCCCGTCTCACAAGCCCGCAGCCTTGGTGTCATCCCCGCTGCACGCTGAGAAGCAGCGTGGCTCAGTGGAAAGAGCACGGGCTTTAGAGTCAGGTCATGGGTTCAAATCCTGGCTCCACCAACTGTCAGCTGTGTGACTTTGGGCAAGTCACTTAACTTCTCTGGGCCTCAGTTACCTCATCTGTCAAATGGGGATTAAGACTGTGAGCCCCCCGTGGGACAACCTGATCACCTTGTAACCTCCCCAGCGCTTAGAACAGTGCTTTTCACATAGTAAGCACTTAATAAATGTCATTATTATTATTATTATTATCCTCGACTCCGCTCTCTCGTTCACCCTTCACATCCAGTCCGTCATCAAAACCTGCCAGTGTCAGCTCTGCAACATTGCCAAGATCTGCCCTGTCCATTCCACCCAAACTGCTACCCTGCTGGTTCAATCGCTCATCCTATCCCAACTAGATTACTGCATCAGCCTCTTCTGTGATCTTCCATCCTCCTGTCTCTCCCCACTTCAATCCATACTTCACGCCGCTGCCCGGATCGTCTTTATGCGGAAACTCTCTGGGCATGTTACTCCCCTCCTCAAAAATCTCCAGTGGCTACCAATCAACCTACGCATTGGGCAAAAACTCCTCACCCTCGGCTTCAAGGCTGTCCATCACCTCGCCCCCTCCTACCTCACCTCCCTTCTCTCCTTCTCCAGCCCAGCCCGCACCCTCCGCTCCTCCGCTGCTAATCTCCTCACCGTACCTCGTTCTCGCCTGTCCCGCCGTCGACCCCCGGCCCACGTCATCCCCCTGGCCTGGAATGCCCTCCCTCCGCACATCCGCCAAGCTAGCTCTCTTTCTCCCTTCAAAACCCTACTGAGAGCTCACCTCCTCCAGGAGGCCTTCCCAGACTGAGCCCCCTCCTTTCTTCCCCCCATCCCCCCACCTTACCTCCTTCCCCTCCCCACAGCACCTGTATATATGTATATATGTTTGTACGTATTTATTACTCTATTTTATTTGTACATATTCTATTTATTTTATTTTGTTAATGTGTTTTGTTTTGTTCTCTGTCTCCCCCTTCTAGACTGTGAGCCTGCTGTTGGGTAGGGACCGTCTGTATATGTTGCCAACTTGTACTTCCCAAGCACTTAGTACAGTGCTCTGCACACAGTAAGCACTCAATAAATACTATTGAATGAATGAAAGTTTGTATTGATTGGCTCTGTCTTGGGATTCACATTTATTCTTGCCCTATCATTGCAGGACCCTTCTCAGGGTCACACCTGGAGAGTTTCCAGTACTCTACCAGCCTCGACTACGGGAGGAAGAGTCAAACAGAGGCCTGTCCGTTCCATTCCTAGCTTGGGCAGTGGTTAGAGAGTGGCAGGCAATCTGCTACCAGTCAAAACTCCCCCGTGCTGGGCAGCAGTGGCACGGGAGAGAGTCGAGGGCAGAGACTCAAGCTGACGGTGTGGAAGGAGGCAATGGTAAACCGCGCCTGGATTTTTACCAAGAAAACTCAATGGATTGCAGATGGAGATGGGGCGTTCTGGGAGCAATGTGCCCATGATGTCTCTATAGGTCGGCGACGACTCAATAACATGAGACAGCAAATCATCACTGCAGGATGCAATACATTGAGTATCTTGAGTTTATCATTCCCCTTTAACTGTCTCTAGAAATGTCACAGCATTCTCCCCATTTTATAGTTGAATTCAGAGACTTATGTTAGAGGCCCATTTCACAATGCATTCCACCAGTTCTTATTGGGGGTGATGGTTGAAATCACAGATAATCATCTAATTTTTCCACTAGTAGAGGCAGTAACAGTAATTGTGGTATTAAACACTTATGTGCCAAGCGCTGTGTTTAAATGCAGTGGTAAATACAAGATAATCAGGTCAAACATAGGTACTGCTGAGTTGCCTGTTGCAGTGTAGACTGGAGACGAACTAAGGCGTTGCGTGTGGATAATTCAACATAATCCCCGCTGGACTGCCAATTTGGCTGGGCCATAGAAAGGATGGAAAGAAGCAGTGTGGCTTAATGGATAGAGCACAGGCTTGGGAATCAAAATGACCTGAATTCTAATCCCAGCTCTGCCACTTGTCTGCTGTGTGACCTTGGGCAAGTCACTTCACTTCTTTGGGCCTCAGTTGCCTCATTTGTAAAATGGGGATTAAGATTGTGAGCCCTGTTTGGGACAGGGAATGTGTCCAACCTGATCATCTTGTATTTACTCCAGTGCTTAGAACCATACCTAACATATAGTATGATTGGCACATTCAGTATGATTGAATAAATGATAATACACAGTAGCTACCCATTGAATTGGCCCACTCTGCTATTTTGTCCTGATTTTATCCTCTTCAGTCAGTTGTATATATTGAGTGCTTACTATGTGCAGGGCACTGTAATATGTGCTTGGGAGAGTACAAACAACAATGTAACAGACACATTCCCTGTCCACAAGGAGCTTACAGTCTAGAGAGAGAAACAGACATTAATATCAATAATTTACAGATACGTAAGTAAGTTTTGTGAGGCTGGGGGTGGGAGGTGATGAATAAAGGGAGCAAGTTAGGGTGACATAGTGGGAAAAGAGGAAATGAGGGCTTAGTCACGAAAGGCCTCTTGGAGGAGGTGTGCCTTCAACAAGACACATCTTCTTACTCTTCCGGCCCTGCCATCACTACTTAACTCAAATTATTTATCCCCATCCCCAGCACATACAAACGCCTGCTCATTCCATTATTTACGCCGAGTACTCTATAAATGTGGGTAGTCTCTTTACTCAGGTCTGCCTTTCCCAAGTGCTGAGCACAGCCCATTGTTTTGCTAGCCCTGGGCAATTAGCCTCGAAGGACCAGCTCATCCTTACCCCTCCTGCTCCCCCGCCCCCAACTTGTCACCCATTCATTCATTCAATCGTATTTATTGAGCGCTTACTGGGTGCAGAGCACTGTACTAAGTGCTTGGGAAGTACAAGTTGGCAACATATAGAGACAGTCCCTACCCAACAACGGGCTCACAGTCTAGAAGGGGGAGACAGACGACAAAACAAAACATGTGGACAGGTGTCAAATCGTCAGAATAAATAGAAATAAAGCTAGATGCACATCATTAAGAAAATAAATAGAATAGTAAATGTGTACAAGTAAAATAAATAGAGTAACAAATCTGTACAAACATATATACAGGTGCTGTGGGGAGGGGAAGGAGGTAGGGCAGGGGGGATGGGGAGGAGGAGAGGAAAAAGGGGGCTCAGTCTACCATCAGCAAGCAGCGGCAGGACCAAGAACAGGCCAGCCAGGCTGTAGCTGGGGCCACCGGGCCTCCTGCTCTGGCCTGGGGGTGGCAGAGGGAGGTCTGGTTGGGCTGGCCATCTTGGCCACCACTGCTACTGGCTTTCGGTTGGCCGCTGTTGGGTGACAAACCAAGTCTCCACAAGGCTGGTCCTCAAGGAGCTGGGGTAGTTTGTGGTCCATTCCTGCAGCCTGGGGTGGAGCCTCTTCATATCCTGCTCTGCGACCATGGGCAAGTCACTCTCTGGGCCTCAATTCCCTCATCTATAAAATGAGGATTAAGGCTGTGAGCCCCATGTGGGACAGGGACTGTGTCCAACCTGATTAGCTTGAATCTACACCAGGGCTTAGAACAGTAAGTAAGTGCTTAACAAATACCATCATTATTATATCCAACAATTACTGTACCCCACCTTCAAAGCCTTGTTGAAGACACATCTCTTCCAAGAGGCCTTCCTTAAGCCCTTTTATCCTTCAACTCACTTCTGCATCAGCCCGACTTGCTCTCTTGATTCATCCCCGCCTCCCAGCCCCACAGGACTTATGTCCGTGCCTGTAATTTTATTTATGCGTATTAACATCTCTCTCCCCCTCTAGACTGTAAGCTCCTTGGGGATAGGGAATGAGTCTGATATATTGTACTCTCCCAAGTGCTTAGTACAGTGCTCTGCCCACAGTAAGCACTCAATAAATACAGGTGACAGAATGACTGAGGTGAAAGTGGAATCCCACAGAGTCTGGGGTGGGACTGGGGCCCGGGCTTGTAGCCAGGAAGAGTTCGGACTGCCATCTAGGTTCCACCTCTGGCCTCTTTATAGATTGCTGTGGTTGCTTGCTTCGCCCCGAGAGCTGCAAGGGCCAAGCTAATGGCTAAACCCGTGGGAGCGATCTACCCCCTTCCCTCACCCTGGACTCACTCTCTGTGACCCTTAAATAACTGCAGGTTAACGGCTGAACCTCACCTCGTCAGGAGGGAATGCTCACAGGTTTATGAGAATTGAGTAATTTTAAGTCCCCACGTGAATTTGGCAATTCAGAAACAACTTAATCTTTTATGGACCAAAGTTTGGAATGATATCGAAAGGTACACCTTCTTAGTGGTTCTAGAGTGTATCAGAAGCACCCAGAAAGGCATTTATAATGCCACCTTATCCAAGCAGCTTTACTATTCATTTACGCATTCAGTCGTATTTGAACACTTACTGTTTGCAAAGCACTGTACTAGGTGCTTGGGAGAGTACAGTACAACAACAGAAATATTCCCTGCTTACAACGAGCTCACAGTCTAGGGGGGAGGCAGACATTAATATACATAAATGAATGAATTACAATTAAATACATATGTGCTGTGGAGATAGGAGGGAGGATGAATGAAGGGAACAAGTCAGGATAATGCAGAAGGGAGTGGGAGAAGAGGAGAGAAGGGTTTAGTCGGGGAAGGCTTCTTGGAGGAGATGTGCCTCAAATAAAGCACAAGAAGTGGGGGAGAGCAATTAGCTGTCAGATATGAGGAGAGAGGTTGTTTCAGGCCAGAGGTAGCATGTGGGGAGAGGTCGGTGCTGAGACAGGCGAAATTGAGGCGCATCGAGAGAAGCGAAGTTTGCGGGCTGGGTTGTAGTAGGAGAGTAGCGAGGTGAGGTAGGAGGGGGCAAGGTGATTGAGTGCATTAAAGCCAATAGTGAGGATTTTTTGTTGCCTAGTTCGATGGGCAACCAGAGGAGCTTCTTGAGGAGTGGGGAACTTGGTCTGAGCGTTTTTGAAGGAAGATGATCTGGGCAGCAGAGCTGGAACTTAAGTACCAGGCAGTAAATCAAGGCAGCCATCTAAAAGGACCATGCCCCATTGTAGAAGCCGGAAGCAGCTGAGTTGTATGAATGTCAGTGAGACAACTTTAAGATGATTAAAATAGCATGAAGGCTCAGGCACCCAAAGAGAGGCAGCATGGCTTAGTGGATAGAGCACGGGCCTGGGAATCAGAAGGATCTGGGTTTTAATCCCGGCTCGGCCACTTGTCTGCTGTGTGACCTTGGACAACTCCATTTCTCTGGTCCTTAGTTCCTTAATGAGGATTAAGACTGTGAGCCCCATGTGGGACATGAACTGTGTCCAACCTGATTTGCTTGTGTCTACCCCAGTGCTTAGTACAGTGCGTGGTGCACATTGTGTCTAACAAATACCGTAAAAAAATTAGAATGTGCTGAATTATAATGATGGTATTTATTAAGGGCTTACTATGTGCAAAACACTGTTCTAAGTGCTGGGGAGGATTTAAGGTGATGAGGTTGTCCCATGTGGGGCTCACAGTCTTAATCCCCACTTTACAGATGAGGTAACTGAGGCCCAGAGAAGTTAAGTGACTTGCCGAAAGTCACACAGCTGACAAGTGGCAGAGCCAGGATTAGAACCCATGACCTCTGACTCCCAAGCCCGGGCGCTTTCCACTGAGCCACGCTGCTTCTCATATGAATATGATATGTTAGGGTACTTTGCAAAAAAGGGAATTAATGTTCTTATGTGCCTTTTGCCAATCCTTTTTTCCCTTACCCCGAGGGAATGTGTCTACCAACTCTGTCTCTGAAGTGCTTAGTACAGTGCTCTGCATGCATTAAGTGCTAAATAAATGCAATTGATTGTGAGCTCCCTTGTGGACCAGGGACCATGTCTATAGCTCTGTCTGTGTCCAGTGCACAAAAAATGCTCTAAGAATGTAGTAGTGATAGCATTTATAATAATAATAATGGTATTTGTTAAGCGCTTACTATGTGCCAGACACTGTACTAAGTGCTGCGGTGGATACAAGCAAATTTGGTTGGACACATTCCATGTCTCACATAGGGTTCACAGTCTTATTCTCCATTTTACAGATGAGGTAACTGAGGCACAGAGAAGTGAAGTGACTTGCCCAGGGTCACATGGCAGAGCTGGGATTAGAACCCATGAACTTCTGCCTTTCAGGCCCCCTGCTCTATCCACTATGCCATGACACTTCTTATTGTCAGTCACTCATATGTGAAGATTAGCCACAGTGGCAACATATCATGCTTTATGCATCCTTTGAAATAATTTGTGCATTGTAGGCAGCACCTTGGTTCCATGCCACAGCCATGCCTGCATCTGCAAGGTCATTTTAATTGGGATAAGACAACTTGTGACTGGCATGGATCCAGTAACTCTTTCTTAAACTTTCTTGTAACAGTTAAGGTAGGATAGTAGGCCAGGAGTGCTCGTTAATGTTTAAGAGAAGATTTAACTTTTGCCTGAGCAAGAGGTTTATTTAACTTGTTTTTTTAAGCGTAGTTGCCTGCCTGCAGAGGGGTACGAATCATCAGCTCGCCCTTTCCCCTTCATCAAAAGTGCTGCTACACTGATCCAAGCCTTTAACTTATCCCTCCGTGACTCTGCATCAGCCTCCTTGTTGACCTCCCTGCCTCCTGCATCTCCCCACTTCAGTCTTTCACTCTGCTGCCAAGATCATTTTTCTTAAAAAAAAAAGTTCAGTCCACATCCCCCCACTCCTCAAGAACCTCCAGAGATTGCTCATCCACCTCTACAAATAGAAACCCCTTACCATTGACTTTAAAACACTCAATCTGCTCCCCCCCCCCCACCACCTTAACTCACAGATTTCCTCCTCCAGTCCATTTTGCACACTTCGCTCCTGTAACGCAACCTGTACCTTAATCTCATCTACCTCTTTGTTGACTCCTTGCCCACGTCCTTCCCCTTGCCAGAAACACCCTCCCCCTTTGGAAATGACAGCCCACCACTCTCCCCACCTTCAAAGTCTTATTAAAATCACATCTCCTCCAAAGAGGCCTTCCCCGACTCAGCCCTCTTGTCCCTGTCATACCCTCTCCCTGCTGTGTTGCTTTATATACTTAGATCTGTTTAGACTGTGAGCCCACTGTTGGGTAGGGACTATCTCTATATGTTGCCAACTTGTACTTTCCAAGTGCTTAGTACAGTGCTCTGCACACAGTAAGCGCTCAATAAATACAATTGATTGATTGACTGATCTGTCCCCTTTAAGCTTTTGGAATTAATAATAATAATAATAATAATAATAATAATAATAATAATAATGGTATCTGTTAAGCACTTACTATGTGCTAAGCACTGTTCTAAATGCTGGAGCGGCTACAGGGTAATCAGGTTGTCCCACACATGGGACTCGCAGTTTTAATCCCCATTTTACAGATGAGGGAACTGACGCACAGAGAAGTTAAGTGACTTGCCGAAGGTCACACAGCAGACAATCGGCAGAGCTGGGATTAGAACCCACGCCCAATAATAATGGTATTTATTAAGCGCTTCCTATTGCCAGGCACTGTTGTAAGCGCCGGAGTAGATACAAGGTTATCAGTTATTCCACAGGGGTCTCACAGCCTTCATCCCCATTTGAAAGATGAGGTAACTGAGGCACAGAGAAGTGAAGTGACTTGCCCAATGTCACACAGCTAAATGGCCGAGTTGAAATTCAAACCCATGACCTCTGCTTCCCAAGCCCATGTGCTTGCCACTAGCCCATGTTCTTAGCCCCACAGTCTTATGTAGATACCTAGTGATTGATGGATTTCTATCAATGTCTATCTACCCCTCTAGACTGGAAGCTCACTGTGGGCAGGGAACATGTCTACCAACTGTGCTGTATTGTATGCTCCCAAGCACTTAATATGGTTCTCTGCATACAGTAATCGCTCAGTAAATAACACTGATGGAGTTTTCCACAGTACCATGGCCAGTACATTTCTGGGCCTCAGTGGTACAGACGTGAGAATCCAGGAGGCAGCAGATAAATTCAGAGAACAAGACAAGTAGCATACGCTACTAGAGCCCTTTTAGTATTAACTCGGGAGGCTGGTTATATGTTACTATTTAAGCACTACTTCCTCCTAACTGTAAATCATTTTGCATCTGTCAATCCTCTCCTCTCCCAGTTAGAGAAGGAGCTTCTTCTTCTACCCCCATTTGAACTCTCCCAAGTGCTTAGTGTAGTGCTCTGCATTCAGTAAACAATTCAGATGGAGTGAAGTCTGTGGAACTGTTGTATCCTTTTTTTGCTCAATGTGGCTATTTGATTATGTGTGTTGACATGGCAGGTTGCCATGCTTGAATGGCAAACAGTTTTAGCCGTCTTGGGAACCTTTATGGAAATAGAGATGTTTGTACTTCTCCTCTGTTGTAATGGTGGTTGAATCCCTTTTCATTGATTTAGATTGAGAAATATCAGCAGAGTTTTCAGAAGTGTTTTTGTGACACATCAACTAAGTCTTGTAACGTGGTAATAGATTTACGCTTGTAACAAATTTAGTGTGAAAAGGGAATCTGGAGTCTAGAGAGAGAGAGAGAGAGAGAGAGTGTGTCTGTGTGTGTGTGTGCGCGCGCGTACTCAACCTTGAGAGGAAATAGGGCTGGTATGTTAGGAGGAAAATTGTAAGAAGGATTTAAAATGAAATTGGGGTTACAGCTCTGCAAAATACCCTTAGTAGACTGATAGTCTTCAATGTTACTGCGGATCGAACTTCCCATGGTCTAGATGCTCATTAAGAGTTAATATCTCCCCCGCGTATAAACGTTAACCAAAAAGCTTCCTTCAGTTTTATCTGTAATCAACACTTACTAGGACGATTTTCTGGCTGTTGAACTTTGCTTTTCCTCTGCGGAGACCCTAGAATGGATGAAAATCCATGTGAGTATTCTTGTAAGGATATATCGGAAGTGCTTGACTGAGTGCTGAGTGACCAAGGAATGCAAGGTACTGATGTTCTTGTAGATTTCAATTTATTTAAATTTTTTTTATTTTTTTAATGGATCTGCCAGTGTGTTGAACAGATGGCATTTACTGCTTAGGCCTGGAATGGAGAGTACCATGTTTGGTGTAGTGTGTGCTGTTTTTTAGGAGAAGCAGAAGAGCCCAGGCTTGGGAGTCAGAGGACCTGCATGCTAATCCCGGCTCTTCCACTTGTCTGCTGTGTGACCTTAGGCAAGTCACTTCACATCTCTATGTGCCTCAGTTCTCCTTCCTACTTAAATTGTGAGCCCCATGAGGTTCAGGGACTGTGTCCAAACTAACTTGTATCTACCCCAGCACTTAGAACAGTGTTTGACACATAGTAAGCACTTACCTAATACCATATAAAACCTATTTTTCTTTTGTTTGAAAAAAAGGGTAAGTAAAAGATCCCAGTCCCATGAAAATGCTCTTAAAAGAACTTATGCATACAATAGTAACCTTCTATTTGCTGTATTCTTACCAGTACTATTTTATAGATCACCACTTTTTAATGATTTTTACCTGTTCCCTGGATGATTTAGCGCCATTAAGGTGATCCTTTGGCCTAAAGAGGCTTCCGAAGTCTTAATCCTGCTTTGTAGTTTGGAGTATGCCAGCTCCATCCTTCTTGGATTTCCCCACCTTTCCCCCTTTCCCCCCAAGGCTGGGCTCTCATCATTGTTCTGACTTCACTGCTCCAGTACAGAAGAAGTCAAAGATGGCAGCATGGTAATATCCCAGTGACGTGAGGCTCTGTGGCATTTAATTAGGAAATTATACTGGCCTAGGGTGCCTTTTTATTTTGATTATGTTTAACTGTACCCTCAATTATTTCCTCAATTATTACTCGGTTTTTAATGATGTTTATGGGTCTCCCTCATTAATATAAGCTCCTGCCGGACAGGGGACATGTCTCTTGCTTCTGTTCTGTCTTCCCAAATGCTTAGAACATTAACACCCAGATGCTTATGAGAAACAGCGTGGCTTAGTGGAAAGAGCCCGGGCTTGGGAGTCAGAGGTCGTGGGAGTCAAAGGTCGTGGGTTCTAATCCCGGCCCTGCCACTTGTCAGCTCTGTGATCTTGGGCAAGTCACTTCACTTCTCTGGGTCTCAGTTACCTCATCTGTAAAATGGGGATGAAGACTGTGAACCCGACGTGGGACAACCTGATCACCTTGTATCCCCCCCAGCACTTAGAACAATGCTTGGCACATAATAAGCGCTTAACAAAGCTTCTTTTAATTATTAGCACAGTGCACTGCATCCAGTGACTCCCAGTAAATACCAGTGCTATTGCTCCTTCTTTGAATTTGTCCCTTTTCACCTTTCAGACACTGAGTGGCTTTTGTTCCTTGGCATTAAAAGGAATTTTGACCTCCCTAGCTTTTTTTTTTCTTCAACCACTGTATCCTTTTCAGACATGTATTCATCTTTTTGCCCCATGGTGTCGATTTTCCTTCCGCTGGTCACTTTATTGTTCCTTTCCCTGGAGTTTGACCTATAGGCCTTGAGTTTTAAGGTCGCTTAAACAACTAGGGAAAATATGTGATTTCCGCCTTTCTTTCTGCCCCAGAAGTCGTGCATCGATAATCTTGACCTGCAATTGAACGGACATTTTGTTTAATGAGAAAACAGACCACCTTTCACAGCACGGAGGAGACCATGGCTGTTTCTTGTTCTCTGTTGGTGCTTTAATCTTCCCTATCTTCCTTCCAAACACGGAGAAGGGCAGAGTGCCAGGAAGGATTCTATTGACCCTTCCGAGGATCCTTGTGACTTATCTCTTTGTACTGTCCCAGAAGATCAGTTTAAGCATTAATTAGTTCTGGGATATTAAGATTTGGGCTATTAAGTAATCCTTGGAGTGTTTCTAAGGGTGAGGTGAAGATTCTCTGGGTCCCGTGAGCCTGAATGACTCTCACACTTTTGTCACTTGTTAGTATTTACTGAGCACCTTCTCAGTGCAGAATATACTAAACGCTTGGGAGAAGGCAGTAGAGTTAGAAATCCTGGTCATTCAATCAGTGGTAGTGTTTGAGCTTTGACTGTGCAGGGCACTCTACTAAGTGCTTGGGAGAAGAGAGTGCAATAGAGTTGGAAGACACATTCCCTGCCCACAAAGAGCTTCCCATCTAGAGGGGGAGATAGACATTAAAATAAATTATGGAGGTATATGTCAGTGCTGTGGGGCTGAATATCAAGTGCTTAAGGGGTCCAGATCTAGGTTCATGGCCATCCCCAGAAGGAAGAGGGAGTAGTGGAAATGAGGGCTTAGTCAGGGAAGGCCTCTTGGAGGTGATGTGGTTGTTAATAAGGCTTTGAAGGGTGGGGAGATTGGTGGTCTGTTGTAGGAGAAGCAGCGTGGCTCAGTGGAAAGAGCATGGGCTTTGGAGTCAGAGGTCATGGGTTCAAATGCCGGCTCCGCCAATTGTCAGCTGTGTGACTTTGGGCAAGTCACTTAACTTCTCTGGCCCTCAGTTACCTCATCTGTAAAATGGGGATTAAGACTGTGAGCCCCCCGTTGGACAACCTGATCACCTTGTAACCTCCCCAGCACTTAGAACAGTGCTTTGCACATAGTAAGTGCTTAATAAAATGAAGTCGTTATTATATGAAAGGAGAGGTTGTTCATTATTATTATTGTTGTTGTTGTTGTTGTTCCAGGCTAGAGAGAGAATGTGGGTAAGGGGTTGGTGGCAAGAGAGATGAGATTGAGGTACAGCAAGTAAGTTGGCTTTAAAGGAGCAAAGTGTGCGGGCTGGATTGTAGTAGGAAATCAGACCCTTAAGTTTTATGTTCCGGGGTCTCAAATTATAGATCTCAAATCCTACCCTAGTTGTGGCTCTATGTACAAGGCTGCACCTGGCACATCTCTCCTCGACATCATTCACAGAAGTATCTACTATGCGCACAGCGCACTGTATGGAGCGCTTGGATGAGAACAGTTTATCAGAGTTGGGAGACACGTTCCCTGCCCACAGTGAGCTTACAGTCTAGAGGGGGAGACAGACATTAATGTAAATAATTTGTAATAAATAATTTATAGTCATGTACATAAGCGCTTTGGAGTTGAAAGTGGGGGGAATACGAAATACCCGGAGGGCGCAGGTCCAAATGGGTAGACGACACCAAGCTGGGGAACAGAGGGCTTAATTGGGGAAGGACTCTCGGAGGAGATATGACCTGAATAAGACTTTTAAAGTGGGGAGAGTGGGGGTCTGGAGTATACGGAGGGGAGAGAGTTCCAGGCTTCAGGTACATAACTATTGGTTCTCTTATATTGTAGAGTCCCAAAGCTTAGTAAATTGCTCTGTGTACTGCTGTTCTGGTTAGGAAGAGACTGGGAGCGGACTAGGTAATGGGATAAGGCGGGGGAGGAAAGGATAGACAGAGGAACAGTGAATGGTTCCTTGTGGGAAAGATCCCTAGCTTGGGCATTGCCCTTCCTCCTCCCACCCCCAGATCTGTACTGGCACTTGAGGGACAGCTTTCAGCAGTTCTCTAATCTCCAATGATCTGGTCAGCAGTGAACGCCTTCCCACCAAATCCAAAGGCCTTTACTCCATCCTAATCCTTCTCGACCTCTCAGCTGCCTTTGACGCTGTTGGCCAACCCCCTTCTCCTGGAAATATTCCCCAACCTCGGCTTCACTGACTGTCATCTCCTTGTTCTTCTCTTTTTGGCCATTCATTCTCAGTCTCTCTTGCAGGCCCCTCCTTTGCCTCCCACCCCCTAATTGTGGAAGTACCTCAAGGCTTAGGCGTCGTCATTCCCCACCCCACCCCCTTGTTTTGAATGGTATTTGTTAAACGTTCACCATGTGCCAAGCACTGTAGTAAAGTGCTGGGGTGGATACAAGCTAATCAGGTTGGACACAGTTCATTTCCCACATGAGGCTCACAGTCATAATCCCCATTTTTCAGGTGAGGTAATTGAAGCCCAGAAAAGTGAAGTGTCTTGCCAAGGTCACACAGCAGGCAAGTGATGGAGCCTTCTGATTTCCGGGCCTGGGCTCTAACCATTATGACATGCTGCTTCTCCCTTTCTAGTCTCCATCTACACCCACTCCCTTCGAGAACTCTTTCATCCCCATGGCTTCAACTACTACTTCTGTGTGAATGATTCTCAAATCTAAATCTCCAGCCCTGATCTCTGTCTCCTTCTCTGCAACCTTGTATTTCATCCTGCCTTCAGGATATCTTTACGTGGAGGTCTCGCCAACACCTCACACGTGTCCACAATAGAACTCCACATATTCCCACCCAAAGTCTGACCTCCTCTGACTTTCCCAACACTGTAGACGGCACCACCATCTTCCCTGTCTCGCAAGGCCCTAATATTGACATTATCCTCTACTCATCTCTCTCATTCAATCCACATATTCAATCTGTTACCGAATCCTGTCAGTTGAACTTTCACAACATCACTAAAATCCATCCTTTCCTCTCCATCTAAAGTGTTTCCATGTTAATCCAACCTTTGATCCTGTCCCACTCTGAATACTGTATCTGCCTTCTTGCTGACCTCCCTGCCTTTTGTGTCTCCTCACTTCAGTCCATACTTCACTTTGCTCCTTTGGTCATTTTTCTAGAGAAGCAGCGTGGCTCAGTGGAAAGAGCACGGGCTTTGGAGTCAGAGATCGTGGGTTCAAATCCCGGCTCTGCCAATTGTCTCGGCTTTGTGACTTTGGGCAAGTCACTTAACTTCTGTGCCTCAGTTACCTCATCTGTAAAATGGGGATTGTTCTGTGGGACAACCTGATCACCTTGTAACCTCCCCAGCACTTAGAACAGTGCTTTGCACATAGTAAGTGCTTAATAAATGCCATTAAATAAATAAATAAAATACCAAATTGTTCAGTCCATGTGTTTCCATTCTCAGGACCCTCTAGTTGTTGCCCATCCACCTCTGCATTAAATAGAAACTCCTTTTCATAGTCTTTAAAGCACTCATCTCCTTGCCCCCTCCTACCTTACCTCCTTGATTTCCTGCTACATCCCAACTTGCACACTTGGCTCTTCTAAATGCCAACCTACTCACTGTACCCCAGTTTTGTCTATTTTGCCCCTGACCCCTTGCCCACATCCTGCCTTTGACCTGGACCAAACTCCCTCTTCATATCTGACAGGTGATCACTCTCCCCACCTTCAAAGCCTTATCTCCTCTAAGAGGCCTTCTCCAACTAAACCCTCATTTCTTCTTGTTCCATTCCCTTCTGCTTCACCCTTGGACTTGGATTGGCACCTTTTATTCCCTTCTCGCTCAGTCCCACAGCAGTTATGTGTATATCCGTAATTTACTTATTTATTAATGTCTATCTCCCCATCTAGACGGTAAACTTGTTGTTGGCAGGGAATATGTCTACCAACTCTATATAGTTCTCCGCCAAGCATTCAGTACACTGCTCTGAGCACAGTAAGCACTCTAAATATGATTGATGGTTGTTGGAGGCAGCTGTCTTTTCTCTCTTGGACTTCTGCATCTGACATACAGGTATCCAATACTTATGTGTTCTGTTCTCAATTATCCCTACGTTGAGAAAAGCCCACACTCTACTGCTCCTGTGTAGACTTACCTCGTGCACGAGCATTGCATTGCATTCTCTTCAGTGTTATGTGAACATCCCCTGGTTTTATCATAGTCCTCTCTAAAAATGAGAGAAAAGATACATTCTGAAAGGACTGTGTAGCCCCTTTTTCTATAGCAACAGAGAGGCTCTTAATGTTTTGCCAGTTAACCTAACGAGGGTATAGTGTCAGGCTTCTGTTCCCCCACTACGGTGAAAACTCCTTGAGGGAAGGGATCGTGTTTACCAACTCTTTTTACACTGTATTTTCCCAAGCACAGAGAAGAGTGCTCTGCGCACACGAAGTGCTCAGTAAAACTCACTGATTCGATATTGCTGTGATGAGAGCAGTTGCAGGGGCTTGTAAACTCCTCGTGGGCAAAGATCATGTCTACCAACTGTATCGTAGTGTACTCTCCCAAGGGTTTAGTACAGCGCTCCTGCACACAGCGCTGATAAAAATGAAAGGGATGGAAACTAGCTGGGGGAAAGGTTGGGAAAGTCTTGTAAGAATTTGAAAAGGTTGAATGTGGAAATTCTGTCCTCTCTCTTCTTTCTGTCTCATGTATGGTGGGGGCTCAAATCGCAGAAAAAACAGTCTTAAGTTGAACTCAGGTACCATAATGTTTTTAATAAGCCTCCTATTTTAAAAATTGGATTTTGGGTGTGGTGGCCCAATCTGTGTCATTGCAGGATAATTGAAGATTTTGCCCAGGATGCATTTACAGTATGGATTTGCTTAATCCCTCTAAATTGTCTTTGGGAGTAAAAGTTTGGTGTTTATTTTTTTCTTTCTTTTAGAAAAGGAAAGAAATCTATCTAGCGTAGTACTGGCTGTTACCAAAGTGAGAAAACATTGCCTTTTTGCTTACCTGGATGGTAAAGAAGAGAAAATTCTGGCTAAATGCAACAGGTAATTGCTGCCAAGAAATTATTTGATTAAAAATCAGCAAGCTAATTATGAAGATTAATTCTACTGAGTAGGTATTTTGGAGAAGCTGCCTGGATTTTACAGTGAACAGTTGAACAGTGATTAATGTTTGCATGAAAATTGTATAGTAAAAATATTCTTTGAGGAGTTAATCCCAGGTGGCCCCTGGGAGTAAATATATAAATTATATAACTCCCTTACCCAGGGAATGGAGAACTTTAGAGAAACTTTGTTTTTAGATCCATATTGCATTCTGTTTTATATCTGAGAGGCTAAGGAGCAAAGAATTCTTAATCTTAGGCTACTTTTTTATGATGTGTAAGTGCTTACTATATGCCAGGCACTATCCTAAGCACTGGGGTAATACAAGCTAATCCAGTTGGACACAGTCCATGTCCCCCATGAGACTCACACTCTTAATCTCCATTTTACAGATGAGGTAACTGAGGCCCCGAGAAATGAAGTGACTTGTTCATGGTCACACAGCAGACAAGTGCTAGAGCCAGAATTAGAAACCAGGTCCCTTTAACTCTCTATCCATTAAGCCACGTGGCTCCTTGAATTCTGCTCCTTACCTCAGAAGACTGCTTGCCAGTCCAATGTGACCTGGGATTAGGTTTTCTAAATAACAGGATCTATTTAATATGCATATTCTGATTATTTGCCCTCTCTCTGTCCCCCCTACATCCCTTTACTACTAGAATTTACATATGCACTTCTCTACACATCTGTAATTTAATGTCTGTCTCAGTCAGTCATATTTGTTGAGCGCTTACTGCGTGCAGAGCACTGTTCTAAGTAAGCACTTGGGAGAGTACACTATAACAGACACATTCCCTTCCCACAACGAGCGTACCGTCTAGAGTCCATCTCCCTTCTAGACTGTAAACTCCTGGTGTGCAGGAATCGTGTGTACTAATTCTGAAGTATTGTTTCTCTCCCAAACGCTTAGTACAGTGCTCTGCACACAGTAAGAACTAAATGATGTTGCTTTTAGTGGCAGCTGCCATTATTCATCTTGCTTACACGAGGTAATTCTCTTCTGGTACTTCTGCCCTCCAAGAATGGTGAAAAGGGAAAGAGTTGCCTCTGAAGATGTCTTGTTTTTTGCTAAAAACTATCTAGCCAAGCAGGGAATGTCTACTCTTTGTCAACTGAGTAAATGCAACTAGGGGTTTCAAGGATGGAATCCCCTGAATGAGTTAAATGGTAAAATGCTACAGAATTCAGTAGCGTGCCATAATTATTATTAATTATTATTTCTGCATAAATATTCCCTTTTATGGTATTTGTTAACCTGTTACTATGTACCAGACTGTTCTAAGCACTGGGGTTGATTCAAGATAGGGTGGACACAGCCCATGCCCCACATGGGACTCACAGCCTTACAAATGAGGGAGCTGAGGCCCAGAAAAGTGAGGTGACTTGCCCAAGGTCACAGAGCAGATAAGTTATGGAGTGGGGATTAGAACCCAGGTCCTTCTGGCTCCCAGGCCTGTGCTATGTCCACTAGGCAATGCTGCTTCTCTTTGGCATGTGTAGCTTGGGGTCTCTTTAAATTCTGTATTCATTTCTCTAACATTAATGATGGAAAAAAATGGGTATGACTAGCTTTCCTTTTGCATTCTCCTTGGAGTATTTCATGGCACCAGGTTTGCCAAAGCTTCGTGTGTATGATGGCTAAACAAAATTGTGGAAAGAAGTGATATTATTAACAGACTTTTGTTGAACACATTCTCTAAAGAGAGAGTACTTTATTAGGCATTTGGGAACATACATTATCAACCCACCGGTGCTCATTATTGAGCATCTACTGAGCATAAGGCATTTCCATTAAACTATTGGGAGAGTACAACAGAAGCCAGAGATGCATTCCGTAACCCCACAGTTTACAGTCTAATGTGGGAGGCAAACAAAAAGTATGTACAAATAGTGGGATCTAAATAAAACAACTGAAGAATTAATTGGAATAGAAGTGAAAGGTCAAGTCCCTGCCCTTGATGTACTTAGGGATGTGTGGAATAATAATTCTGGTATTCAAGCGCTTACTGTGTATCAAGCACTGGGATAGAGATGAGCTAATCAGGTCAGACACAGTCTCTGTCCCACATGGGGCTCACAGTATGAAGGAGAAGGGAGGACAGGTGTTTCTCCACACATACAGTAAGCGCTCAATAGATACCATTGATGATGATGATGATGAGATATTGAATCTCCTTTTTACAGATGAGGAAATGGAAGCCAAGGGAAGTGAAGTGACTTTCCCAAGGTCACCCAGCAGGCAAGTGGCTGAACTGGGATAAAGACTATTAGAGCTTTAGAGCTTGGCTTTCTGATTCGTAAAACTTGTTTGCTTCAAGAGACTCCTAAACATTTGTGCTGTTATTTAGTTTGCTTTTATACATTCAGCTCTATCTTGTCCCGATGTGTTGTGGCCAACAACTTGAGCCTGGTGAGAGGTACAGTATAGTACTCCTTAAAGCGGAACTGTGCAAGAATATCCTTTCCCCACCTTCGTTTGAGAGAAGTAGGTACATTTCATTCTCTGACATTTCACATCACCAAGCCGGTAAGCCTTTGAGGAAATTGCTTTTGAGCAAAGCCTCCCATCACCTTCTTTCCCAGTAATAGTCTGGGAACTTGAGGCGATACATCAAATCAAATGTGGGGGTAGAAAAAAACTTCCCTGTAGGTGGTGCAGCCAGAACAACTACCAGATTCAACTGAAGCAGTCTAAGAAGAGGTCAAATCCTATTTGCCCTTCATGCTGACTTTTTCTTTTTTCTTTCTTTTCTCTCCCAAGCCCCTTGGTTTTACTCCGGTATTTTCTCCTGAGCACACTGTGCCAGTCTCTTAAAAGCTTAAGTGGACAGCCTACCAAAAGAGTAGGTAAAACAATACTTTCCATCTAAGGAACTCAAAGCACTTAATCCTAATTTGAGTGGCAGCCTGCAAAAATGTTACCTTCAGATCTCCATGGGAACAAATACCTCTGGGCCTTGATTTGCTGCCTTCATAGGCTGCTCAGAAAACAGGCTAGGTGTTCATAGTAGAGAATAAGTGGAGAAATAACAGGGCTTAGTGGATAGAGTATGGGCCTGGGATTCAGAAGGACCTGGGTTCTAATCTCAGCTCTGCCACATGTCTGCTGTGTGACCTTGGGCAAGTGGCTTCACTTCTCCGGGCCTCAGTTACCTCACTCGTAAAATGGGGATTAAGAGTGTGAGCCCCATGAGGGACAGGGACTGTGTCCAACCTGATTAACTTGTATCTACCTCAGCGCTTAGAACAGTGCTTGGTGCTTAGTAAGTACCAGGATTTATTATTATTTTAATGATTAGGCATTTGAGTGACCCGTGGGTGCAGCGCACTATACTAAGTGCTTGGGAAAGTGCAACAGAATGAGGATGTGTGATCGCTGCCCTTGGAAAGCTTCCACTCTACTGGAGGAGACGGACAGAAAAATGCTTACAAATCAGAATAAATAAACAGGACAGTCAGTCATGCATGTGCACAGGAGAGCTGAGAGAAGGAATAAATTGCTTTTCTTGTGTGGAGCCTGCCTCCTATTTTTGGGCAGCCCCCAAAATCAATTTCCATCTTCTCATCCTATTTGAATAATTCTCTTCTCCCCTCTTCCCTTCTGCCCTCGGAAGGCAGCCGTACCTCTCCGGCTATATCGCAGCTGCCGACTTTGATGAGGACGTTCCTGCTGCCTCTGTCCTTGCTTCCCTTGGCAACCAGCGCTTTGAAGATGACCTCTTGCTGTTTGCTTGTTGTCTCTCCCGTTGGATTATAGATGAGAGGTCTGCCAGGGGTGGGGGGCAGGGAGCCTGCTGTTAGCCCTTTTCTTCTCCTAGGGATCCCAGCGTGTCTCCTCTCTTCCCCGCTTCTCTCCCTTCCCCCTTCCCTACATGAAACAAGAATACAAAATCAGATACGTGGAAAATCTCCGAGCCGAGTGTCGGTAGTGTAGTGTGTGTTTTGTCCTGGGGTAGAGTTTGGGCCTAGAAGATAACACCGTTTCTCTTTCCAGCATGAGATAGCAGGTTTGTTCTTCCCTCTACTGTAGTCTTTCCTTGTATTCCCAGAAAACTTCCATCTGGAGGGCTCTCATTTTCAACTTTCAATCAAAGATCCCGTGGTCTGCACCTAGAACAGGAGGGAAGTGGCTCTAGCCTTCTCCCCCACCCTGGGTCTGCATATGGAGGCCCAGATGTGTGGAAACAGAGTTTTCTTGCTAATAAAGGCTGGCTCTTGGAAAATCCGTGCATTGGCATTTCCTTTCTCCACATCTCTTCAGTCCCATCCCCCATTTCCTCCATGCATCAGTTTGTTCCTCACCTCCCAAAGAGTGGAGCGGCCTTACCCTAAGAGAAGCAACATAGCCTAGTGGAAAGAGCACAGGCCCGAGGACCTGGGTTCTAATCCGGGCTCCTCCACTTACCTGCTGTGTGACCCTGGGTAAGTCTCTTAAATGTCTATTTCCTCATCTATAAAATGGGGAGTTAGTGCCTGTTCTCCTTTCCATTTTGAGAGCCCACAGGGACTGTCTCTCATCTAGTTAGTAATTGTGGTATTTTTTAGGCACTTACTATGTGCCAGAGACTGTATTAAGTGCTGGGGTGAATACTAGCAAATGGGGTTGAACACAGTCCCTGTCCCACATGGGTCTCATAGACTCAATCCCCATTTTCCTGATGAGGTAACTGAGGTCCAGAGAAGTGAAGTGACTTGCTCAAGGTCACATAGCAGACAAATGTTGTAGCTATCCCAGTACATAGTACAGTGATTGGCCCATACTGGGTGCTTGGCAGATACTATTATTATTATCATTATTACTATTATTGACACCTCTTCCCCTCTAAAATGTAGTTCTTGGTCATTCCCGGGCTACCTTGCCATCTGGTTAGTCCAGTCTCCCACCTTGGATTTTTGTCTTTTTAAGTATATTTATTCCTAAAGATTGTAGCCACCCAGAGGGGAGTGCTATGTCTTTCATTCCTATTGCTTGTTCCCCAAAAACCTAGTACAGTGTTCAGTATTCAGTAGGAACTCATTGCGTTTGAGGCAGCGCACTCTACTGAACATTTGGCCTTAAGCTCCTTTTGGGCTGAGATCCTGTCTACCAAGTCTGTTGTACTGCACTCTCCCAAGGGCTTAGTACAGTGCTCTGCACACAATGCTTAATAAATGATTGATGGAGTTGAAAACAAAGCCAAGAAGTGACATATTCCCTGCCCATAGGGAGGCAAACATTAAAATATTTATAGAACAGTCAAGATAAACCAAATGTACGATTGAATAAACACATACAAAATGGCTGAGGATGGCTATAAATAAGTGCTAGAGATAGCTGATGAGTTTATATGACTTGGGCGTGCTGGGAATTAACCGGGGAAGGCTTGGCAGTGGGGGCTTTAGGAGGGGTTTGAATGTGGGGAGAACTGTGGTCTGTTGGATTTTTGGGAAGGGACGGAAACTCATACGACGCACGCTGAACCAGTTATTAAAACCAAATGTTACTCATTTGCCGATTCCTTTGCTTACTCATTCATTGCAATAGATCTTAAAGTAATTCCAAGTTAACCCTTGGTTTCTTGCTATCCGTCTTTTGGCTCCTGGTCCAGTTTCTGTGGAAACAATTAAGGCTTGACTGTCAACAGGGGCCTGACCATGTGTATGTAGCTCTGGGTGGATTAGGTAGCTGAGGGTTATTCTCAAAACTCTTTCTTGGCTCTGTGACAAACAACTAGTAGTGCTTTTTGAGTGCTGTGTGTAGAACACTGTACTAAGACGCTTGGTGGAGTACCGTCATGGTGGAAGATACGATCCCAGCCTACAAGGTGCTTAAAATTTACTGGGGCTGAGAGACAAATTCATTTAGGCCTTCCTACTTTAGGTCCCTTAAAATAGGACCAAAGCAGTGGTAGAGCTCATGTATTTATTTAAGTACTAACAAGGGTGGAAAATGCATCTTTTCAGAGTTCCGTATGTATTAATGTGTAAATCAAGAAGAACCTTTTTTTTCCCTGTGGCATTCTTTTAATCCATTCCAAGTGAGAGGGCTATAGATTGATTTTTAAAGAAATTCATGAATAGTAGGGTTGACTTAAAAAATAAATAAATAAATGAGTCATTTGCATCTTCCTTCTCTAGTCACCAGTGGTGGCTCAGGAGCTAATCAATCAGTCAGTGTTATTTATTGAATGCTTCCTCTATACTCATTGTGGGCAGGGAATATGCTTATTCGATTGAACTCTCCCAAACACTTATTACAATGCTCTGCACACAGCAGTCCCTCAGTAAGTGATAGACTGATTGATTGACTAAGAGTGTGCAGAGCATTCTGATAAGTGATTCGGAGAGAACAGTAAATATTATTGGTAGGGAATGTTTCCACAAGGAGCTTGAAGTCTACAGGGGGAATCAAACTTTCAAATAAATTACAGATAGAGGAAATAGTAGAATAAAAGGACATGGATATGGGTGCTTTTGGGGCTGGGTGAGTATCAAAGTGCGTAAGGGGTACACAGCCAAGTGCATAGTCAACCGTGAGGGGAGAGCCGATAGGGGAAATGAGGGGCTAGTCAAGGAAGGCCTCTTGGAGGAGATGTGATTTTAGTAGAGTTTTGAAAGTGGGGAGAGTGATGGATGGTTGGATGTGTAGGGGGAGAGAGTTCTAGGCCAGAGGGAGAACATAGGCAAGGGGTTGGTGGTGGGGTAGATGAGGAACTAACCAGCAGGCCAGATTCTAACATTGGGAGATGTTGGTTTCAAGGGTAGGTTCAAATAGGTGGTATTAACTAAACCTGAGGATGAGGCAGGGGGAACTTGGAAGGGGAAAAAAATGAAGTTGACAGGCTTTTATTTCCCTGTTTTCTAACTTGGGGGCCAGCCCAATTTGATCCCAAGATACCTGTTGTAAGGGTTATGGTGAGGAAGAGCATTGTCCATGGCTTTTGCTTGAAGGTGGATAGCAGGCCCTCTGGGAATAAAAGTGTCTGTTACGCATTTCCATTGAAGCAGCATGGCCTGGTGGATAGAGCTTGGGCCTCTTCCCTTTGTTTGCTGTCTTTACCTGTTACACTTCAGTTGGTGCCATTCACTTCTGACTCTGCCCCGCTGCTGACTCTTCCATCCCCGGATCCCTTTACCACATTCTTCCCCTATGGCCCATCCTCAAAGCCCTCCTCCAAATCCACCCCCCCAAGAAAGCCTCCTTCAACTAACTGCCACTGCTCTGAGGAAACGCAGCACTCATCGCTAACCTTATGAATATTTCACCTTGGGTAGGGTTTCTGTCTCCTTGTATTTCCTCACCCCTTGTTAAATTTTTAAGCTCTTCAAGGGTGGGAGCCTTGTTGTAGCTTCTTGTACTCTTCCAGGTCTGCATCAGCCACTCACTAAATACTATGGAATGAACAAAAACAGAGATTGGCCCTCTAGACCGTTAACTCACTGTGGGCAGGGAACGGTTCTCTCAACTCTATTGTACTGTACTCTCTCAAGAGCATAGTTCAGTGCTCGGCATACAGTACATGTCCATAAATACGATTGATTAATTGGTCCTTGCCATTTGAATGACTGATTCGTAATTTGAAATACAGGAATTTGATCCTTCAATAGGTAGATCATGTATCGTATGTTTTAATTAGGCAACTGTCTTTGACATACTTTTCCCAAGGGTTGGCAGATTTGGCCTCTAAACATCATGGCCTTCTATTGGTAATGGATTCCCAACTCTGGAAAGGGCAGTGAGGGGAGGGAGAGCAGTGTTAAAGCCAATGATACTGGCCATTGGGGAGGACCTGTTCATGGTAAGCAGTGTGGCCTACTAGTAAGAGGCTGGGCCTGGGCGTCAAGGACCTGGATTCTAATCCTGGATTCTCCGCTTTCCTGCTGAGGGACCTTGGGCAAGATGCATTACTTTTCTCTTCCCTCATCTGCACAATGGAGATTCAGTACTTGTTCTCCCTCCGACTTAGACTGCGAGCCCCTTGTGGAACATGATTATCGTGTATCTACCTCTGTGCTTAGTGCATTGCTTGGCACATAATAAGTGTTTAACAAATGCCTCAGTTATTGTGAGATGAGAGAGTTGGGTTAGATCGGGGATGGCTTTTTGGTGTGGGGATTCATTGAATCAAGCAGAGGAGGGGAGAAACACTAGGGGAATGCCAAACCCAAGCCAAAATACAAGTCGATGATAAATATGGGATTTCATTCAAAGGCCTCCTGAGAGATTTGGGGTGTATGGTGGCGGGTGACTGGGGAGGGGACAACACTCCTGGTGTTATGGAACCTCAGCTGTAAAGAGCACTCTGTCTATTTCAGTTAATGCCTTGTGACTAAAGGGATGCAACATGACTCCATCTCCGTGGGCTGTAAACTCTCGGGTTGGCTTTTCGTTTTGTGGCGTAGGTTTAGTACACGGCACTAGGTACTTGTATGTGGAATACCGTTTCTCGCGTCTGCTTTTCAGCAGGGTCACAACTCCAGGGTGAGAGCCAAGTTGACTGCTGGGAAACCCGTCAGCCCTTGTTCTTCTGGTTGTGGTCGGTGTGGCTGTTCGTTGTAAGGTGAGAGACTTTCTCCGTCTCTCGCCCTGAGCCCCCACTGCTGCTGGATGCGCCGACTGTCGTCACGTTGTGGTTTTTCTGGGTGGTTGGACCCAGAATCCTTTCAGGGAGAGACTTTCCCTCACCCTTCCTGGGCAGTTCTTGGGCCAAAGCAACTGATGAGCTTTTGGGGCCTGTTTTAACTCAGCCCCAGCCCGTGATGGGTGCTGACCCGTTCCTTGCCCTGTAAATCCTCAGTGAACCGTTTTGGACACAACCTGAGCGATTCATGGAAGTGTAAGTTGAGCCTATTTTCCCAGCCAATTATGACTCTATCTAAAATCCTTAGCCAGGCCATTAATGTATTTTGGGCCTGTCCTCTTTTATTTCATGCCAGAAACTCTTAGATTTTACTGTATAGCTACTGGCAAAGATCCTCTGCCAAAACAGTCTATGAATGTGTCATTTTTACCTTATTTTTCTTCACTTGCCTCCTCCCCCCTCTCCACCATGATGGCCCTCTGCCTGCATTTCTCACCCACATCTTTCCACCCACTTAAGTCATGTGCATAATTTGGTTCCTTCTTTGTTCAGTTAATATTGAAGAAGAAGAATTTGGCTTTTTCTAGCTGAACTAATTCTTTAGCATGCCTTTAATTCCCTCTTCACATCCTACTCTTCCCCCTCCCTCCCTCGCCCCCGCCTTACTCCTTCATCTTCTGTGGCTCTTTCCAGCAGGAAAGGTACTGGCTAGCCACTGACCCTTATGGAGAAACAAGTAGAGTGGCAACTGGGTCCTCCTGGCAAGCGTTGCTGGGAGGTAACAGCCCCCGGTTGACACAGTTTTTTGTTGTGTGTTTTTTTTCCCCCCAATCTCTGGAGTTTTTACAGGTCTGTCCTCACACACACACACTCTCTCTCTGTCTCTCTCTCTCTCTCTCTCTCTCAGTTTCAGGATCTTCGGCTTATTCTTTTTGTTGTTGTTGTTCTCCATGGGACCATCTGATATGGGCTCCCAACTTGCCCCATGTTTCAGTGCTCCACCATGAGAGGTGGCCAAGAAAAGCGAACCACTGGAATATTTAGGGCCCTGCAATGCTCCACTTGATGGTGATTTGGTTCCAGCCAGGATGGCCTTGTAAAACTTTTATGAAGATGCTGTACCTATGTTGGAGGTTGAAAATTGCCATTGCGAAGTCCTGTGTCCCCAAGGAATGTGGGATGTTGAGGAAATGCTTCTGGCTCTGGCTTTGGAGAGCTGCCTCCCGAGAACCGAGCTGGGCTGGATGGGTGGATTAAGGGACCTCGGTAAGTCTCTTATTAATGAGGGACGGGACAGTGCAAGCATATTTGGAATATTTTAAATAATAATAACTGTAGTATTTAGGTATTTACGTGCCAGGTGCTGCACTAAGCACTAGGGTAGATAATCAGGATTATTTTTTATAATGGCATTTATTAAGCACTTACTATGTGTAAAGCACTGTTTTAAGTGCTGTGAAGGTTACAAGGTGATCGGGTTGTCCGACGTGAGGCTCACAGTCTCAATCCCCATTTTACAGATGAGGTAACTGAGGCCCAGAGAAGTGAAGGGACCTGCCCAAAGTCACACAGCTGACAAGTGGCGGAGCCGGGATTTGAACCCATGACCTCTGACTCCAAAGCCCGTGCTCTTTCCACTGAGCCACGCTGCTTCTTTTCAGGCTCACAGTCTTCATCCCCATTTTACGGATGAGGTAGCTGAGGCCCAGGTAGGTGAAGTGACTTGACCAAGGTCACACTGCAGACAAGTTGCGGAGCCAGGATTAGAAACCTGGTCCTTTTGACTTCCAGGCTCGTGCTCTATCTGCTAGGCCACACTGCATCTCATGCTGTTGTTTGTTTTTTAAAGAAAAAACAACCCTCCTCAATAGTCATTATGAATATTTCCTTTTTGAGGGGGAGCATTTCTGGAAAAATCTCTTTCAAACACTGAGAATAAATTCCACGATAATCATAGAGATTTTAGTCGTCGTTGATTCTGATTCACTGGAGGCAGCTTGGACTATTTTTCCCCATTGCCTTTATTTCTCTCCCTGTTGCTTGTCCGGCTGGAGTGCCGGCTTCCTTCATCCCAGTTCTCTGACGAGAAGGTCAAAACAGACCCCAAAAGGGCCTCTGTCTCTGTCCCACATGGGGCTCACAGTCTAAGTAGGAGGTAGTAGGATTTAATCCCCATTTTATGGAAGAGGAAAGAGGCACAGAGAAGTGAAGTGTCTTGCCCTAGGTACTATAACAGACAAGTGGCAGAGCCGGGATTAGAACACAGGTCCTCTGATTTCCAGGCCTCTGCTCTTTCTACTAGACTACACGGCCTCCCAAAACGGAATCAGTGGTGGCAGGGAAGAAAAGGCATGTAGACCAGGGTGATTCTTCTTCTTTCATTGAAGTATTTACATTCTTCCATCGTTCTTCAGCGAAAGGCTGTCTTGAGGCTTGAATTTGCTACTCCTCAGGAGGGTTTTACAAACTTATTAGGTCCTCACTTGGTTTCCAAACCACTGCTCAATTTATACTGACCTCAGAGCTGGGCCAAAACCCTTGAAGCTTAAATACCAAGATCCCAGGAATTTCCCTGTTCTTGAAGTGTCAAGGGACCATCGAGATCACCAGGAGTCCCAGGACAGTCCCTTTTCAGTCCTTGACATGACAAGAGGCTGAAAAACATATTCTGGAAGTCATTTTTCTTCTCTGTCCTGTGTCTTTTTGCCAAAACATCATAGTCACTGAGTTGCTACAAGTTTTGGGCCCTGAGGGAAGTAGACTAGGGAAACAGAGAAGAGTAGTCTAGAAGTGTCTTGGAGGTAGTGCTCATGTCCAGGTGCTGCAAGCAGAGAATAATGATGAGCCAGTGGTATTGATAGTTGGAACACTTTTCTTCAGTACCTGGTAGCAGAATAATAGGGTGCTGCCTTGATTTGTTTCAACTTGTACCATCCGATCCTGGATTTAGCCTGGACTTTGTCATCTCCGTGGTTCGTGGTGACATTGGATTCTTACCGATCATGAAACCTTTAACTACAGGTATGTCCCATGGTACAGCCATGTTACTGAACTTGAAAAAATCTCACTTATTTCCTACTACAGTCTAGCCCACACAGTTCACTCCTCTAATGCCAGCCTGATCTCTGTACCTAAATTTTGTCTTATCTTGGCATTGACTCCTTGTCCATGTCCTGCCTCTAGCCTGGAACTCTGTCCCCCTCCTAATAATAGTAATAATAATAATAATAATGACGGTATTTATTAATTGCTTACTGTGTGCTGGGCACTGTATTAAGTGCTGGGCTGGCTATAAGCTAATAATAATGATGATGGCATTTATTAAGCACTTACTATGTGCAAAGCACTGTTCTAAGCACTGGGGAGTTTACAAGGTGATCAGGTTGTCCCATGTGGGACTCACAGTCTTAATCCCCATTTTAAAATGAGGTAACTGAGGCCCAGAGAAGTGAAGTGACTTGCCCAAAGTCACACAGCTGACAAGTGGCGGAGCCGGGATTTGAACCGATGACCTCTGACTCCAAATCCCGTGCTCTTTCCACTGAGCCACACTGCTTCCCGTGTCCAAATCAAGTTGGACACAGTCTCTGTCGTACATGGGGCTCACCGTCTCAATCCCGATTTTGCAGATGAGGTAATTGAGACACAGAGAAGTGAAGTGACTTGCCCAAGATCACACAGCAGACAAGTGCAGAGCCAGGATTAGAACTCATGACCTTTGGACTCCCAGGCCCGGGCTGTATCAACTGTGTCATACTGCTTCTCTGTCTGACAGATCACCACCCTCTCCACTTGGGAAGCCTTATTAAAATCACTTCTCCTCTTAGAGGCTTTCCCTGACTAAACCCTCAGTATCCCTACTTCCTGTCCTTTGTGCATCAACTATGCACTTGAATCTGTACCCCTTAAGCACTAGATTCATTAATTCAGTCAGTCAGATTTATTGAGCGCTTACAGTGTTCAAAGTACTGTATTAAGTGCTTGGGAAAATACAGTTCAACAGTAAACAGTGATATTTCCTTCCCACAGTGAACTTACAGTTTAGAGTGGGGGAAACAGACATCGATACATATAAATAAAATTACAGATACGTGCTGTAGGACTGGGAGAAGGGAAGAGCAAAGGGAGCAAGTCAGTGAGATGCAGAAGGGAGTGGGAGATGAAAAGAGGAGCTTAGTCTGGGAAGGCCTCTTGGAGGAGATGTACCTTCAGTAAGGCTTTGAAGATGGGGAGGGTGATTATCAGATATGAAGAGGAGGGCGTCCCAGGCCAGAGGCAGAATGTGGGTGAGATAGATGAATTTGAGGTATAGGGAGTAGACTGGCGTGAGAGGAGCAAAATGGGTGGGCTGGGTTGTAGTGGGAGGACAGCAAGGTGAAGTAGGAGGGGGCAAGCTGATTGAGTGCTTTAGAGCCTTTGGGAAGGAGTTTGTTTGATGCAGAGGTGGGTGGGTAACTACTGGAGGTTCTTGAGGAATGGAGTAACATGATCTGGGCAGTGGGATGAATTATGGAGTGGAGTGGGGAGAGAAAGGAGGCAGGGAGGTCACAGGAGGCTGATACAGTATTCAAGGTAGGATAGGATAAGTGCTTGGATTAACGTGTTATCACTATGGATGAAGAGGAAAAGGTGGATTTTAGTAATGTTGAGAAGTTGAACCCACAGGTTTTAGGGACCGATTGAATATGTGGGTTGAATGAGAGAGATGAATCGAGGATAATGCTAAGGTTATGGGCTTGTGAGACTGGAGGGTGGTAGTGCTGTCTTCAGTGAGGGCAAAATCACCAGGAGGACATTGTTTGGTGAGAAAATAAAGGGTCATATTTTGAACATGTTAAGATTGAGGTGTCAGTAGGCCATCCAAGTTGAGAGCTTACTGGGTGCAGAGCACTGTACTAGGAGCTTGGAAGTATGATAAAAGCCAAAGACATAATTCCTGCCCTTGTGGAGCTGAAGGTCTAATTGGGGAACGAAGCAGACACAGGTGGTGGGGACGGGAAAGTGGACATGGTCACAGGGAAGGGACAAGAAAGAAAAAGCGGGTAATTGGCAAGCGATTATATTGTGGCTGGAAAAAAAACTGTCCATTTTAATTTTTTTTTCATTTCAAACCTTGCGTTATATGTATCAGATAGATTTTGATAGACCGACAAACATGGATTTCCTTTTAAGCAAACTTAACAGGAAAGTTGAGGTGAGTTTTTGTCCAGAGTTCAAAAACGTTGTGAAAATTCTCTCTTCAAAATGCAGTGTAGCTGCTGAACTATTGCAACTGCCAGGGAGAGATTTCCCAGGCCTGAAAGCTTTGACTGTCTTAAAAGCAGAGCTCAGGAAAGCAGAACCGAAGCGTGTATTTTTCTTGGAAGCTGGTAGGAGGATCTGCACACAGAAAAGCCATGTCCTTTCAGGTGATCCCTTTGGTGTGGAAATGGGGCAGGTGAATACATTTCCCGCTTTTAGGGGCTTCAGTCAGTGCTTCTGAAAGTAAACAACTTTTGAATTGTGTAATCCAAGAAGCCGGATAATTTAGAACCCTGATCAGCATACATGCTGCCAGAGCCTCATTTTTTTCTTTCCTAAATCATCGAGGAATCTTTCCTTTCCAAAGTAATAGTGTTTTCACGGTGGAGATCAAACTTGGACCTCTGAAGCATGGAACTGTCTGAATATGCCTTTCAGCAGACAGACTCATTCGGGGAACATAATGGGAACCCCCCCGGAAGAAGCAGCATTTCATCGTTGATGTTATTGAAGCCTCATTTGCGTGAATGAATGGTCTATAAAGTTAATGATGCTATTTGTTAACCACTTACTGTATGCCAGGCACTGTACTAAGCGCTGGGTTGGATAGAAGAAACACAGGCCCTGTCCCACAGTCTGCCGTTCCTCTGGCCTGATTGTTCCATAGCCATGTGGGTTTTCATTTGGGTTAGTCTTTTTTCTTTGATTCTCAGAATCTTCTGAGTGTCATGCCCCTTTGTGGGATCTTAAGCTGCTGAATGAAAATGCTCCTTCAGTTGCTGTCACTTTTTAATTTTCATTCTTCCTCTATATTTCTGGTTGCCTTGGCAGTGGCTGTCCTTAACAAAAGATACTTTTGAGTTGCTCTGTAAACACCGAAGGGAATCACCCTTAGTACAGAGCTGTAAATAGATGTCACAACTCCTTTCAGAGTTAGGGTTTTAAAAAAAGCCCCAAATTTGAGAATGCAAGGATTACACTTGAAGGTTACATCACTACTGCTTTGACCATCAAGTCAATAATCAATCGGTGGTATTTATTGAGTGCTTGCTGAGCACTATATGAAGTGCTTGGGAAAGAACAACAGAATTAGCAGACACATTCCCTGTCCAAAGCAGGCTTGCAGTCTGGGGCGGGGCTGGGGGGACAGACATCAATATGAATAAGTAATTTAACCAGCAGTCAATAGTTTTTTGAGCGCTTTCTGTGTGTCGAGTGCTTTATTAAGTGCTTGGGAGAGAACAAGAGAGGAAGAAAACTTGATCCTTGACCACAGATTATTTACAATCTAGCTGGGGAGACTGACCTAATGTAATGTATAAATGGCAGGAATAAATGCTCAAATAGAGGTTTCAAAATGATGTGCCTGAAATTTCAAGGAGAAGTAATTAGTGCAAAGTGCCAGCCCTACAGCACTTAAGTCCAATTTATTTATTTCTGTTAATGTCTGTCTCCCCCTCTAGACTGTAAGCTCGTTGTGGGTAGGGAATGCATATATTAATAATAATGATGCTCTGCACACAGTAAGCGCTCAATAAATACGATTGATGATGTTTGTTAAGCACTTACTATGTTCTTAGTGCTGGATATTGTACACTTCCAAATGTTTAGTACAGTGCTCTGCACACAGTAAGCACTTAATAAATATGATGGATTGACTGACTGAGGTGATATAGGGAGGTTGTGAACTGGGAAGAAGAATAAACTTGGCTCTCGGGGTGAGATTTCAGAAAGGCTTTGAAGTTAGGGAGAGTGGTGGTGTGGTGGGTTTGAAGCGGGAGGGAGTACAATACAGGAGGAAGGGCATAGGCACCACTCAGTTTCTCCATGGTATTTATTGAGCGACTGTTGTGTGCAGAACACTCTACTAAGCACTTGGAAGAGGACAATACCATTGAGTAGGTAGACATGGTCTTTGACCTCAAGGAGCCTCCAGACTAGAAGACCCCTTAGCTTTTGGAGCTAGACCCCCAACATTGTTTTTCCTTATTTTCCAACAAGACCCGAGGGTTTCCATCTGGTGTCAAAAAGGCCGCAAATAATGAGTTTCTATGCTCACAATGAGAAGTCGGTACCTCTGGCCCAGAGATGGACATATGAGAGTTGGGAATGAGAGATGGCGAGGAGGTCAGCTTGGGTGGAATGGTGAGTGCGAACTGGGGTGTAACAGATGATGAGAGTGACTAAGCAATCAATCAGTCAGTGGTATTTACTCAGCAGTTGGTGTGTCCAGTGCACAGTACTAAGCAATTGGCCTAGTGGAAAGAGCACGGGCCTGGACGTGGGTTCTAATCGCTTTGCCTCATGACTACTGTGTGATCTTGGGCAACTGCTGTGTGATCTTGGGCAAGTCACTTAACTTCTCTAGGCCACAGTTACCTTGTCTGTAAAATAGAGCTGAAAGCCATGAGCCCCGTGTGGGTCAGGGACTGTGTCCAACCTGTCTACCGGGTATCTACCCCAGTGCTGAGAACTGTTCCTGACACATAGAAAGCGCTTAACAAATAGCATTATTATTATTGTTATGATTACTATTATTGTCGATGTTATTACTAAAAGGTAAAGAGTTGATGAAGTGCCTTGAAGTCAGTGGACCAGTTTAGATCAGTGCTCGAACTTCACGGTCTGGTACAGGAAAGGCAGATCCTGGATTTCTATCCTGTGCAGGCACTACTGCAAGACTTATCCTCCTTCATGCCACTCCCTCTAGACCATAAGCTCCTTGCATCCTGGGAGTGTATCAATCTAAATGGGGTTGGTAGTCCTCTCCCAAATGCTTAGTATGGTGCTCTGTACTCACTAAATGCCATTGATTGATTTATGTCTCCAAGTGTAATGGCACCTTTCTCTGAAGCTGAAACTAGAACCTTGTTTTCCTGTTTTAACAAGTTGTCAATTCTTCATAGATCAGACTTCTTCCAGAAGGTTTGGAAGGGAAGTTAGGGTGTTGAAATGGCATTTACATATTTGTAGGATCTTCTCTTTTATGATCGAGGCTGGAAGCAATTTACCCTCTTTATGATTCTTGAGAACTCTGTATAGGCTTTTCAGTAATACACCGAGTGTGACCTTTGGTTTAGTGGGATTTTAGTGTAGCCTAAGTTCTCTTCCATCTTGGCATTTCACTATCTGCCACAAAAGACTCTTCATTCACCCTCGTCTGGACATCTCAATGATTTGGAGTTCTTTCGTCTCTGAATCACTGTCGTCATTGGTGTCTGACCAATGGTGGTATCAGCTAACAGTGCCCACAGTCTTAATTGCTGTCTAGTAGACAATGTCTCCTAAAGGCCCTACGCATTGGTTTGACTGCGGAGATCCCGTGCCCCATTAATGTTGTCATGAAACTCCTTTCAAGTGTCTTTAGTCTTTGGAAGTTTGATTTTTATTTATTTAAGTCCTCAGAATTGTGGATTATGTAGAGAGGCTCAATTTCAGGTATTGTAAGAGTGTTAGAAACACCCTTCAGGTCGCAGAAAACAGTAATCAGTGGGGTAGTATTGTTTTGTTTTGTTTCTCCCTAGGTAGGATGAGGGTGAATTTGCTTCCAAAACACACAAGCCTCATGCTAGTGATGATGAGCAACTGCCCCCAAGTCAGCAAAGACCTATTAGATAGAGCATCCACCTGGAAGTCAGAAGGACCTGGGTTGTAATTCCAGCTCTGTCATTTGTATGCTCTACAACCTTGAATGAGCCACTTTGCTTTTCTGGACTTCAGTTCTCTCATTTGAAAAATGGGAATTAAGATTGGGAGGCCCATGTGGGACATGGACTGTGCCTGATTAGCTTGTATCTATCCAGTGCTTAGTACAGTGCCTTGCACATAGTAGACACTTAACAAATACCAGCTTCGCATACAGTAAGTGCTTAACAAATGCCATTATTATTATTATTATTCAGAAAGAAAAAAGTTGTGTACTACTTTCTATACTGTAAACTCATTGTGGGCAGAGAAGGTGTCTACTACCCCATTGTATTGTACTTTCTTAAGTGCGTAGTACAGTGCTGTATACACAGTAAGCGCTCAATGCATATGATTGATCGATTACTAGGCTGGCCCTGGAAATCCCCATCACAAACCCAAGGTTTTTCACTGGTGATACAGGAAGTCATTGCATTTTTGCTGGGGACTGGGGACTGCTTTGGGGGCAGACCACTTTTCTAGAAAAGCTAGCACCTAGCCCCCACAGCACCTAAATTTTTGAGCAGTGAGATGGGAGACCCCGATAGACCTTGATGAATACTAAGTGGTAAGACAGGTTCCCCATTGAGGTGCTGCAGTGTGGCCAGTCTACCAGGCAGTGGTAGTTATCAATAGATACAATTGATTGAGTGCTTACTATGTTCAGAGCACTGTACTAAGCCGTTGGGAGAAGACAGTGTAACAGTATAACAGACACATTCCCTGCCCAGCATCCAAGCATCGCTAACTACAGCACTACTTCACTGAGTTGGGCACGGGAAGAGGACAGACTGACCCCTTGGGCCTGGGACCCCCTTTCAATATCTCTCTCCCCCTGTAGAGGCAACATGGCCTAGTGGATAGGGCCCGGGCCTGGGACCGGAAGGATCTGGGTTCTAATCCCTGCTCTGCCACTTGTCTGCTGTGTGACCTTGGGCAAATCACTTCTCTGTGGCTGTTACCTTGTCTGTAAAATGGGGATTAAGAATGTGAGCACCATGTGGTACAGGGACTGTGTCCAACCCGATTTGCTTATGTCCACCCCAGTGCTTAGAACAGTACCTGGCACACAGTAAGCACGTAACAAATACCACAATTATGATTACTATGATTTTTATTAATTATCTGGGACACGGACTTTGTCCAACCTGATTACTTTGTATCTAACCCAGTGCTTAGAACAGTGTCTGGCACATAGTAAATGCTTAACAATCTCCCCCCCCCCCCCCCAAAAATGGGTGATGTTCAGGTTAAGTCAAATGATCCTATTATGGCCATCACCAAAACTGCCGATTTTTTGTCCTTATTGGGGCCAAAGCAATGCCTCAAGTACCTGGGGAAAAGAGAAGCATCGTGGCTCAGTGGAAAGAGCCCAGGCTTTGGAGTCAGAGGTCTTGAGTTCAAATCCCGCCTCTGCCAATTGTCAGCTATGTGACTTTTGGCAACTCACTTCACTTCTCTGGGCCTCAGTTCCCTCATCTGTAAAATGGGGGTGAAGACTGTGAGCCCCCTGTGGGACAACCTGATCACCTTGTAACCTCCCCAATGCTTAGAACAATGCTTTGCACATAGTAAGTGCTTAGTAAATGCCATTATTAAGTTAATATGTGTGGTGTTATGTGGTCCTTACTCTCAAGTACCTTACAGTCTCGTGAGGAAGATCAGTGGACAGAAACTGCAGCTAGTGCTAAGTCTTTGTCAGGCTAGAAAAATGAGTCATTTGAGATCTAAGTTGTGGAGACAGCAGTGGAGTCAGTAGGGGTAGCACGTTCAGGGTCACAGTGGCAAGAAACAAACTGCAAGTCCTCTTTTCTTTGACAATGAGGTTTTTTTTAAATGAAGACCTGCTGAATCTTGCTGTCACCGCCAGTGAAATAGTGAGGATCTTTAGGAATCTTAAGCACCGGCAGCCGGGAAGTTTAAAGAAGAGGGCCAGACAGGGGTCTATCTGCCTGACAAGAGTAGAATGAAAGTGATTCAGGGATCAAAGAACTACTTGCACCGAATCAAGCAATGTACCACCACCACCCTGAAAGTCTTTGTGATTTTGGTCTTTCTACAAGCCTGTGTTATATCTCATGTCTTGGATGGGGCAACCAATCAGTCAGCAGCGTGCATTTAGTCCTCCCCGTGTGCAGAGAACACTATACTAAGTGCTTGGGAAAGAACAGTGTAATAGAGATGGTAGGTGTGATCTCTGCCCACAAGGAGCTTAATTGTAATACGGGCTGCCGTAGATGGATTCGTTGGGGTGAAAAGGCAGGGGTGGGGTGCATTCCGGGGTGGAGGACACAAGGCAGCAAGGAATTGGGAATAACAAAGAGGCTTCAAAGAGACTAGTTTAGTTCTCTGCCCCTGAACGCTAGTTTGGTGGTAGACCTGGGGTGGACAAGGCTTGGAGCCCAACCCAGGGAGTTCTAGGCCTGACCTCTCAAGCTGGAAGCCTCTAGCCACAGAATGCTACTTTATAGGGAAGTTCTGTAGCCTCACAGATAGGTAGTCCAAGCCCAGGCCTGCTGGGAGTCAGAAGACCTGGGTGCTTAGCCTGCCTCTACCATTTGCCTGCTGTGTGACCTTGGTTAAGTCACTTTACTTCTCTGGGCCTCATTCCCATTTTATCTGTTAAATGGGAATTTGTTCCATGTTCTCTCTCCTTTTTAGTCTGTGAATCCCATTAGGGTTTTGGACTGTGATTGAGCTGATTCCCTCATAGCTATGCCAGAATTTCATATAATGATTTTTACATAGTCATTGCTCAACAGACACCATTATCATTACTCCTGGGCCACCAATTATTTTGGCTGGATTCAGCCCTAAGGCTGAACAGCGCAGACACAAGCCCTCAGTCAATCCAGTCAATCAGTTAGTGGTATTTATTGAGCACATACATTGTGCAGGGCACTGTACCAAATGCTTGGGAAAATATAGCCCAAGGGCAAAGTCTCTTTATGCACTCAAGCATGGTTGCCTATCCACCTCCATATCAAACAATAAACTCCTCACCTTTTGGCTTTAAAGCAGTCCATCACCTTGTCCCCTGTTACCTCACCTTGCTTCTCTCTTTCTACAACCCAGCCTACATCCTTTGCTCCTCTAGAGATAACCTTCTCATTGTGCCCACCTGTGACCCCTGCCTGGATTGCCCTCTCTCCTCCAACCCGACAGACAATTACCCTCCCAGCCCGCACCTTCAAAGCCTTAATGAAGGCACATCTCCTCTAAGAGGCCTTCCCAGACTAAGCTTCACTTTTCCTCATCTCCCACTCGCTTCTGCATCGCTCTGACTTGCTCCCTTTGCTCTTCTCCGGAACAGCACTTTTGTGTATATCTTTAATTTTATGTATCTGTATTGATGTTTGTCTACGCCCACTCTAGACTGTGGGCAGGGAATGTCACAGTTTATTGTACTATTGTGCTTCCCAAGTGCTTAATACGTGCTTTGTGTATAGTAAGTGCTTAATAAAGCCAGCTGAATGAATGAATAGTAGATGATTTTGCCCCCAGTCAAGAGTGCTTTCTATCTAGGGTCACAGTCAAAATAGCTGGCCTCCTAATTATTATAATAATAATGCTTATGACATTTACTAAGGATTTGCTAAGTGCTGGGGTAGGGTAAAGATAATCAGAAAAGACACATCCGATAATCGGCTCCTAAGTGGGGCTCACGTTGTAGAGAGCAGAGAGAACAGGAGTCCGACTGGCATTTTCCAAGTGGTGCAGCCAAGGTCCAGAGTGGTGATGGTCAAGATCACACAGTAGTCTGGTGAGATCAGAACTCAGGTTCTCCTTTTAATTACTTCTCTACACAAACACACATACACACACCACACACCTCCCCCCTCCCTTCCTCTCCCTTTCACCTCACCCTCCATAATAATAATAATTATGGTATTTGTTAAACGCTTACTATGTGCCAGGCACTGTATTAAGCGCTAGGGTGGATACAGGCAACTTGAATGACCTGCAGGCTTTAAAGAGCAAACTGGCCAGACCCAGGTTGGATCATCTTTAACCTGCTGAGATCTATGAGCAAGGGAAGGGATGTAACTTTTCCAGATACTTTTTCATGAATCCTAACATAGTCTCTCCTAAGGTAGGCAGGTGTCAGGTAGCGTACTTAGTTTAAGAATGAGAGCGAGAGGCATATGAAGTGGATTTTGACCCTAGACCACGCAAATAATAGTAATAATAATAATAACGATGGTATTTGTTAAGCACTTACAATGTGCCAAGCACTGTTCTAAGCACTGGGGGTATACAAGGTAATCAGGTTGTCCCACATGGGGCTCACAGTCTTAATCCCCATTTTACAGGTGAGGTAACTGAGGCACAGAGAGGTAAAGTGACTTGCCCAAAGTCACACAGCTAACAAGTGATGCAGCTGGGATTAGAACCCATGACCTCTGATTCCCAAGCCCATGCAAACCAATCAGTGGCAGAGCCAGTAATCAAATTCATTAGCTTTGACCCTCCAATTCTCCTGTTCGTTTCCTTTCACCCCTACGGCCTTCTTTGAGTATTTAATAAAGTCACCGTTTACAATGGAATATTTTCACCAAATGTCCCTTACTGAAGGTCTCTGGGCTCAATTCACTTGGTTTGAAAACTAAATAGGGCAATTAATGTTAAGTAACCAAGTCTTTGGGACTCCATAGCCAGTGGGTGTAGCTACTGAGGTCCTCCACATCATTAGCATAGAGCCTGAGGCTTCCTTCTCACTGTTGGCTCTTTATCCGAATTAATTCATTATTCATTTCCGGGCCTTTACTCATTCATTTTGTTAGGTTTCTTGTTCTGTGATGACATGGTTATGTAGGCGTTGAAGGGGGCCAATTAATAAAGTTCTGCACAACTCTTATTTCATCTTCACCTGGAGCCTTGACTGCAGAATTTAATTGTTTCCTGCAGGGGTTTGTCAACTAGAAGCAAGTTCTGCCCATAATAAATGCTGCAGTGAGATGTTTTCACCTTTCCAGATTGAGTTGAAAGTTTCTCATGTTTTTGAAGGTGGTTTTTTTGCTTGTTTGTTTTCTCCTGGGAATTTGGGTCATTATGGGGGACTAGTCTAATATGGATGAGGTGAGATTAAGAGGAATTGGAGAACCTGGGTGGACCATCAGTACTCAAAGCATAAGTGACTTCTTTTTACATCTGGGATTTGGGAAGATGGGCATACATAGGTAAGCTGTGTTCACTCAAATCCAGAAGGCTAGCTTAAATAGCTTGTTTTGTTAGTGCAGAATCTTTGGATGCATATTCAGACTCACACTTACCTAAGTGCTCAGAAGAATGTGAGCCAGAGGATTTGGAATCAAACTCATTTGTTAATCGTCCTCTCACAGGCTGAGGATAATCCTCAACCCATCCTAGTTGACGCTGCATATTCTTTTAAGACAGTCAATCTGTGGTATAAATTGAGTGCTTATTGCGTGCAGAGCACTGAACTAAGTGCTCAGGGGAGTATAACAGAATTGGTGGACATGTTCCCTAACCAAAACGAGCATATGGTTTTGAAGATGAGCTTCATAGGTTTTTTTCAGGACATTAATATCAAGGAAAGTAATTGTTCATTGATTCATTCAATCTTATTTATTGAGTGCTTGCTGTGTGCAGAGCACTGTACTAAGAGCTTGGGAAGACATGTTGGCAACATATAGAGATGGTTCCTACCCAACAATGGGCTCACAGTCTAGAAAAACTGTTCTAAGCGCTGGGGAGGATATAAGGTGATGAGGTTGTCCCACGTGGGGCTCACAGTCTTCATCCCCATTTTACAGATGTGGTAACTGAGGCCCAGAGAAGTTAAGTGACTTGCCCAAAGTCACACAGCTGGCAAGTGGCGGAGCTGGGATTTGAACCCATGACCTCTGACTCCCAAGCCCAGGCTCTTTCCACTGAGCCATGCTGCTTCTCCTCATTGTTAGTATGTAAAATAAAAAAACCCCAACAATTTAGGATAGTGACTGTAGAGATAGCATCTTAAATTTTGATGACTGTTTTGAGTTGCTTCCTCTGTAGCAGCAACACCTGCCCTGTTGCTCAGTCGATCCTTGCAAGCGCTTTGGTTATTCTCTCTCCATTGATGAGGCTAAATTTGCCACTTGGGAAGCATAAATGATGATGGCTGGAATTCCTAATTCTGTCTTAGTGACTTCCTTCACGCTGGGTGGTCACATCTTTGGCCAAATGTTGTGGTAAGAGTGTTTATTAAAGCACCTGCAGTGTGCAAGGAAGGCACTGTATTAATTGATGAGAAAGAATACACTGGTAAGAATTAGACATGGTCTCAGAGTGGTCAGCTATTTTGTCTAAGTCCCCCTGACAACATGGTTGTTTTCCTTCTTCCTTCTCCTGGAACTTACCAATTGCACCTCGTCCCCCCGGCAAAAAAAAAAAAGTTGTAAGGTGAGCAAAAGTCCCGTCTTGTCAAAAATCAGATCATCTGAAACACAAATATTTTTTTTTGTCTTTTGTCTGATGTGTAGAGATTCATCCCTCTCTTCCTACACCGTACTGCTGAGGTTTTTGCTAGTGAGGAGACAGATGTTTAGAAATACTGTGAATACCCAATTTATAGAAGGCTTATTGTGTGTGGAGCACTGTAGTAAGCTCTTGGGAGAGTACACAGATCCAAACACCTGATCCTGGTTTCATTATCTACTTGAGCTACCCCAGAACTTGTGTGTACCTCTGAAAATCTATAGAATTACAGTTAGGAAATCACCCTCATTTAAATTGTAAGTTTCAAGAAGTTGGAGGCTAGGATTACAATTTCCTGCAGTTCCCAGTATGGTGCTCAGCCCACAGAAGAGATAATGGTGATGATAATAATAATAATAATGGCATTTGTTAAGCTCTAAGTATGTGCCAAGCACTGTTCTAAGCACTGGAATAGATACAAGGTCATCAGGTTGTCCCATATGGGGCTCACAGTCTTAATCCCTATTTTATAGTTGAGGTAACTGAGGCACAGAGAAGTTGTGACGTGCCCAAAATCACAGTGACAGAACCGGGATTAGAACCCACCATCTCTGATTCCCAAGCCCGGGCTCTTTCCACAAAGCCAGGCTGTTTCATCACGCTGCTGGTGATGACTGTGGCCTGGTCTTGCCTGCTGGCCTTTTATCTTGGATTCCTCCTTGGATTTATCTTGGATTCCTCCTAGCACCTCCTTTTTTCCAGGTCTTTCCAGGACTGCTCACTGCAATAAGACTCAAGTTCATGGTTATTCAGACCAAGCTCTTAGAGGCAAGAGAACCAATTGTGCACACTCCAGGGACTCATGGGCTGAGATGTATGTTGCCAACTTGTACTTCCCAAGCGCATAGTACAGTGCTCTGCACACAGTAAGCGCTCAATAAATGCGATTGATTGATTGAGTGAGTGAGATTTCTCCCTATAATTCTTTCTTTGTGCTGTATCATCAGTGATGTTTCCTGAGCACTTACTGTGTGCAGGGCATTGTACTAAGCACTTGGGAGAGTACAGTATAACAGACACGTTTCCTGACCACATTAAGCTTATAGTCTAGAGGGAGAAGCAGACATCAATATACATAAATTATGGGTATAATAATAATTGTGGTATATGTTATGTGCATAAGTGCTGTGGGGCTTGGCAGGGGTGCAGGGTAGAGAATAAAGGGAGCGAGTCAGGACAGAAGGGAGTGGGAAAAGAGGATATGAGGGCTTAATCAGGGAAGGCCTCTTCGAGGAGATGTGCTACTTCAATAAGGCTTTGAAATGGGGGAAAGTAATTATCAGGTATGAGGAGGGAGGGTGTTCCTGGACAGGATATTGATGCCTGTCTACTTGCTTTGTTGTCTGTCTCCCCCTTTCTAGACTGTGAGCCCATTGTTGGATAGCGATTGTCTCTATCTGTTGCCGAATTGTACTTTCCAAGCACTTAGTACAGTGCTCTGCACACAGTAAGCACTCAGTAAGTATGATTGAATGAGTGAAGGGTAGAGGCAGGATATCATGGCTCTTTTTTACGGTATTTGTTGAGCATTGGGGTAGATATAAGATAATCTGGTTGGACACACTCCCTGTCCCAAATAGGGCTCTCAGTTTTAATTGCCGTTTTCCCGATGAGATAACTGAGGCCCAGAGAAGTTATGACTTGCCCAAGGTCACACAGCGGGCAAGTGGCAGAACTGGGATTAGAACCCAGGTCCTCTGACTCCCAGGCTTTTCTAAGATTCTCTTTTTAGAGCACTTTCAAGAAGTGGGAAACACATGAAGTGGAGAGTTGCAATATCGCGTGGCACAAAATGTGTTGCAAAAACAAATTGCTGCTATGTCTGAGTTGGACGTCTTGGCCCCATACTATCCCCATGGACCCGAAACCAGAAACTTCAAGATGAGGAAATTGATTTTAGGATTGCTTCATGAGACTGCTTAGCAAAATGGCAATATGAATGTTGTAGCATGCCCGTATTGTATGTGTACAAGGCATCATTGAATTAACCCAGTTGCCATTTCTGTTTCGGATGGGACTTTCCTGTTCTATTTTTTCAGATGTAATCCCCAAACTGGTAGAAAATTAATAGTGGGACAGTTGAACTTGAAGAAACCCAAGTGAGGCAACTTTTACTCAAGCTAGAAAAAGAAAAACTGAAACAATCCCAGGAAGATGGCAATTAATAATAGTAATAGTAATACTAATAATTATTCTTTTGGTATTAAGTGCTTACTATGTGCCAAGCACTGTACTAAGCACTGGGGTGGTGAATACAAGCAAATTGGGCTGGACACAGTCCCTGCTGCTTGGGGCGCACAGTCTTAATCCCCATTTGACATATGTGGTAACTGAGGGACGGTGAAGTGAATTGCCCAAGGTCATCCAACAGACAAATGGCAAAATTGAGATTAGAACTGAGGACCTTCAGACTCCCAAGCCCATGCTCTATCCACTAGGCCAAGCTCCATATGTTGCCAACTTGTACTTCCCAAGCGCTTAGTACAGTGCTCTGCACACAGTAAGCGCTCAATAAATACGATTGAATGAATGAATGAGTGTCTGGCACTGATGATAACCACTTGTTATTATTGATCCTTTCAGCTACTCTCTGGCCACGTGCCACAGCTGAAAGCGCTACTTGGGGATCAGAATAATAATAATGGTACTTGTTAAGTGCTTACTGTGTGCCAAGCGCTGTTCTAAGTGCTGGGGTAGATACAAGTCAGTCAGATTGGACACAGTCCCTGTCCCACATGGGGCCCACACCCTTAATCCCCATTTTACAGATGAGGGAACTGAGGCACAGAGAAGTTAAGTGACTGTCCCAAAGTCACACAGCAGACGTGGCAGAGTCAGGATTAGAATCCAGGCTCTTCTGACTCCCAGGCTCGTACTCTAGCGACTTTGCAGTGCTGCTTAGGAATCGGAGTTGCCTGTGGCCAACAGGAGTTTGGAGGAGGAAGAAAGCGTGCCCAACTTCTTCAGGATTCTAGATCACTGACTCTCAAAATTTGACTGTGGCGACCACATCAAAAATCGAGACTTGTTTATGACGGATGACTGTACACTGAAGGTGTAGAAACGAAGGTGAACTTTCAGAAAATGAAACTTTGAGTGAGACAACATGGTGGAGTGCTGGCTGTTTGGTGAAGTGGAATTGATGTACTGCTCTAGAAGGCCTAGAAGCGGCGTGGTGTAGTGGTTAGAGCACGGGCCTGGGAGTCTTACGGTCATGGGTTCTAATCCTGCTCTGCCGCTTGTCTGCTGTGTGACCTTGGGCAAATCACTTCACTTTTCTGGGCCTCAGTTACCTCATCTGTCAAATGAGGATTGAGACTGTGAGCACACATGGGTCCATGTGTTGGTCTGTATCCAACCCTGTTTCCTTTTATCCACCCCAGCAATTAGTACAGTATCTGCCATTATGTTTGTACATATTTATTACTCTATTTTACTTGTACATATCTATTCTATTTATTTTATTTTGTTAATATGTTTGGTTTTGTTCTCTGTCTCCCCCTTCTAGACTGTGAGCCCACTGTTAGGTAGGGACTGTCTCTATATGTTGCCAACTTGTACTTCCCAAGTGATTAGTACAGTGCTCTGCAAACAGAAAGCGCTCAATAAATACGATTGATTGATTGATTGATTGATTAACAAACATCACAATTATTATTGTTAGAAGAACAATAAGCTCATTATTGGCTGAGAACGTGCCTGTTAATTCTGTTGTACTAACCTCTCAAGCACTTTACAGTGCTCAAATCATTCATTGATTGAAGAGTTTATTTCCCAAGTATTCAGTCAGTTCCTCGTTCTCAACTTTCCCACTCCTGACCTATTCCTCACGCCTCTCCTCCCGCCTACAGCCCCCAAGGAATAAATCCTCCCTTGAGTTCTGTCAAGCAACCTCCTCCCCCTTCTTCAAAGCCCTTCTAACATGCCGCCTCTTCTGGGAGGGTTTCCTTGATTAATCCTCCCACCATTCCAGTGATGCCGTTCACCAGCTTCCTGAGGACCCTGTGTACTTGTTTGTTTGTTGACTTCTCCTTTTTGTCTAAATTTATTCAGCTTGCTTCCCCATTGGATTTTATGCCCTTCAAGATCAAGGATTGCATCTTCTTTATGATAACTGTGGAATTTAAACGCTTACCATGGGCTCTAGGATGTAGGCTCCTTGTGGACCCGAAACATGTCTACCAACTGTATTACATTATACTCTCCCAAGCACTTAGGCCAGTGCTCTGCACATAGTAAGTGCTCAATAGATACAATTGGGAAGCAGCATGGCCTAATGGAAAGAGCTCGGGCCTGGGAATCAGAGGGTCTGGGTTCTAATCTCAGCTCTTCTAATTGCTTTCATTCATTTCATTGTCGTATTTATTGAGCGCTTACTGTGTGCAGAGCACTGTACTTAGTGCTTGGGAAGTACAAGTTGGCAACATATAGAGGCGATCCCTACCCAACAGCAGGCTCACAGTCTAGAAGGGGGAAACAGACCACAAAACATATTAACAAAATAAAATACATAGAATAAATATGTACAAATTAAATAAATAGAGTAATAAATACGTACAAACATGTACATATATACAGGTGGTGTAGGGAGGGGAAGGAGGTAAGGCAGGGCTTTGGGGAAGGGGACGAGGGGAGAGGAAGGAGGGGGCTCAGTCTGGGAAGGCCTCCTGGAGGAGGTGAGCTCTCAGTAGGACTTTGAAGGGAGGAAGAGAGCTAGCTTGGCGGATGTGCGAAGGGAGGGCATTTCAGGCCAGGGGGATGACTTGGGCCGGGGGTCGACGGCGGGACAGGCGAGAATGAGGCCCATTGAGGAGATTAGCGGCAGAGGAGTGGAGGGTGCGGGCTGGGCTGGAGAAGGAGAGAAGGGAGGTGAGGTAGGAGGGGGCGAGGTGATGGACAGCCTTGCTTGTTGTGTGACCTCTCTGTAAAATGGGGATTCAGACTATGAGCCCCGTGTGGGACAGGGATCTGTGTCCAACCTGATCGACTAACTACAGTGCTTGGCACATAGTAAGCACTTAACAAATACTGTTTAAAAATAAAATTGATTGCCAAGCACTGTACTTAGAGCTGGATTACAGTCAACATAATCAGGTCACAGTCTTTGTCTCCTTTGGGACTCGCATTCTTTTTATATAAGTACACTTCCTAAAGCATCTAGAACAGTGCTTTGCTCATAGTAAGCGCTTAATAAATGCCATTATTAGTAGTAGTAGTAGTAGTAGTACCAGGCATTGCTCCCAGACACTTAATGAACACTGTTCTTGATGAAGACTTAGAGGTACTATATATATTTATATGTGTATATATATATATATATATATATATATCTATATATATAAAATACACATATAGTTCTTGCCTCTCCCCAGAGAAAATATTCATTTTGGTCCAGGCGAAAAATGGGTGGAGTTGGTTTCCATTTCTTTCCTTAAAAATTATGTCTTGACTTTAACCACCACACCTTTAAGAGAAAGTGCCGAGCTATTTCAAGTGAAAGTCTGTAGCAATGAAGTCTGGTCCCGGCAGGCAGTGAGTGAAAGGACAAAAGGGGAGGAAGTTTCCCTTTGAATCACCAGGACTCTTTGGAGGAGATAATATTACCAAGTAAAATGTCGCTTCCTCCTGTTCGCGCTTGGCTACTGTGTAACAGTAACCCACTTAAAATTGCCCGGCCCCGTTTGAAGTTATTTTAAACCTCCGGCAGTGTGTCGAGATATTGTAACCTTGGGAAAAGCAGCAGCGCATCGTGGTTTCAGTTTTGCCCTTTCAGACATGTGGAAAATGCACTAATCTATCTCAAGGATTTTGTCCCGAAAGCTTCTTAAAGAAGCAAGCCTGCCTCAGTCTCCCGATAGCTCGCTCTGCTCTTCGCTGTATGGGGGGGAAGCACTTCTGTTTCTGGAGACCTTCCCAGTCTTAGAAATTCGCCCATCGATTCTCCACTCATTAACAGGCGAAGGCAGTTGTTAGACATGTTGGGTTTGAGAATTCGAGAGGAGGTGGGCATTCTTAGAGGAGGGAAATACAGCAGCTGGAGTCTGTGTAGATTACCAGCCATATGATGTTTCTCCTTTCCCTTTTTCCTTTTTGCCATTGCTGCTTCCAGCCATGTGATGTTTCTCCTTTCCCTTTTTCCTTTTTGCCATTGCTGCTTCTCGAGCATTAGCCTGCAACTCAGGGAGTCTAATTTCTGTGGAAAATCAGTGCCACAAACCCCTTCTGTTCAGACAGATTACTGCAGCATCCCAGTTGTGGTGTTTTTGTTTTAATTTCTACTTTCCCTCAGATACATCTCTCTACTTCATTGCACACTGCCAAGCTCCTAGCTCTGTGGTCGGCATGCACTAAGTGCTCAATAAATAGCTTTGATTGCACCAGTTAAGACAGTTCCCAGTGGAGTGACTTAATGATGATAGTATTAAGTGCTTACTATGGGCCAAGAACTGTTCTAAGCACTTGAGGGAGTTACAAGGTTATTCATTCATTCATTCATTCATTCATTCATTCATTCATTCATTCAATAAATACGATTGAATGAATGAATGAATGGAGTGACTTAATAATGATGATAGCATTAAGTGCTTACTATGGGCCAAGAACTGTTCTAAGCGCTTGAGGGAGTTACAAGGTTATTCATTCATTCATTCATTCATTCATTCAATAAATGCGATTGAATGAATGAATGAATGGAGTGACTTAATAATGATGATAGTATTAAGTGCTTACTATGGGCCAAGAACTGTTCTAAGCACTTGAGGGAGTTACAAGGTTATCAGGTTGTCCCAGCTGGGGCTCACAGTCTTGATCCCCATTTTACAGTTGAGGTAACTGAGGTTCAGAGAATTTAAGTGACTTGCCCAAAGTCACACAGCGGACAAGTGGTGGAGCGTAGATTAGAACCCACTCTGACTCCCAAGCCCGTGCTGTTTCCACTAAGCCACGCTGTTTCTCTACTTCTACCTGGGTGGGCTAGTTGGTTTTTTTAAACCAACTTTTAAGTGTCTGTGCTAAAAGGGAGGGGAAGACCTAGGTCTAGGTAAAATACCCAGATGAAACGCTCACTGAGGCAAACCATTGGTTTTGACTCAGTAGGGCTTACCAAGTCATTTTTGCAGAATCCAGATGTGGTTTGGGCAGCCCGCCTGTTGGTGGGGGTTGGTTAAGATCAGTGGGGTGGTCAGAAAGAGAACAGCAGAGTGAGCAGTGAGGAGTCATGGGTCTTCTGCACTCGGTCTTTAGGAAAAGCTCATAGAGACGTAGCGTGGCCTAGTGGATAGAGCATGGTCCTGAGAGTTGGAAGGACCTGGGTTCTTATCTCGACCCCACCACTTGTCTGCTGTGTGAATTTGGGCAAGTGACTTCACTTCTCTGTGCCTCAGTTCCTTCATCTGTAAAATGGGGATTAAGACTGTGAGTCCATATTGGACTTGGATTGGGTCCAACCTTATTAGCTTGTATGTACCCCAGTATTGAGTAAACAAATACCATTTAAAAAAAGCAAAAACAAAAAAACCCACTAAGTACCACAGCCAGTGGCTGAAGGTTGCAGTCACTTTGTTTATGGCGTTTGTTAAGCACATACTGTTTTCCAGGCACTGTAATTAGCATCGGGGTAGATACAAGCTAATCAGGTTGGACACAGTCCCTGTCCCATATGGTGCTCATAGTGTTAACCATTTTACAGATGAGGTAACTGAGGCACAGAGAAGTGAAGTAACTTGCCTAAGAGTACACAGTAAACAAGTGGCAGTGCCGAATTGTACTTTCCAAGTGCTTAGTACAGTGCTCTGCACACAGTAAGTGCTCAGTAAACACGATTGAATGAATGAATGAAGTGGCAGAGACAGGATTGGAATCCAGGTCCTTCCTACTCCCAGGCTCAGGCTCTATCTGCTGTGTTCATGCAGTGATGCTGAGCACCCTTCCAGATTTTGTATTTTGTAGCCTGGCCCTGGTGGTAGAAAATCACAACTTCTTTCGTCTTCCGGCATGAACAAACCGGAGCTCTGCTCAGAATACTAATCATCATAACAATAATTGTGGGTTCTGTTAAGCGCTTACCTTGTGTCAAGCACTGTGCCAAGCCCTGGGGTAGATTAGAACATAATCAGGTTCTACAATGAGGCCCACAGTCTAAGTACGATGGAGAATAGGTATTGAATTCCCACATAACAGATGGGGGAGCTGAGGCACAGAGAAGTTAAATGACTCACCCAAGGTGAAGCGGCAGAATCGGGATTAGAACCCGGGGACTTATGATTCCCAGGCCAGTGCCCTATCTACTAGCCCACCCTGCCTCCCTCAGAGGAGGGAAAGGCCAAGCAATTGCGGATTCAGTCACGCTACTTTTGACTGCTAGCCACACTCAGTAGCCATTAACCCTTGGGTGTCTTGCTGGAGATCCCCCTCTTGGTGGTGTTTCTGAAGTCCGAGTGTCCCCCCCTCATTCCCTCCCCCTCCGCACCAATCGGATGGCCGGTCATCTAATTTTCAACCGATCTGAACCGTGGCCAGTAAAGATTTGGCGCTGGACAGTTATGTCTGGTATTTATGTCTTCAGCAGCCAGCCTCCCTCCCTCCCCGCTTGGCTCCTGTCCCCGAGTCCCCAGGCTGGAAGCAGCAGCCATGTTGAGAGGGAGATGGGAGGGGGACCCACTGCCTCTGGGGCCATTGCAGGGGAATGGGGAAATCTTGGAGACTCGGGTGAACTTCTGCAAAATTGGTGAGCCCCGGGGTTGCCCCTTGGAAGAGTGGCAAGGAAGAGTGGCAAGGCGTAGAGGATAGAGCAAGGGCTTGGGAGTCAGAAGGTCATGGGTTCTAATCCCTGTTCCACCACTTGTCTATTGTGTGACCTCAGGCAAGTCTCTTCACTGCTCTGTGCCTCCATTCCCTTATCTGTAAAATGGAGCTTAAGACTATGAGCCCCATGTGGGACAGGGACTGTGTCCAACCTGACTTGCTTGTAGCAACCCCAGCGCTTAATACAGTGCCTGGCACGCAGTAAGCACTTAACAAATACCACAATTATTATTAGTATTTCTTTGTGCTGGTTTTGATGCTCATGCGGAATGATGGTTTTGTTCTATTTATTCCTTGCCTGGCGTCTGGATTTCAGTTGGAGCGCTTTTGCGGAAGAGGTGGATAAATAACTCCTTTGGATGCCTGCTGGGATATGTCCCCACAGCGGTCTGCCAATCAGCCAACAAGCCTTCAGCAGCGCTAGGCGTTGGGCTCTCTTGCCTGTCCTCAGAATTTATAAGCCAGTGTGAGACGGAAGGCAGACGCATGTTTTCTCAGTGTCAATATATATTAATACGGTGACTTCAAGGAGAAGTCGCAGGAAGGACTGAGTCAAGGGTAGTGTTACTGGTAGGATAGTCATAGTATTGGAAGCGTCTTAGTGGAAATAAGCTGGGAGCATTTGTTTGACCAGGGGAGAAGCTGTGTGGTCTAGTGGATAGAACACGAGCCTGGGAGTTAGAAGGACCCAGGTTCTAATCCCGATTCCGCCACTTGCCTGCTGTGTCTCCTTGGGCAAGTTCGTTCGCTTCTTTGGGCCTCAGTTTCCTCATCTGTAAAATGGGGGTCAAGGCTGTGAGCCCCACGTAGGACATGGACTGTGTCCAGTCTGATTAACTTGTATTAATCCCAGTGCTCAGTACAGTGCAAGGACAGATTCTATAATGAACAGGAGGAAGGAAGTTATTTTAATGCTTGCAAAGCAGCTTGGGTAATACCTATTGGTGTGCACATTTGTGGCAGGGAATGCATCGGTGTATCTGGTTTACATTCAAAAGTGACTTTGTGATGGGGAAGTGGGAGAGAAGCCGCCCGTGTCCCTGTGAATAATGACTATTCATGATATTTTTAGGGCTTCTTAGGAGCGGAGTGTGTGGGCTAGGTGCAGAATGCATTCCTGTTGGAATACTCAGCACTATGGCTAGCACTTGCCAAAATGCAGGCCTTCTGTCCTGGCTTAGGCCAGGGATTTTTGATGTCCCCAGGCATATGATTTTTGAATTTCTTTTGGGGAGGGGCAGGGCAAGTGCATATTTAAGGAGCAGAACTGAAAACTACTTGTTGGAAAAAGCAGTTTTACTCCTTAAACCGGTCCCTCACACTGAGCCCCAGAGGACCCTCAATTGTTGGCTCCTGTAATTTGGCAGCTTCTGCAGTTACACATTTAGTACAGTGCTCTGCACAGTAAGCATTCAATAAATGCCATGTATTGATGGGCAAAGCAGAGATTCTCCCCATTTTAGGGACCCTGAGAAATTAAACTACTCCCCCTCCCCCCAGCTTCTCTCCCACTCCCCTTTTCTTTCCCCCTCAACCTCCAAACATCAGATCTGTTTAGCATTATAGATTACTACCTGATGTATTACAAAGAGACACTTTAATGGGTTTTACTATTCCACAAGACACATTGAGGAGGTTGAATGTCTGCTATCTTTCCTCGGGTTTCCCTGGATTTTTAAAGGTGGAAGGACAGACAGGCAAATAGGGTGACACTCCTGCTCTCTGGGGGACAACCGTACTTCGGGTAATAAAGAAAGCAAAAATTGCCAGGGTAATTTGGGGAGTTACAAACATGCGTCACGTGTAACTTGAAATTTGCAGAGGCAGTGCAACCAGAAAATCAATTTGCCCCGTGAATGAGGGATCCCAGCCTGCTAGCTCTATGCGGCTGGGGCCCTTTCCCCAACAGGAAGGTGCGGCTGAAGGATCACATCTGGCGAGATGGTATTTTACAAGCAGTCTATAAATGGAAGTCCACTGTGGCTACAGCAGGTAGAAAATAGCTCTGGAAAAGGCCAGTTTTCTCTAAATTCTCCTTGGAAATGTTATGCTGCCAAGGGAACAGGTGAAAGGACTGGGATCCGGCCGGATTGCCCCAGCCATTGTTGTGCTGGAAAAATCTAGAGAACAGAACCCCTGAGCCCCGGCTAATTGAAATGGGTCAATTCACTGGGGTCTTCACTGGGTATGATTTAATTGCTTGAAATTGGCTCGTTGTTATCGAGGGTGACTGATACCTGTGCTATTCAATATTTACCACAAAAGGCAGCGAGTGTTCTGTAATGGCGTTTAAGATTTTGGTAGATAAACCCTTAGGCCTGTCCCTGCCAGAGAACTGGGTTTGAATTAGTCGTACCATCCTAAATTGGAAGCTGATGTCTTCCTAAAGTCTTGATTTATTTAAAAAAAGATCTGCTTTACTCACAGGAAAGTGTAAGAAGCAAGCGGAATGGCCTAATGAATAGAGTGCGGGCCTAGGAGTCAGAAGGACCAGGGTTCTAATCTTGGCTCCACCACTTGTCTGCCCTGTGACCTTGTTCAAGTCACTTAACTTCTGTGCCTCAGTTGCCACATCTCTAAAGTGAGGATGGACTGTGAATCCTGTGTGGGACATGGACTGGGTATAACCACACTTGTATCAAAAATAGTGCTTAGTACAGTGCCTGGCACTTAGTAAGCGCTTAATAAATGCCATAAAAAGGGGGACTGAAGCCTTAGGGCAAGGTGGAAGGCATTGTGGCTTACTGGTTAGAAAAGGAGCCCCAAGCTTTAATCTCAGTTTTGTGATCATTCCGAGGTGTTCTGGAGTTGTGGATTTAGGGATGTGTCACAATGCTATAGGTTTATGGTTTAATTTTTTTTAATATATTTGATCGGCTTAGGTTTTTTTTCATTCATTTTTAATTCAGTCGTATTTATTGAGCGCTTACTGTGTGCAGAGCACTGTACTAAGAGCTTCCCTCCCCTCAACCCGACTGAGTGACTTTTGCTAGTAAAGCAGAGAAAAAACATACCTGGAAGATTGTCTTCCCTCTTTGGCTTGTGTCTGTTAGGCAGCAACGCAGTGATGGTCTACTTTTCCAGCTGAAGCTGGGGAGGACTGACAGTGGTGGAAACCCATTCCATATGTCACTTCCCTGCCATGCTCACTTCTCTCCCTGGTGTACTCTCTGGATCGGGCAGGGTGGGGTTGCACAACCTACTTGTGGAAAACTGCAGTGTCCACACCAGAGCCAGGATGATAAGGGGTTTTCTTAAGATGAGGCAATACTCCAGGTGGGAATCCAGCGGACTTTTTCCCCACATGACTCCTACAGCTTCTTTCCTGTTGCTTTCTACTTACACAGGCAACTTTTGGTTTAAGGATTGATACTCTGTCACAGGTGTCCTCTCAAACTTACAAAGTGACCGTTGCCAACGAATAAAGGATTCATCATTTGGATTTTTCCTCTAGACTGTATTCTTGTTGAGGACAGGGAACATGTCTACCAATAACCAGCTTGACCTAGTGTTTAGAGCACGGGCCTGGGAGTTGGAAGGATCTAGGTTGCTGGCCATGTGGCCTCAGGCAAGTCACTTTGCTTTTCTGGGCCTCAGGTCCCTCATCTGTAAAATGGGGGTTTAGTTCTCTGCCCCCAGTAAGTGCTCAATAAATACCACTGATGACTTGTTCTATTTTGCTCTTAAATACTCAGTAACGAGTCCTGTATTTTTTTTCTTCAGATGCACCCACTGGGATTGTGTAATAACAACGATGAAGAAGACTTATACGAATACGGCTGGGTTGGCGTCGTGAAGCTGGAACAGCCAGAGTTGGACCCTAAACCATGTCTCACCGTCCTTGGCAAGGTAAGATTCATCATGACTTCTGTGAATGGGTTACCTCTGCAGGACCGGGCCTGGCATTGGAAAACTTCCAGAAAAATCTTGACATTCCTTGGCTTGAAGGCTTGAGAGCTGAGGTGAGAGAGAATTTGAGAAGTTGAAGAATCTTTACTAACGGCACCCCTTGAGGTTACAAGAACGTTCGGTGACTTCTGGCATTTCTGTCTCCTTAACCTTCTGGACATGGTCTCAAGCAGGTCTATGGGATTTTTCGGGGATTCCTTTGGCCCTTCCAACCCCATCCCTGGGCTGGGCCTACTTTCCACCTCTTTCTTACTACTTTTTCTCCGACCCCTTCCCCTCCCCCACGTCACTTCTTCTCTGTCCCCAAATGTTTGCACCCAAAGGAAAAAAAATAGAATGGAAAATGACTTTGCTACAGAAAATAGTTACTACTGGTGTGTGTTTGGTATAAGGGCACATTGTTTAAATTGAATATTTAAGTTGAGATAAATGCTCATGGCAAATCAGTAGGATTTATGGGGCAGGGAAATCACAGATCAGAATGACCCAGTTTCAGGGGCTCTTCACTTCTCTTGAGCCTCAGAAACTGCTGTTAAAGCCATTCACCTCTCCTGTGGTCAAGCACATTTGAGCTACAGATCGGGGAGGTTCCCAAGGTAGCAGTGCAGAGAAATGAGAGGTTAAGCTTGTGTCTAGACTGTAAGCTCGGTTATGGGCAAAGGACGTGTCTGCTTATTCTGCTGTATTGTACTCTCCCAAGCTCTTAGTATATTGCTCTGCACATGGTAAGCACTCACTAAATACCACTGATTGATTAACGGGAAGCTGAGTATCACCTTCGGGCTGTGGAGGGTCTCATTAACATCAGGGTGTCAATATAAAGTTTGAGAGAATCATAATAGGAACAGTTTAGGACATGAAAACTTGTGACTTCAGGACTTCACAATTGAGCATAGTCACAGCCCTCTGATCCTGAAGGAGGTCTATGTCTGATTAGTGACTGCCTCCTACACAACACAGGGCTTAGAGTCCTTCATTCCCCTCCGGCCCCTTCCTCCAACTTCAGGTGAGGGTTATGATGTCCTAGCTGGAGACAGCTACCCAATGATAATCAATCAATCGTATTGATTGAGCGCTTACTGTGTGCAGAGCACTGTACTAAGCGCTTGAGAAGTGCAAGTTGGCAACATATAGAGACGGTCCCTACCCAACAGTAGGCTCACAGTCTAGAAGGGGGAGACAGAGAACAATGCAAAACATATTAACAAAATAAAATAAATAGAATAGATATGTACAAGTAAAATAAATAAATAGAGTAATAAATACGTACAAACATATATACAGGTGCTGTGGGGAAGGGAAGGAGGTAAGGCGGGGGGGATAGTGGGGGGAGGAGGGGGAGAGGAAGGAGGGGGCTCAGTCTGGGAAGGCCTCCTGGAGGGGATGAGCTCTCAGTAGGGCCTTGAAGGGAGGAAGAGAGCTAGCTTGGCAAATGTGGGGAGGGAGGGCATTCCAGGCCAGGGGGATAACGTGGGCCGGGGGTTGACGGCGGGACAGGCGAGAACGAGGCACAGTGAGGAGATTAGCGGCAGAGGAACGGAGGGTGTGGGGTGGGCTGTAGAAGGAGAGAAGGGAGGTGAGGTAGGAGGGGACGAGGTGATGGAGAGCCTTGAAGCCCAGGGTGAGGAGTTTCTGCCTGATGTGCAGATTGACTGGTAGCCACTGGAGATTTTTGAGGAGGGGAGTAACATGCCCACAGCTTTTCTGGGCAAAGACAATCCAGGCAGCGGCTTGAAGTATGGATTGAAGTGGGGAGAGACAGCATTCCCTCTTGGAAAGGGCCTGGGAGTCAGAGGATCTGGATTCTAACACCAGCTCTGTCTCTTACCCACTGTGTAACCTTGGGCAAATCACTTAGCATCTCTGTGCCTCAATTCCCTCATCGGCAAAATGGGAATTTAATACCTTTTCTCCTCCTACGTAGACTGTGAGCCCCATGTGGGACCTGATTTTTCTTGTATCTACCCCAGTGCTTAGTACAGCACTTGGCACATAGAAAGCACTTGAATGCCACAGTTATTATTTATGTCCAAGCTTTTTGAATAGGTCACAGAATCCCATGACCTTCGTCCTCCCCATCATCTTTCTTCTAGATTCACTTCAGTCTGGTTTTCATGTCCTTTACACCTCCTCATAACAAAGACCACTCCAATCACTGGTCTTTATTGTGTGCTTGCTGTGTGCAGAGCACTGTTCTAAGTGCTTGGGAAGACAATTTTTATTAATTCATTCAATCATACTTTTAAATGCTTACTGTGGGCAGAGCACTGTACTGAGTGCTTGGGATAGTACAATGCAACCATAAACAGACACACTCCCTGCCCACAATGAGCTTATAGTGTAGAGATGGGGAGACAGACATTAAACTACTCAGTCTCATCCTTCCTTGACCTCTTGGCTTACTTGGACACTGCTAACCTCTCCTTCCTCCAAGAAACCTTGGTTTCACTGATCCAGTACTCCTGCAATTTTCCTCATACCTCACTGAGCACTTCTGACTCCTAACTTTGGGCATCCTGCAGGGATTCATTAATTCATATTTATTGAGCACTTACTGTGTGCAAAGCATTGTACTAAGCACTTGGGAGAGTACAATATAACAACAAACAGGCAGATTCCCTGCCCATAACGAGTATACAGTCTAGAGGATCTCGTTGGGTTCCCTAATCTTGTCACTTCACCCCCTCTCTTGGGGAGCTCATCTCAAACAGCTTCAGTCACCACCTGTCTTCCAGTGACTCCCCAAATCTTCCCCACCATCCACAAACCCTCTCTGGCTGTATGGTCTCACATTTCCACGTGGATGCGCCCCCCACCCCCTGGCTTCAACTCAGACGGCACCTCCTCTAAACCTGAGCGCTTACCGTGTGCAAGAGCACTGTACTAAGCACTGGGAAGAGTAGAGTATAACAGAGTTGGTGGACATAGTCCCTGCCCAGAGCAAGCTTTCAGTCTAGTACGATCACGGTCTATACTGGCACCACCCTTCGTGTCCCTGAAGCTTGCAACCACGGTGTCACCCCTAACTCCTCTTCTACATCTGGTCTGTGAGACTGAGGTGACAACATTACGTGTACCTATGACCATGGCGCTCAGCCCCCCACACATGGAGGAAACAGCACCAAGACCCGTGTGCTTGAACTCCTCAACCGGGCAAAAACATTAAGTACAACAGTAGAATCTGGGAAGCACTGAGCAACTGGGGCTTCCTAAAGCACACCAAGATGCTAAGACACCTGGGCAACAGAAGGAATAGTTAACAGTGGGACCTGCCTTATCTGACTCAATCTCTATAACCCATGGAGACTTTGTCAGTTACCCAGTCTTATTGCCCACAGCCTTGTTTGAGAACACAAGAGCCCCAAAGCTGCTTTTAGAAGGTCCTTCTGTCCCTTTTGGAAACTCTTCCAACACAGCAGACTAAATAATAATAAAATCACATGACGTTGGAACTTTATGACTGTAGGAAAGCAATGAAAGCCATGTGTAGGTTTTTGGTGTTCTTTGAAAGAAAGGTTGGCCATCTAAGAAGGGGCATGACAGCTTTCTCTCACAGATTCTGGTGTGAGGATTGTGAGTGATCTTAATGGGAAACTTTCTTTCTTGTCTCTTTCCACCCAGTTCTCCCACCCAAACACACTCTCTTTCTCTCTCTCTCTCCCCCCCCTTTACCCCCCCCCTTCCTCCTCACCCTCCCCTCCATGTTCCCGATTCAGAGAATGATCTCCTGAGCCAGGTGGCTCCATTGGTTTTATTAGTTGGATATATATGTGTTCCGTTGGTGTGGTCCTCGAAGGGTTATGTTGTCTTTACAATTTAAGGGCTAAGGGAGAGCCCTTGGAGATCAAATTGAGGTCCCGATTATCTCCCGACAGTTTAGAGGATCCGTTCTGTGGTTTTCTTTGGAAAAACCTTGAGTGGTTTGGGGCATCTGCCAGCCCGAGAGGACAGGGTGGCAAAACCCCAACCTCTTATGTTAAGCATTTCTCCTCGGGTTCCTCCTGGGCAGCCGTCAGTGCTTTGTTCCTTGTTTTGTGTGGTTAGGAGCTTGTTGAGTGGTGCAGTTTGGCACCAAGATCGCTCCTGAATGAAATCACCAATGAAAGAACTTAATCCAAACCAGGCAGGAAGCCGCACATTTGTTGTAGAGGTGGTTGAAGCACAGAATGTGATAACATCCTTTCTTAATATACTAATTTCTCTTCTAGAACTTGTCAATTTGCTCAAATACTCTCTCTCTCTCTCTCTCTCTCTCACTCTCTCTCTCTCTCTCTCTCTCTCTCTCCTTTCTTTCCTTTTTCTTTCTTTTTTTTCTGAGCCTGACATCAAACTGACTCCCAGCAAGAAGTGGCAAAAGGCACCTGGGTGAGGAATCAGGTTCCCTGTAGGCAATCTGGTTTTTGAATTCTTGTCTTGTTGATCTTGAGGGATATAGCATGAGGGGCTAGGAGAACAGTGGGATGTCAGAATAAGTGCAGTGATGCAGCCAAATAAACTTACGTTTAAAAAAAAATCCTAGGCGAGAATGTTGAGACTTGTTGAAAGGTATTCAAGGGAGGAATCTGTTCAACCACAGCCATGTCAGGCATTTAAAAAGTATGTAGGAGAATGGTGGGGAGGGCGGGAATTAGAAATAGGAAGATGAAATGGGAACATATAGCTTTCCCTCTTCTTCCTTTTTCACTACGTATCTACAGAAGGAAATCATTCAAATGAAAATGGATGGGAAAACTCAGATTAAATACAGCAATGTTGTAATCTAAGTTCCCAGTAGAGAGGCAAGTTGGTCTCATGGAAAGAGTACTGCACTGTGAGGCCTCCCTAGGTTTTGGTCCTGGTCGATGATGATAATGATATTTATTTATGCTAACTGTATGTGAAGCACCATACTAAGGGCTGGGGTAGATGCAAGATAATCAGGTCTGATGTAGTGCCTGTCCCACATGGGGCTCATAGTCTAAGGTCGGGTGGGGAGAACAGGTCTTGAATCTCTATTTTATAGATGATTGAAACCGAGGAACAGAGAAGTGAAGTGAGTTGCCCAAGAACCCACAACAGGCAAATGGAGGAGCGGGGACTAGATTGCGGGCCCACGCTGCTGCAGAGAAATGCCCATGCTCCATTTATTGGAGATCATCTTTTAGGTTCCTTATTGCAACAGAGCTGCAGTAGAACTCCTTGCTGGTGTCTTTGCCATCCAGAGCCTAACTTTTAGCCATCTGGGCAGTTGGGAGGACACCTTTTGATGCAATGGCCATTTTCCTGTGTGACCTTAGAGGTAGCAGATAGTTCATCCAGCATTCTGTTTCTTACATCCATATGTACCTCTCTGCTCCATTAAGAGAGATTCAGTGAGATGCCACTTTTTAGGTTGGGGGGTGCATCATTTAGTTCTGTAGGTAGAGGAAGCATTGTGGCATAGTGGTGAGAGCCTGGGACTGGGAGTCAGAAGGACCTGGGTTCTAATCCTATCACTGCCACTTGTCTGCTGTGTGACCTTGGGCAAGTCACTTCACTTCTCTGGGCCTCAGTTTCCTCAACTGTAAAATGGGGATACCTGGTTTCCCTCAAAAAAATTCAGATTCATATGAGGCACAGCACAGCTGGAGAATAAGCTTCTCTTAGGAGGAGAAGACTAACCAAAAAGGTTAGGAAATTGGAGTAGCTTCCATGAGAGGCTTCAGCATCAAGATAGGGATTTTTTCCCGTAGAGAACAAATAGCAGGGGGACTCTTGAAGCTTACAGATTCTGGAGGCTGTAAACAAAGCGAGCCCAGAATCATCATTCACTAAATCCAGCAAGAAGACACAGAGGGCACCAGCTATAACTGGATGATGATAAGTTTGAGGCGGAAGAAAACTCCTCTCAGTGAATGGGAGGCTTATGGAATTCCTCTCTGTGTCAGCAGAAATATAATATTAGTTCCAGGGCGGTTTGATTTAATCATTGAAAGATCTCCAGCTGGTTAATAGGGGGAAACTTTTAGTGATGTTTCCAAGGTACATCCGTAACTGTGAGAATTGGTGTCTAGGAGGAAATCCAGCAAGCTCTGTATCTGAGCATATCTCATGGCCACCTGTAGTTACACAAACTGGCTGTTGTTCCAACCCGGTATAGCATTTCATGTGGTGTTTATTAGAAGAATAAACTCACCCTTGCACTTGGATTAACACCCGTTATTCACCCCTCTCTAAGCCCCTCAGCACTTAGGTACAAAGCCATAATTTATTTATATTAATGCCTGTATCCCAGTAGTTTCACTCTAGACTGTAAGCTCATTGTGGGCAGGGAATTGGTAAATTCATTCAGTCATATTTAGCACTCACTGTGAACAAGACACTGAATGAAGCGCTTGGGAGAGGGCAGTATCACAATAAACAGACACAGTCCCTGCCCACAAAATCACAGACTACAGGAGACAGACAATAATATAATAATAATAATAATAATGGCATTTATTAAGTGTTTAGTATGTGCAAAGCACTGTTCTAAGCACTGGGGAGGTTATAATAATAATAATAATAATAATAATAATGGCATTTAGTAAGCACTTACTATTTGCAAAGCACTATTCTAAGTGCTGGGGAGGTTGCAAGGTTACCAGGTTGTCCCACATTGGGCTCACAGTCTTAATCCCCATTTTACAGATGAGTAACTGAGGCACAGAGAAGTTAAGTGACTTGCCCAAAGTCACACAGCTGACATTTGGCGGAGACAAATGGATTTAAACCCATGACCTCTGACTCCAAAGCCCATGTTCTTTCCATTGAGCCACGCTGCTTCTCCGTTATTTAATATGCATAAATAAATAGGTAAATAACTGTGTTTTTATTATATTGTGCTCTCCCAAGTGCTTAAAGTGCTTGGCACACAGTAAGTGCTCAGTATAAATATGATTGAATGAGTTAATGCACAAATATCCCCCTCTAGACTGTAAAATCGGGGTGGGGGACGGGGAATGTGACTACCCACTCTGTTTTACTCTCCCAAGTGTTTAATACACTGCATACAGTAAGCAATTAGTAGGATTGATTTACAGATGCATACCAAGTAGTCAGATGCCAAAGCTGAAGAGATGCTATTCTGACAGAAACCAAACCACGAATTTCCTCATTTTTCTGAAAAGTGTGTTGAGGCCCCAAACCACTGCTCCTGTCCCACTGAAGAGGTCAGATTGCTCCACCGTCTCTTTTATTACCATTATTATTATTAGTTCCCGGTTCTAATGATAATTCTGTTTCCTAAATACCGTTGAGTGATTCATTCATTTATTCAGTCATATTTTTTGAACGCTATGTGCAGAGCACTGTACTGTGATTGATTTGAGGGTTTCAAGCAAGGAGGTGATATTACCACTCAGTTCCTCCATAGCATGGAACTCTGGGAAAATGATATGGACTTTCAAAGATGACACTAAGGTCATGACCCTCAAGATAATTTCCACAGTTAATTCTTGTACCTGTCATGGGATCACACCACTGTCCAAGAGGTGGTGGGCTGGCAAGATCCAGACCTGTGTTAAATCAAACATCGAAAAACGGTGGACCTGATTCTTGCTGCAAGTGAAATTCAGAAGCATTCAATCGTATTTATTGAGCACTTAATCTGTGCAAGGTACTGTACTAAGTGTCTGAGAGAGGTACAACACAGCAATATAGCAGACACATTCTCTTCCCTCAAAGAATTTACAGTCTAAATGGGGGAGACAGACATTAGGATTACTGCATCAGCCTCCTCTCTGATCTCCCATCCTCCTGTCTCTCACCACTTCAGTCTATACTTCACGCTGCTGCCCGGATCATCTTTGTGCAGAAACACTCTGAGCATGTTACTCCCTCCTCAAAACTCTCCAGTGGCTGCCTGTCAACCTACGCATCAAACAAAAACTCCTCACTCTCGGCTTCAAGGCTCTCCCATCACCTCGCCCCCTCCTACTTCACCTCCCTTCTCTCCTTCTACAGCCCAGCCCACACCCTCCGCTCCTTTGCTGCTAACCTCCTCACTGTGCCTCGTTCTCGCCCGTCCCGCCGTCGACCCCCGGCCCACGTCCTCCCCCTGGCCTAGAATGCCCTCCCTCCACACATCCACCAAGCTAGCTCTCTTCCTCCCTTCAAAGCCCTGCTGAGAGCTCACCTCCTCCAAGAGGCCTTCCCAGACTGAGCCCCCTTTTTCCTCTCCTCCTCCCCATCCCCCCGGCCCTACTTGCTTCCCATCCCCACAGCACCTGTACATATGTTTGTACAGATTTATTACTCTATTTTGCTTGCACATATTTACTATTCTATTTATTTTGTTAATGTGCATTTAGCTTTAATTCTATTTGTTCTGACGACTTGACACCTGTCCACATGTTTTGTTTTGTTGTCTGTCTCCCCCTTCTAGACTGTGAGCCCGTTGTTGGGTAGCGACCATCTCTGTATGTTGCCAACTTGTACTTCCCAAGCGCTTAGTACATTGCTCTGCACACAGTAAGTGCTCAATAAATACAATTGAATGAATGAATAAGTAAATTACATATATGTAAATAACTGGTTTGGGGCTGGGGGAGTGGGTGGTGAATAAAGGGAGCAAGTCAGGACGTCAGAGAAGGGAGTAGGCAAAAGGGGAAATGAGGAGAAGAAAAGGAATAGATCCTTCAAAAGCATTCAACACCATCAGTGTTCCTGGGCTAGGGCAAGATTTCTCCTCTGTGACCTAGCTGGCTGGGTCTGAATCGGAAGGGCCTTGTCAGATCCTTTCTTGTTTAAACCATTCTACACCACAATTAACTCAACTGGCTAAGCATCCTAAATCTTTCAGTCACTCATATGGGAACTCCTAATTGCTGACAACTGTGTTTTGGAACACACACCCAAGGAAACGTGAATAATCCCATCCTCTCCCAAGAATTGGCAAAGCACGAACAGTATCAGTTACTGTGAAGATCATGGTATCATCCTACCTACCCCTAGCAAATCCTGTGCACAAACAAGAACTTCCAATGCCAATACTGTTAAATGTCCCCTTTAAAAAAAAAAAAATTTTAAGCACTTACTATGTGTCAAGCACTGTTCTAAGCGCTAGGGTAGAAACAATTTAAACAGGTCAGGCATAGTGCCTTCCCCACATCAGGTTCACAGTCAAAGAACAGGTATTGCACCCCTATTTTGCAGTTGAGGAAACTGAGGTACCAAAATGTAAAATGAACTACCCAAGGTCACATAGGCAAGTGGCAGAGCGGGTATTAAATCCTTTGACTTAACCCATGCATTTTTTTTTTCTGTCAGTTTTTGGTTGGGCACAGTCCTTGCCCACATGGGACTCACTCTTTCAATCCCATTTTACAGATGAGGGAACTGAGGCACAAAGAAGTTGAGTAACTTGTCCATGGTCCCACAGCAGACAAGGAAGCAGAGCCACTTTCCACCAGGTCACTCAGTTTCCCTAAATTTTGCTAAATTCATTAAGTTCAGCTACCTGGGAAACACCCCATTTAATGATGCAAGATTAGATAAAGGTAGAAAACTAAATCAAGAAACATTAAAATAAAGCTGACTGTCCTGTCGGTGTGGTATGGTCTCAAGATTTAGTCCATAGTCTGTGAAGCTATTGCAATGTCCGACCTTCTTTATAGCAGTGAGATCTGTACTTATCCTAGGTGCCACGTATGACTTCTGGACCCATTTCATCAATGCTCTCTACATGCCATTCTTAGCATAACCTCAGCTAAGATTGTAGAGCAACAAACATTAGAGAGATAGTAGCAGGAGACCATTTATTCAGTCATATTTATTGAGCCTTTACGGTGTGCAGAGCACTGTACTAAGCTCTTGGGAAAGTACAATACAATAAAAAGCAGACACAGTCTGTGCCCACAATGAGCGTACAGTCTAGAGACAGACATCATTATAAATAAATTACAGATAGCCTGGTTTGCAGCTATTAGAATGAATCATTCAGATTGATGGTATTTATTGAGCACTGTGTGCAGAGCACTGTACAAAGCACTCATGAGAGTACAATATAACCGAATTAGTTGAATTATATTATCCTTAAGTGTAGACGGCCAAAGTGTATAGTCTATACAAAGGGGATGGGCTTTTAGGGGAAATTCATTCACTCATTTATTCAGTCATATTTATTGAGCACTTACTGTGTGCAGAGCACTGTACTAAGCACTTGGGAAGTACAAGTCGGCAACATATAGAGATGGTCCCTACCCAACAACGGGCTCACAGTATAGAGGAGGGAGACAGACAAGTGCTTAGAAACAGGGTGACTTAAGACAGAAGCTTTGGGATCATTGTGAGACCTGAATTAAGCCCTCTGAGTAATGAATTCAGTAGAGCAGCAAGGGGCAATCATTTTCACACCAAGTTTTGGAAACATTTTGGTGTTTTCAGCCATGCTTGTACAGAAGCAGCGGGGCCTAGTGGATAGAGCACGGGTGTTGGAGTCAGAAGGACCTGGGTTCTACTTTTCTGCTGTGTGACCTTGGGCCAGTCATTTCAGTTCCTCTGTGCCTCAGTGACCTAATCAGTAAAATGGGGATTCAGACTGTGAGCCCTGTTTGGGACAGGGACTGTGTCTAACCCGTTTTGCTTATATCTTCCCCAGCCTTAATACTGTGCCTGGCACGTAGTAAGTGCTTAATAAATACCACAATTATTGTGATTATTATAAGGATTAAAAATCTCACCCACCAGTAGGATCGTCTGCAAACTGAAGGATAGCTTTATATATTATTTGGTTCACTCTAAATGATCTTGTTAGAAAGTTTGGGAAATGGCTCTACTTTTAGCTCTGCCGGTGACTACTACATGGAGCAGTTACTGGCCAGCATTGAAAATAATGAAAAGCTTACCCACTTGTAAATTAGCTCACTCGCCTCCCTATGCAAGACAAGATAGGAGAATTGTCAGCCAGAAAGGAGAAGCTTAGGAACTCAGACCTTTTAAACTTTTTTTAGTGGTATTTGTTAATTCAGTCATTCATTTATTCAGTTTATTTATTAAGTGCTTAGTGTGTGCAAAGCACTGTACTAATTGCTTGAGTAAGTACAATACAACAATAAAGAGTGACAATCCCTGCCAACATTGAGCTTACAGTCTAAGGTGCTAATTATGTGTCAAGCACTATACTGAGCACTGGAATCCAGAAGTTAATCAGATTGGACAAAGTCCCTGTCCCACATGGGGCTCACAGTCTTGAATCCCCATTTTACTGATGAGGTCACTGAGGCCCAGAGAAGTGAAGTGACTTCTAGAAGATCACACAAACAGACAAGTGGTGGAGCCGGGATTAGAACCCAGGTCCTTCCGACTCCCATGTGCTATCCACTGGGCCATGCCCCTTCCCACTTGGCCAAGGACTTTAGTGGGAGGCCCATTCGAAGTGAAGAGACCGCTCTGCCCTTTCTCAAATGCAGCACCTTTGTCTGAGAGAAAGCTGGTTTCAGGATCCCAAGCTGTGGTGGGCCCATATTTTTCAGCCTGTTCCTTCTTTCCCAAAAGAGGACCTTGTTACAAAGAGAAACTGAAAATTTCTTTGCACACAAGCAGAGAAATGGTTGCATCACAAGGACCCCAGGTATCCACTAGGCCACACTGCTTCTCAGTGTATAGATAGATAGATAGATAGATATACTGTAAGCTCGTTATGGGCGAGGAACGTGTCTGCCAATTCTGTTGTACTCTCCCAAGCACTTAGTACAATTCATTCATTCATACATTCAATCGTATTTATTGAGCGCTTACTGTGTGCAGAGCACTGTACTAAGTGCTTGGGAAGTACAAGTCAGCAACGTATAGAAACGGTCCCTACACAACAACGGGCTCACAGTTTAGAAGGGAGAGACAGACAACAAAACAAAACATGTAGACAGGTTTCAAAACCGTCAGAATAAATAGAATTATAGCTATATGCTATCCACACATAGTAAGCGCTCAATAAATAGCATTGATATATAACTAGTGGGTATTTTCAGTCAGTGATTTGGATATTTGAAAGCTGTCCAGTTATGGTACCAAGTTTATTTGCACAGGAGGGGCAGTGTGGCCTAGTGGAAAGAGCCCGAGCTTGGGAGTCAGGGGACCTGGGTTCTAATCCTGGGTCTACCATGTGTCTGCTGTGTGATCTTGGGCAAGTCACTTCACGTCTCTGGGCTCAGCTACTTCATCTGTCAAATGGGGACTGACTGTGAGCCCTTTGTGAGACGTGAACGGTGTCCAAACTGACACCCCAAGCACTACCCCAAGCACTTAGTTCAGTGCCTGGCACATATTAAGCACTTAGCAAATGCCATAAAAAAATTAGTTGCATCCGCTACCTAACTGTACCACCCCAATTTTTGAGGAGGCAATAAGATTGTGTTTATACTACCTAATTTTAAGCAGTTATACTTAAAGTGCCTACTGTGTGCATCACATAGGAGTATGTAGTAGACATTCAGGTGGTTTTTAACTTCAGTTTTATTCCTTTCTCCTTTCTTTTCTTTTTTTCTCCCATTCCCCTTATTGCCAGACTTAATTCCCCACATAATAACCTTCCCCCTCCATTTTAGGGTTGAAAAATTTTGCCAGAAGTTGTGTGAATAAATTGTATATTTTAAGTGCCTATTTAGCACTTGCCCTCTTTGTTCTAAAGGTGAATGAAAGATAACTGAGATGCTGTTGAGTTCCCAATTAATACTTTTTATTCAAGTAATTGTTTTAGTTCCTATCATTTATTAAGTAACCAGGAGATGGTATAAAAATTTTCCCTGACCCGCTATTAATATATCACATAGTTTGCATTCATTCATTCAATCAGTCGTATTTATTGAGCACTTACTGTGTGCAGAGCACTGTACTAAGCACTTGGGAAGTACAAGTTGGCAACATATAGAGACGGTCCCTACTCAACAGTGGGCTCACAGTCTAGAACCTGAACTTCTTAATTTTGTAATTAATTATCCGGACATGGCACTGTGAAGCAGACTGATTATTTCTCCAGATGTAAAATCTCAATCTACTGCGTAAGGATGTTGAGGATTAGGAAGAGATAATCTAAATAGCTCTCCAGAGTCTTGAGCAGAATATGCTACGATGTATTTTTAATTACCAGTTACTAAGCAGCTTTTAAAATCCTGTTCAAGAAAACAGGCCTCGGCCCCAGGGAAGAGATGGTATATTTCAGTCTTTCCTGCTGCCTGTTTTTTCTCCCACAATTACATAGAAATACTGAAGCAGCATGAGAAGCAGTGAAGCCTAGTGGATAGAGCACAAGCCTGGGAGACAGAAGGACCTGGGATCTAATCCCAGCTCCTCCATTTGTATGCTGTGACCTTGGGCAAGTCACTTCACATCTCTGTACCTCAACTGTAAAATGAGGATTAATTATGTGAGCCCCATGTGGGACATGGACTGTGTCCAATCCAATTTGCATGTATCCACCCCAGCACTTAGTCCAGTGCCTGGAACAATGTAAGCACTTAACAAATACTACTATTATTACTATTATTATTATTAATAGTGTTATTATTATTAAAGAAGCCTGTTGGGCTTGCCTGCTAAAGCAGGTCATTTATTAAAGGTCCTAGATTGTGATCACACCTCTTTTCAAAACATCTTTTGAAGCTAGTCTAATGGCCTCTTAAAATGGGGAGGAGGTGAGGACAGTGATTAGAGACAAAAATAATAATACGCACTTACTGTGTGCCAGGCACTGGACTAAGCGCTGGGATGGATACAACCTACTTAGGTTGGAGATGGTCTGTCCCATCTGGGGCTCACATTTTACAGATGCGGTAACTGAGGCCCAGAGAAGTGCAGTGACATTGCCCAGTCACACAGCAGACAGGTGGCAGAGCGGGGATGAGAACCAGGTCCTTCTGACTCTGAGACCCCAGGCGCTCTCTATTAGGCCACCCTGCTTCTCAACGTTGAGATCTAACAGGAGATCAACCACAGGAAAAGCTTTCAGCCCTCTTCCCTGAACCTCCCCCGACTGACCAAGCTCCCTTTGCTAGACTTTGGCAAGAGGAGGATTCGTTAGAAACTCAAGGTGCACGGACAGGAGTTTCTGATAACCAAACCAACATTCTTGTGGCATTGACTCTCCCAATACCCTAGGGTACTATGGAAGAGAAACTTCACAAACTGCGTTGTGTTCAAGCAGGCATGTCAGGGACAAGTTTACTGCTATTAGCGCCGGCAGGAAACACGCAAGGCAGGGTCCATGAAGTTTTCTTCCACAGTAATTCGGTGTCATCACTCGGGTGGGAAGGTCAGAGAGAGAAGGGGACTGATGCTGGGCCTTGACCATTGTGTTCCCACAGTACCTGGAATCTGAACTACAGACAACACTTCATTTCAGGGTTTATTAACAAAATCCAGTTGTACTGGACTGTGGATCCTTTCAAACTCCTTTGACTAAGAGTCAGAAAGTAATGTTCATAAAGGCCAACCTCCTTGCAGATTCCAGAACAGAGGGAGGAAGTGAGGGGAACAAAATAAAAGCATTGACGATGGAGGTGGGGGAAATGTGGATTCCATTCACCAAAGCTGATTCACTGAGTCATAAAGGTAAATTCCTTAAAATCCATTTCATTTCTGCCACCTGTAAAGTGAGGCTATTGCTACTAACCTCAGTCTCCCAAGCAATTAAGAAATTAAAGGATGTGTTCTGGCGACATTTGCAATCCATCCATCCATTAATGGTATTTATTGAGCACTTACTGTGTGCTCAGGAGACTCCACAAGGAGGTTACTGCTTACTCAGCTAACATGAATCTGTTGTGCTTCTCCAGATTTTAATTCAGTGCATTAGTAAATATGTTAACTATGGTTAGATCACTGTAAAATGTCTAAAAAATAAATCCTGAAGTGATAATGTAATACATTTATCGGCACAGGCCTGGGAGTCAGGCCCTGGACCAGGGTTCTAATCCCGGATCTGCCACTTGTCTGCTGTGTGATCTGAGGCAAGTCACTTAAATTCTCTGTGCCTCAGTTACCTCGTCTGTAAAATGGGGATTAAGACCGAGCCCTATATGGGACAGAGAGTGTGTCCAAACTGATTAGCTTCTATCTACCCAAGCACTTAGTACAGTGCTTGGCACATAATAAGCACTTAAGTACCATTAAAAAAAAAAAACTGGACAACATGTTCTGATTCTGGAAACTACAATGGTGATGTTTGGTTCTTCCACACAAACCCTAGCCAGAAGAGTGCCGGAGATCAGAGAAGTTCAACAAATAGGGAAAATGGAAGCAAGTAGGCTGGCTGAATTATTAGCTGATGAATAATTATTTTGGCCGCGTCACTGTTTCTGTGCTGGAATTTCCTCCTCCTGGTAATCCTTTTTTTGCTTGTCCCCTCACTTTTAGCAGAGAAGTAATAAATTTAATACAAAGGTGAGAATTTTGGAAATGGCTTCTGAGGCAGCGGTTGTGTTCCCGATGACTCTCATGTTAGTTCTCAGGCCTCGTTCAGGCCTCGTTGGACGTTATACATGTACCCAGAACAATTAAGACAGTTTCTTCTCACACCATGGCCCTTAGTATTTAGACAGGCATGTGGTGTCAGAGAAACATTTCCTTATTCTGCCAGAGTGTTCTGTCCAAAATGCATAATGGAAACATAGGTTACGGCAGAACTGATGGTAAGTAAAAAATGAAGGAAAATGTGGAAACACATGGGGCAGAAATGGATTTTTTTTTTAATTACTAGAGAATTCCACAACGTTTAGGTGCTGGGGGAAGGGGAGCAAAGCATCCAATCTCTCGCCATCACAAATCTTGAACCCTCATATTCCTTCATGATAGCTTGCTTGTAGTGTGATAGAGTCATGGGCCTGGGAGTTGGAAGGTCACGGATTCTAATCCTGGCTCTGCCACTTGTCTGCTGTGTGGCCTTGGGCAAGTTGCTTCACTTCTCTGGGCCTCAGTTACCTCATCTGTAAAGTGGGGATTGAGACTATGAGCCCCATACAGGGGTTGTGTTCAACCTCATTTTCTTGCATCCACCCCAGCGCTTAGTAGAGTGCCTGACACATAGTAAGCACTTAATACCACAGTTGTTGGCATTATTACTGTTTCTGGCTTTCTGTCACTCATGTCAGTTCATCACTGCCGCACAATTATTTTGTCATTGGCTTCAACTTGTGCAGCCAAGGAATTCGGATGTCCGATTGTGTAATTTACTACACCTCCTGAACCACTATGGAGCATTTGATTGGCATTTGTTGTCCAGTGGTACAACCATCCCATTTTAAGGCCCTTCTTTCAGGACTCTTTCATGAAGGCTCTCTTAAAGGGTCTTGGCTGCAAAATGCACTACCGCATTAACATTTTCCTCATTCTTTCCTTTGAAGTAGCTCCACAGATTGGCTAGCCAATTGGAATTGAGCATTAGGTAACGGCATCTGTTTATCATAGATAATAGCTCTCTAGTAGGCCAAAGTGCCTTTTGCTGACAGGCACTGTGGACTATAACTCTGAAAATTAAATTGCAGCAAAGGAGTGTGCACAAAAGTGTTCAAAATCTTTCACTTTCTACATGTGTTCATTGCTGGCAATATTTAACACTTCATGCAAAGTGCTTTACTGAGCACTTGGGAGAATATAACAGTTGAGCATCAATTAGAGTGTAAAAGAGTATTATAGTTAATAGTAAAATAGAGGTAAAAAGCTGCATGGCCTAGTGGAAATAGCATGGGCCTGGGAGTCAGATGACCTGGGCTCTAACCTGCCATTTGTTTGGTGTGTGTGACCGTGGGTAACTTACTAAACTTCTCCGTGACTCAGTTTCCTCACATAAAAAATGGAGATTAAATACTTGTTCTCCCTCCTACTTAGATGGTGACCCCTGTGTGTGATAGGGACACATTAAAACGCCAGTACATGAAACAGTGTTGGACACCTAGTAAGTACTTAAATGCTGTTGATACTGAGCGCTTGCTGTTTGCAGAACACTGTACTGAGCCCATGGGAGAGCACAGTACAACAGAATTGGTAGGCACGATCCTTAGCGTCAAAGAGTTTACAACATAGCTGCAGGAGACACACTAAAACGAATGACATTTACCTATGCAGTTAGCACAGTTCTTGGCACATAACAAATACGATTGATGATGATGATAACAAGTGCTTAACAAACACCATTATTAAAAATGCTGCCTCTGAATATTTATTTTTTGGTCAATTTTTGGAGCTTGAGAATGCACTTATTAACTTGACATTATTTCCTTTGAGGAAATTACACATCATTTAGCACTGTTTCCCATACCGTTTTGTTTTTATGGAATCAATTAAAATCTCTAAGAACCGTACCCGCCACCCTGCCACAGTGTGTGATTGATAATAATAATAATTATGGTATTTTTTAAGCACTTACTAGGTGCCAGGCACTGTACTAAGCACTGAGGTAGATACAACGTAATCAGGTCAGGCACAGTCCCACATAGGGCTCGCAGTCTTTGTCCACATTTTACAGATAAGGTAACAGCCCCAGAGAAGTGAAGCGACTTGCCCAAGTTCTCACAGCTGACAAGTGGCAGATCCAGAATTAGAACCCAGGGCCTCCGACTCCCAGACCCACGCTCTTTCCCCTAGGCCACACTGATTCCAGGGTACATCATCGCCAGAACATTTTGTTAGGGAATCGGGGAGCGTTTGCCTACTGGCCAGTATCTACTGGTCTATATCATGATGTCTGAAGAAGCTGTCCTCATGTGCACGGCAAACAAGTGAGGACTTCTCTAGATTATAAATTCCTTGAGGGCAGGCATCACGTCTGTTTACCCCCTTGCACTCTCCCAAGCACTTACTACTGGGCTCTTCGTTCAGGCGCTCACTCAGTACACTTGATTTATTTCTGTGGAAATTCTCTGTTACACAGTGTTTTGCAGGAACGCAGGCCCCTTCCCCATTTAAACGTGCCACCTCAGAACTTGCGAGCAGGAAAGCCCATGAAACAGCATCTGTGTTCATTAAAGCACTGATTAATCCCTGTCGGCTTGTGCTTCGTTCTGTTATTTAGATGGTGGGGGAGGAGTTTGCACAAACCAACCTGGCCCTGCCACAACTACCAGCTGTCCCCAGCTCCAGGATCCGGACTCTGGAGGTGTCAAGCTGGAAGTCACCCTATTTTGGGAGCCCAAAGGGCTTGGGGGTATAAGGTTCAATGCCTTATGTGCATAACTAATTCCTTTATTCATATTAATCCCAGTCTCCCCCTCTTGACTGTAAACTCACTGAGGGCCAGGACTGTGTCTGTTTATTACTCTATTGTAATCTCTCAAGTGCTTAATAATAGTAATAATAATGTTGGTATTTGTTAAGCGCTTACTATGTGCCAAGCACAGTTGGCACAGTTATGTTGCCAACTTGTGCTTCCCAAGCACTTAGTACAGTGCTCTGCACACAGTAAGTGCTCAATAAATACGATTGAATGAATGAAAAGCACTGTTCTAGGCGCTGGGGTAGATACAAGATAATCAAGATGTCCCACCTAGGGCTCACAATCTTAATCCCCATTTTACAGATGAGGTAACTGAGGCACAGAGAAGTTGTGACTTGCCCAAGGTCACACAGCTGACAAGTGTTGGAGCCAGGATTAGAACCCATAGCCTCTGACTCCCAAGCCCATGCTCTTTCCACTAAGCCACCCTGCTTAATACAGTGCTTTCCACATAGTAACGGCTCAGTGATTATAACTGAAGGAAGTGATACCTGAGACAGGAAAGGGAGACGGACATGGAGACTCAGAAGCAGTCGTCCAGTGTCTGCAATGTCAGCCACTCAGTCAGTGGTATTGAGTGCTGACTACATGCAGAACACTGTACTAAGTGCCTAGGAGAGTGAATTAGAACAGAGTTTGTACACCCATTCCCTGCCCACAATGAGTTTACAGGGGGAGACAGAAATTAATATAAATTATGGATATGAACCTAAAATCTGTGGGACTGAGGGAGGGGTGAATGGAGGTGGCAAATCCAAGTGCGGTATCAAGATGGCAGACTTTGGAAACAGCCGTTCGGTGGAGTTAGGAGGACAGCACTTAATGCATAGCATAGTAAGGGCTTACCATCCAATAATACCTGTTAAGAGGAAGCAGAGAAGCAGCATGGCCTGGTGGATAGAACACTATCCACTGGGAGTGGAGTCAGAGGATCTGGGTTCTAATTTCAGCTCCAGCACTGTCTGCTTTGTGCTCTAGGGTAAGTCACTTGCCCAAGATCACTTGCCTCTCAGTGACCTCACCTGTCAAGTGGGGATTTAGCCTGTGAGCCCCATGTGGGCCAGGGATTGTGTCCAACCTGATTAGCCTGTCTCTACCGCAGTGCTCAGTACAGTGCCTGGTTCATAGTAAATACTTAACCAACACCATAAAATAAGAATAATACATTAGTAGTGGTAGTAGTAGTAATAGTGAAGCATTTTCTATGTGCCAAGCATAGTTCTAAGTATAATAGGATGGATACAAGGTGATCAGGTTGTCCCACATGGGGCTCACAGTCTTACTCCCCATTTTATAGATGAGGTAACAGAGGCCCAGAAAAATGAAGAGACTTTCCCAGGGTCAAAACAGCAGAATGTGGCAGAGCTGGGATTAGAGCCCAGGTCCATGTAACTCCCAGGCTCGTGTATCATCCACAAAGCCACACTGCTTCTCAGATGAGTAGAGGTACTAAGGGGAGGTGGAGCAGTAGAAGAAGACATCGGATGCACTGAATATGGTCAAAAAGCATGGGACGAGTAATCTTGTTTAGGAAATGAAGCCAACTATTCTTGAGCCCTGATGACGTGTCCCAACAAATGTCATACCACCAGGCACACACTGCACACGTATGAATGTGTTTACATATATACAAATAACAATCATCCCATCCCCAGATACAATCAGTTAGTGGTATTTATAGAGTACTTACTGGGTGCAGAGCACTGTACTAAGCGCTTGGCAGGGTACACTACTTGTTCCCTTTGCTCTCCACCCCCCCCCCACCCAGCCCCACAGCACTTATGTACATATCTGTCATTTTGTTTATTTATATTGATTTCTGTCTCCCCCAGTCTAGACTTGTTGTGGGAAAGGAATGTGACTGTTTACTGTCGTATTGTACTCTCCCAAGTGCTTAGTACAGTGCCCTCCCCGCCCCCCCCCCCCCCCCCCCCGCCAAATCAGCGGGATGGATTCCCTTAATTTTCACAACCCTACTTCATCTTCCATGGAAGATAGGACTGAATTTTCAAACCAGAGTGTCAGAACATCTTGGATTCCATTATGGACAGGGAACAAGTCGGCTAAATCTGTTGTACTCTACCAAGCGCTTAGTACACTGCTGTGTGCATAGTAAGCAATATGAGTGACTAACTGATTGACTCAGAGGGCTTTAGAGGGCTCCATTCAGTCCCTTGAAAGTCCGAGGAAGGTCTCCTGTGACCCCTGGCCATGTTTACCTGGAGGGATTGAGGCTGGATTGTTTGCTGATCCGATCAGAAGATAGCTGCCAACCCCTGAACAGAGGAAGTTGAACTGATTGATGGTGAGCCCGAAGCTGTTTGCATAAACTCTAGGCTAATCTGATTAGCAAACACCCTAGGGGAGCCGTTTACCTGCTGGGGAGGACTCAAACTTTTAAATGCCCAAGCCTTTAAGTGCTGGTTTCTAGAGCTTTCCAGTTGTTCAAAGAACCAGATTTCAAAGCTACTACTGTTAAGGGGTCCCTGTATTATAGATGTACTGCCCTATAAACACCGGGGAGAGGGTCTGAGTCGGAGGGAGGGTGGAGAAGACCTGGTGTTAACAAGGGAAAGTCTTCTGAAAGAGGTCCACCCAGCAGTAAGGGGATGCAAGAGTTGGGGGGCTGGGGCAGAGGCTGACTTCTGGGTGTGGGGGACTGCAAGAAGTCAGGTTCGACTGGAATAGAGAGATATTCTGGATAAAAGGGGAGATGAGAGCAATGACCGGGACTCTTGTTAATTGTGGTATTTGTTAAGCGTTTACTATGTGCCAGTCACTGTTCTAAGCACTGGGGTAGATACAGGTTAATCAAGTTGGACATGGTCCCTGTCCCACATGGGGCTCACAGTCTTCATCTCCATTTTTTTGCATCTTAGGTAACTGAGACCCAGAGAAGTGAAGTGACTTGCCCAGGGTCATACAGCAGACATGTGGTGGAGGTGAAATTAGAAGCCAGGTCCTTCTGACTTCCAGGCCCATGCTCTATCCACTAAGCCAGGCTGTATATTTAGTTCACCATTAGTAATCAAGAACAAGAAATAAATGCTGCCAGGGTCTCTCATTGATGCCAAAACCCCCATCCCCTTTGGTCCCGTGGATCTCCTCAAAGTTTCCTAAAATGATCTAGTTCCCACTTTCTAACAGTCCACAGGTTTCTGAGTCATGCTCCGGACACCGGCTGTAGTTGGCTTCATCCATTTGTTCACTCAGTAGTATTTATTGAGCACTCACTATGTGCAGAGCAGTGTGCTAAGTGCTTGGGAGAGTACAGTATTACGAAGGCATTTGCCTTCCTCCCTTTTCAGAGGACAGGGCTTCAAGTTCAGAGGGTCGCGTGGGGGAAAACAAGGGTTGCCCCCAAACGTCTTGTCCTGCCCCAGTGATTGAAACCAACCACAAATCCTTCTTGGATACTGAAGCCGAAGTTGGTGGAGGAATTTGACTACTTCAGTCAATCAATCAATCACTGGTATTTAGTGAGTGCTTACTGTTTGCAGAGCACTGTAGGAGGTGCTTGGAAGAGTACATTACAACAATAAACAGACACATTCCCTGCTCATAATGAGCTTGCAGTAAAGAGGTGGGGGAGACAGATAATATAGATGTGCCCAATATGTACATAAGTGCTGTGGGGACAAAGGGAGCGAGTCAGGGAAAAGCAGAAGGAAGCAGAAGAAGAGGAAAGAAGGGCACTGTACTAAGGGCTTTGGAGAGTACAACTCAGCAATACAACAGACATATTCCCTGCCTTCAACGGGCTTACAGTCTAGAAGGGGAGGCAGACATTAATATAGATGAATACTACTTCGCAGAACCGTTCTCTGCACACAGTAAGCGCTCAATAAATACGGTTGAATGAATAAAGACTTCCAGCCGTAGGCTCCAAACGTCTTGCTCAAGCCCTGTGTGAATTTGCTTTGCCCCTGAGACTTCTGTCTATTGAGAAAAGTATTAATCAAGGTCATTTCACTTATAACACTCACGTCCGTAGCGGAGTAAACGGGAACAGGCCCTTCTGGCTGTCTTTCCGAAGAACATCTTTATGGAGAAACAAGAAGTAATCCCATCTGGCATAAATGTCTTGGATTTTTAGAAAGCAATATTTCTGGGCTCTTAATCCCCCAAGTAAACCAACACAAATAAGATTAAAGGTATGGGACACCCAAAATAGATTTCTCTGTAAACATTTGAGAATCATGCCAATCTAAATTTTAATTGGCTAATAATGCTTTGAAGTTATTTATTTAATCTTGCATCAAGTTAAGACCAAAGTCCTTGGAACAAACCAGAGGCAAAGGAATTTGTAAGTAATCTTTATGTACCAGAGAATCTCAAGGATTAACTGTTTCCACTTCCTGCCATAATTATAGCCAAACTGCAAAGTTCCAAATGTGAAGCATTTCTTTCCCAGCCTAGAAGTTTAGATCAATTAAAACCTAGAAAGAACGACCTTTCCAGGATGTTTTGAGGGTTTCCGGTGTAGCTGGGTGATGGGGTCAGGTCATACCGAGACCTCTTTGGAATGGCTTGAAGAAGGAATAGTCGTACTCTCCCAAGTGTTTAGTTAGAATCCCTCCATCGAAACTACTACCACATTAATCCAAGCACTTGTCCTATCCCGCTTTGATTACTGTATCAGCCTCCTTGCTGACCTCCCTGCCTCCTGTCTCTCCCCACTTCACCCTGCTGCCCAGATCGTTTTTCTACAAAAATGTTCAGGCCGTGTTTCCCCGCTCCTCAAGAACCTCCAGTGGTTGCCCATCCACCTCTGCCTCAAATGGAAACTCCTTACCATCAGCTTTAAAGCACTCAATCACTTTGCCCCTTCCTCTTCTGCTTCTCTGATTTTCTTTGACAGCCCAGCCCAAACACTTGGTTCCTCTCATGCCAACCTGCTCACTGTACCTCGATCTCATCTGTCTCGTTGCTGACCTCTTTCCCGTGTCCTGCCTCTGGCCTGGAATGTCCTCCCTCTTCATATCCGATACGATTATTCTTCCCTCCTTCAAAGCCTTACTGAAAGCACATCTCCAAGAGGCCTTCCCTGACTAAGCCCTCCTTTCCTCTTCTCCCACTCCCTTCTGCATCTCCCTTGCACTAGGTTTTCCTCCCTTTTCTCACCCTTCCCTCAGCCCCTCAACATTTATGTCCATTTCTGTAATTATATTAATGTCTGTCTCCCCCTGTAGACTGTAAGCTCACTGTGGACAGGCAACGTTTCTACCAACTCTTTTAGTGTACTCTTCCAAGCACTTAGTACAATGCTGTGCACACAGTAAGTCAGTCAGTCATATTTGTGGAGTGCTTACTGTGTTCAGAGCTCTGTATTAAGCTCTTGGGAGAGTACAGTATTAGAGACACATTCCTTACCAACAAGGTGCTTACAGTCTACAGGGGGGACAGACATTGAAATAAATATAAAATTACAGATATGTACAGAAAGTACAGAAATTACAGCACACAGTAAGCGCTCAATAAATATGATTGGTTGATTAGTTCAGCCACATTAGCTGTTTCTAAAAATGGAGGCAGTCCCCTTGCTCTTGTAGACACAGTCTTGACCAGTCGCTCCCCCCCCCCCCCCCCCCCCCCCCCCCCCTCGGATTTTCTTGCTATTCCTAAGGCCAATCCAAGGCCATACCTCAGTGAGTCCTGCTATCTACCTCTTTCTTTTAGGCCCACATCCACATACTCTGCCATTTCCCCTATCTGAAACTTATTTTAATGTCCTTCTCCCCCTCTGGGATATCTACCAACTCTATTTTATTGTATTCTCCCAAGCACTTAGTCCAGCACTCTGAACACAGTAAGTTCTCAGTAAATCCCATTGATTGACTGGTGGCTGTTGAGACAGCCTCCTCACAGACTTCCCTGCCACCAAATCCTTCTCCAGGCCATACTTCACTCTGCCGTCCAGATCACTTTTCTAAACGTCATTCGACACACATCTTTTCATTGTTTGGAAGGAGTGTGGCCTAGTGGATAGAGCCCAGGCCTGGGAGTCAGAAGGTCATGGGTTCTGATCCTAGATCCACCCCTTGTCTACAATGTGACCTTGGGCAAGTCACCTCACTTCTCTGGGCTTCAGTTATTGCATCTGTAAAACGGGGATTGAGACTGTGAGCGCCACATGAGACAGGGACTGTGTCCAACCTAATTTGCTTGTATTCACTCCAGCGCTTAGTAAAATGCCTGGCACATAGTAAGTGCTTAACAAATACCACAATTATTATTATTATTATTATTTGCTTATTGTGTGCGAGGTACTGGGAAAGGGTACATGGAGCGTATTCTGGGAGGGAAATATCCTGGCCCTCTGATCGTCGGAGTTTTGCAAAAGATACTTTCAAAAGGCATTTATCATTTTTAGCATAACTCTAAATAGGGACAGCCACAAGATATTTTGGGAGCTGCAAGAGTCGATGCAGCCAAATGTTCTCAGAGAAGAGCTATTCCAGGGACTGGTCAAGCACTTGTTCTGCAGAAAAACTCCCTGACCAGAATTCCCTGATCACAGGAACAGCACAAATAGGCAGAGTTCAGGGACATCCCAGTGAGCTTTGCCCACAGACCACAACCCAGCTGGTAGGTCCAACATGAGGCTACCCAGCTCGGGCAATGTCATTTATTTGTTGTTTTTTTAATTGCCCAGCTGAAAGAACTGACAGACTGACTGGTGCTGAATGTGTATGTTTGAAGGGGGATGAAATACAGTAGTAGCTTCAAGTCTTTGCATGAAGCATTATATCTTATATGAGAGAAAGTTATACACAATTCTCTCAGCTTGTGTGGGTGTTTGAGCTATCTCGAGCTAAAGGTTTCTGGTTCCTTTTAATCCATGGTATTTATTAAGTGCTTACTATCTGCAGAGCGCTATACTAGTGCTTGGGAGAGTACAACAGAACTGGCAAACATGTCCCCCCTCCAATACGAGCTTACAGTCTAGAAGCAGTCTGGAGCATAGCATAGTGGATAGAATACGGGCTTGGGAGTCAGAAGGTCATGGGTTCTAATTCCTGCTCCACCACTTGTCTGCTGTGTGACCTTGGGCAAGTCACTTCACTTCTCTGTGCTTCAGTTACCTCATCTGTAAAATGGGGATTGAGACTGTGAGCCCCACGTGGGACAAGGGGCTCTGTCCATCCTGATTTGCTTGTATTGACTCCATTATTATTGAGGGAATTGATCAATCAGTGGCATTTGTTGAGTGCTTACTATATGCCGAACACTGTACTAAATGCTTTCTCCTAAACCACCTCCTTTTGTGTTGCCCCATCCACAATTTGCAGTCAGTTCATAGCATTCCCCTAGTGCCTACTGAGGTTTTTAGCACACTCCAGTAACTGCTTGGGAGGGTACTGAAATAGTTAGAACTTGATTCATACCCTTAAAGAGTTTACAGTCCAGCCAGAAAGACAAACACATAAATTGAAGTTTGTAGAGGTTCTTTGCAGCCTACCGGTGTTCTTGCTTTAGAAATTGTGGTTAATGATACTTCAGATGGTCGAAACTATTTTCTCATGTGGGTCACCTTTCCTGCCTGGTTTAGGTGAAAGTAGGAAAACTGCCCATTTTCAGAAAGATCCAGGTGTGTTTCAGAGATTTCCAGTTAAGAAGTCAAGTAAATATTTTGGCAGGCTAACAAAGGTATGAAAGAGAAAAACCACCCAATAGGCAGCTCATGTTACAGGGCTATGCAAACACTCCCTTCTTCAAAACACACTCTGGAAAGGGAGAGGAAGATGGGCTTCTGTTTGTCAAACACCAAGATGAGGAGCTGTTGGCCTTTTTCTTACATATCTAGGCAATTGGCGCTCATCCAGATAGGATCCTGTTTGACTTTTTTTTCTGCACTCTATAAGGGGAAGAGACTTAATATGGACTAGCTTCATAAGATCCCTCCATGTTCCCAACTCATGTCTTCTTTCCTCTTTTGCAGTTATTTCTTATCTCCTCAGAGAAGTCCTATATAATGTTCCACTTCAAAAAAATGAAAGCACCTTTTAAGCTAGGGGACAATAAAATAAGATTAAAGATGATTTTTAAATCGTGTCTCTCTTCTGCTCATGGGGGACTTTCATCCCTAAAGAATATAGTGGCTACATCAGTGGGAGCATTGAGGAGCAAGTGTGAAATTCTCAAAGAGTTTTGAAGTTACTGGTAATTCGCCCTTACTCCTCCTCCTCCATGCCCCTCTCCCCCCCGCCAGATGATGGCTTCCATCTGATTACCTACTGAAAACTGGATATTGATTGGGATGGAGCAGAGCAGGGAGGGGATGGAAGCTGGGGGTAGGGGGGGCAGGGGGTGTGGTGGGCTTAATTTAGCAGCTCCTTTGATCTCTGTGCAGCCCTGTTTGAGATACTGCAGTGAGGCAAGCCAAAGGCTTGGGCTTTACTGATCTGATGAGATGCTGAATAGGACCAGTGGGGGAATGACTGGAGACAGAAGAAAGCTTTGGAATTGAAAAGGAAACCCCGTGAACCTGCCCAGCTTTATCGGCCGGATTTTCCTACCAGGGAGCCGCTCAGTTTCTGCCAGGCTAAGACTCTCCCTCACCCCCTGCTCCTCTTTTCTCCTCTTTCAGACTTGTGAGTGTGTGTGGGGGGGTTGAGTGTGTGTGTTTTGTGTTTGAATCATGGCTGTTCCTCCCTGCTTCTCAGGCTGGGAACCCACTGAGCTGGTTGCCATGGTCACTGGGAAGCTCTTCCTGCCATTTGCTTCAAAGGGAACCTTTCCCCCCTCATAGAATTACTGCCATCTCAATGCTAGAGTACAATGCCTTGTTCTCCTTCACGGGCCGGGCCTCTAACCTACACCTTTCAGGAAAAAAAGTTTTCCTTTGCAGGATAAAGTTGTCTAATGTTACAGAAGCCCTTCTCTTACGAATGCATGGGCACATCCACCCGTGCACGCAAGCTGATGTACATGACTTTGGAGTCACATAGGCCCAAGCGCATGACCTGCCAGTTAATGGGGTTTTAGAAGGTGTGTGTTTTCAAGTGTTTCTTAATTTTTTTTCCTTTTTGGAAACGGCTTCATTCCAGCCCTGGTTCTGTTTGACCTTCTGAAGCCGAAGGTGGCAAGGGAAAGATCAGTGTTTTCTAGAATGCTGACTAAAAGACAAACCCGTAATACTGTATTTAAAATGAAGGAGGCTTAAAGAAGTGGATCTTGGGTTATTTAAAATTACTGAGGACTTATTTTTGCCAAACAAAGAAATTGGAAAAATTGGGAGAGAAACCTGCACAAACAAGTGACTGTTACTTACAGTCACGGTGTCTCGCAGCAGGGACCAAGTAGAGAAGCGCTAGCTTCAGAGAGAAATCAATCCATCGGTTTTATTTATTGAGTGTTCACCGTGTGCAGAGCACTGGTCTAAGTGCTTGGGAGAGTACAATAGAACAGAATCGGTAGACACGTTCCCTGCCCACAACGAGCTTGCAGTCTGGAGGGACCGCCTGCCTCGAAAGTGAATTGTTGGGTACACGCAGTTGTCTTATGGCCCAAGGGTTGCTTTCTTTGTGAACATCGTGTAGAAAAAAATTCACATGAAAATGCGTGTGACAGTACCCCTATTCACGCCAACTGTTTCTTCCTAGGTGGCATAGCATTCTATCTAGACAGACCCAATGTTATCCAAAGTGCATTCCCTAATTCCTTGACAGAGCTGCATCCATAACATATCTGAAAACACTTTTTATGAAAGCACTGGAGGTACATGAGGTAAGGACAGAACAAGTAATCCATGAAGAATATTGGTGGTTTATTTGTCTAAGGAGGCTCTTGAGGCAGTGATTGAACTTGGTTAGCTTAGTCTCAAATTGAAAATTTCAACCTCTCAGCTTCTCGTACTTCAGGAAAATAGACAAATCCAAAAATGGGGGTGATCTGAGAAATTGAGTGTTCCATTTGGATTTGGGATTTTAGGAACAAGATGTGGGATAACTGAATTTCTGCCTGATACTGATTTCCTGGTTGGAAATTTTCACTTCTTTGCTTGGCTTTTGTGTACCTTAGATGTTTCTGTTCTCAAACAACTTCCCGTTCTTTTTCTTCCTACTCAAATTTCTAACATCTCTTTGGATTTTGAGGCAAGGGACTTATCCCAGAAATAGGCGGGGTCCTTTTGGGGGGGTGATTTCAGCTTCCTACTGAAGGCTCACCTGAACTTGTATAGACGGTTTTTATTGCTGAGCTTATAGAGTAATGTCTACTTGAGGACACATCCAAATGTGGTTTCTTATGTAGAAAACTCCAAAATTTGATTAGCCAATCTTCAAAATTTCAAAATTAGAACTTATTCTGTCTGGGAAAAGTGCCTTCTGAAGTGGTTTCATCAGAAGGCCTTTTTCCATATGTTGTTAAGCAAAGTGAACTTATTCTTTTGCTGCTGGGGAAGGAGGCTGGAGGGAATGGAAGGGGCAGAAGAGAAGGGTTGAGTAAGTGTTGTTGGGAAGCGAAGTCATCACCATCTGAGAAGCTCAGAAATGATTTTTTAATATAATCGATTGTAGTGGTGCTTTCCATGTGCCAAGTACTGTGCTAAGCCCTGGGTGGATACAAGATAAATTGGTTGGACACTCTCCCTACCCAACACGGGACTCCTAGTCTAAGTTGGGGAGAGAACAGGTATTGGACTGCCATCTTACAGATGAGGAAACAGAGGCACAGAGAAGTTGGGACTTGCGCAAAGTCACACAGCAAGTAGGCAGTAGAGATGGGATTAGAACGCAGGTCCTCTGCCTCCCAGGCCCTTGGTTTTTCCACAGGTCCACGCTGCTTTCCAGGGTTATTTATTTGTTTGAACTGTTGAGCATCACCAACTCACACTTACAGCATCAGAATCTGAATGGGTGACAACTTGGGCCTGTGCCAAGGAGGGCCAATTAGCTCAGGAGAAGCCATTATGGATCACAGAGCATGGGCAGCCCTGGTACACATCCATCCGGAATGGACTGTGAATGAGAACGCCACCAGGGACTGTGATCGCAGTCCAAGTTTTGGAGGGTTTTGATACTATTAGAACAGTGCTTTGCACATAGTAAGCACTTGATAAATGCCATTATTATTATTATTTGCAAAGTGCTTACCTTTTGCCAGGCACTTTAGTAAGCACTGGGGTACATACAAGATAATCAGGTTGGACACAGTCCATGTCCCACATGGGGCTCACAGTCCTCATCCCAATTGAGGAATTGAGGCCCAGAGAAGTGAAGTGATTTGCCCAAGGCCGCACAGCAGACAAGTAGTTGAACAGGGATTAAAACCCAGGTCTTTCTGACTCCCAGGCCCATGCTCTTTCCACAAGGCCATGCTGCTATTCATGCTATTCCTGAAGCTTTTAAATTTGCTTAAAAAAATGAATTTCCTGGCTATCTTCATAATAATAATAATTATAACTCTGTTAGTGGTTAAATGCTTGCTGTGTGCCGAACACTGTACTAAGTGCTGGGGGGGAGATATAAAATAATCAGGTCAGACAGAGTCCCCATCCCACATGGGATTCACAGTCTAAGTGGGAGGGAGGACAATTATTGAAACCCCATTTTAACAGATGAGGAAATTGAGGTCCAGAGGAGTTAAGTGACTTGCCCAAGGCTACTTAACAGGCAAAAGGAAGAACAGGTTCTAGAACCCAGGTCCTCGACTTCCAGACCCAGGCCCTTTCCACTAGGCCACGATGCTTTAGCCCAACGTTCCCTAGAATTAAATGCAGATATTTTCTTGCGGGGGACGGGAGAACAGCCTGGTGTTAATAAGAAGATTGGTTGGGTAAGGATAAAGAAGAAAACTCATCACCTCTGTTCATTCTGAGTCACCCAGCAGATCCCAGTGCAGTGGTTCTTTCAGCAGACTGTAAGCTTCTTGTTGGCAGGGAACATGTCTACCAGCTCTGCTCTAGTGTCCCTTCCTAAGTGCTTAGTACAGTGCTCTGCACACAGTAAGTGCTCAATAAGTACCATTGATTGATTACCCACTTGCTTGCTTGGGTTTTGCCAGCCTGCTTCATTGTCTTACCTTAGTCTGTGAGCCCCTCGTGGGACAGGGAATGCATGCATTCATTCATTCAGTCATTTATTGAGCACTTACTGCATGCAGAGCACTGTACTAAGCGTTTGGAAAGCACAGTTCAGCAACAAATAGGGACAATCCCTTCCCACAACGGGCTCACAATCTAGAAGCGGGGAGACAGACATCAAAACAAGTAAACAGGCATCAGTAGCATCAATAAAAATAGATAGAATTATAGATAAATGCACATCATTAATAAAATAAATAGAATTGTAAATTTGTACATAAAGCCACACAAGTGCTGTGGGGCAGGGAGGGGGGTAGGATAGATCAGAGAGCGGGAGTTGGGGCGATGGGGAGGGGGAGCAGAGGAAAGGAGGGGGCTTAGTCCCGGAAGGCCTCCTGGAAGATCCAACCTGATTAACTCATATCTACTCCAGTGCTTAGAATAGTGCTGGGTGCATGTAAAACGCTTATCAAGTACCATAATCATTATTATTATTACTAGAGCTTATTAAAAGACTCCGTGGAAGGAAGTTTCAACAGCCCAAGTGATGTGTTGAGAAAATTGAAACTACCGATACCTTATCATCCCTCTGCATCTGAATGTTTGATCTTTTGCTTTTAATTTGAACTCTATCTACAATACACAGCTAGTTATTGCATCGCAGTTAGGCTCATTTGGTTGTACTTAGTAATGCTTAGTGATTGCCGTGGCTATTTGTTTTAGGCAGTTGAACGTGTAGTAAAATAAAGGGCACCATCTTTAAAACAAAAAGAATGGTAGGATGGGCAGGGGAAGTTGCTTTGGAAAAATCCATTTACCTGTGACTCCTTGAGCTGAAACCATAGAAGACTTTTGTGAGATCAGACCATTGCGATGGAGAGTTCCCTTGATGTTATTTATTAGAAACTTACTACTTGAAAAGTCCTTTATTAGGTGTTTAGAGAATTTCTCAAGAGGAGAAGGAGCGTGGCCTAGTGGAAAGAGCACGAGCCTGGGAGTCAGAGGTCATGGGTTTTAATCTCAGCTCTGCTGCATATCTGCTGTGTGACTTTGGACAAGTCACCTCACTTCTCTGTGCTTCAGTTACCTCATCTGTAACATGGGGACCAAGATTGTGAGCCCCATGAGGGACAATCTCATTGTGGGCAGGGAACATGTCTACCAACTCTGTTATCTTGTATTCTCCCAAGTGCGTAGTCCAGTGCTCTGCACACAGTAGCTGCTCAAAAAATACCACTTATTGATTGACTCGCTTCTGAATTTGAATAACCTGGGGCAAAAGATAAAACTCTAGGAGGGGTCACTGGTTGTCCAGGCCATTTATAGACTTGGATGCTCATCCTCTAGACTGTAAGCTTGTTGTGGTCAGGGAATGTGTCAGTTTATTGGTGTATTGCCCTCTCTCAAGGGCTTAGTACAGTGCTCTGCACACACAGAAATGCTCAGTAAATCCAGTTGACTGACAGTAGTCAGTCTCTTTCAACCGAGGGATGTCCTCTCCCCAGGGATGGAGATCAACCACAAGGAGCTCGGTGTGAACGCTGATGAGGTGGGGGTTTGGCTGGGCTCCAAGACGCAGGCCACACTGGCTGTGAACCAATGGGAAGGGGAAAAGCACAGTTGTGGACATGAAAAATAACACCACCTCCAAAACCTATAATTCCCCCGTTTCAAAAAAGAGGGGAAAGGAGAAGATTGGAAAACCAAACTAAGCTTTTATCTCTGGGTCCTGAATAGCAGATTGTTCCACAGCAAAGCCGGCTGCAAAAGCCAGGCCAGTTAAAACAATATGCAGGCAGCTTGGCCTCCGAGAAACGAGAAACTGTTGGCTCAAAGGAGTCTGGTCTAGGGATCCAACCTGCTGGGAGACGTTTTCCAAGCAACGGCCTGAATGTAATCCTCCTGCCGGGGAATGGCACTTTGGCAAATGAAGACCCTAATTAGAGATGGAAGGGTTTCTATTTTGTTTTTCTTTAATCCTTACCCTGGGGCCCTTGCAATGCAGCCATGTCTCTGCTTGTGTGCAAAGAAATTTCCAGTTTCTCTTTGTAACAAGATCCTCTTTTGGGAAAGAAGCAACAAGCCGACAAATATGGGCCCACCAAAGCTTGGGACCCTGAAACCAGCTTTCTCCCAGAGAAAGGCTCTGCATTTGAGGAACGGTGATTGGGTCTCTTAACCTCGAATGGTCCGCCCACTAAAGTCCTTGGCCTAGTGGGAAGCGACGTGGCCTAGCGGATAGAGCCCGGGCCTGGGAGTCTGAAGGACCTGGGTTTCAGTCCCAGCTCCACCATATGTCTGCTGTGTGACCTTGCAAAAGTCACCTCGCTCCTCCGGGCCTCAGTGACATCATCTGTAAAATGGCGATTCAGACTGTGAGCCCCATGTGGGAGTGTCCAACGTAATTAACTTGTATCTCTTCCAGCGCTTAGTACAGAGCCTGGCATATAGTAAGCGTTCGACGAATACCATTAGAAAAAAAAGTGGAAGCATTCCTGGGTTTGAGAAGTCCCTGTCACCTGGCTCTCTTAGTTAAGCTCTGCAACTCCATTGCATGAAAAGTCAGTTTAGCTTCCGAGGTTTTAAAGGAATACAGATGTGAGTGAGAACAAAGCAAAGAAGGGAATAGAGTATGACCTTAGGCACCTGGGGCTCAGGGTGGTGAAATTCAAAGACACCACTCTTTATGGAAAATCTCATCTGCCTTGTGGTGTTCGAGTTGGAATCGGGTTGAGGATGCCTCATGGGAAGAGGTTAGCTTTCTCTTACTTTATTAATGGGGCGATTATTATTGTGGTATTTGTCCAGCACTGCTCCAAAGGCTGGGTTAGAAAGATTGAGTTAATCAGGTCGGACACATTCCCCGTCCCACTGGGGGTTAACAGTCTAAGTAGAGAGGAGAGTAGGTGTTGAATCTCCATTTTGCAGATGAGAAAACTACAGCCCAGAGAAGGGAAGTGATTTGCCCTCAGTCACACAGCAGACAAGTGGCAGAGCTGGATTACCCATTTTTGGAGCTTCACTTCTGAGATATTCCACTCGATAGAGCCAAAAATTAGATTGGGGAAGACTTTGAGTACACCAACAGCGTGGGCAAACCTGAGAAATTAGAAAGAACGTTTTTGCCCAAAATATCCAGGATATCTGGAAGCCATCACCTCTTTCCTTTCTCTCTCAGTCCTGCTGTTGGTACCGTGGGAAGGGCAGTGCCCTGGGAATCAGGGCACCTAAGTTCTTGTCCCAGTCCTGCCTGAAACTAAACGTGGGCGAAGCTCCCCCATGCATTTTGTAATGTGTTGCACCCCTGCCTGCCTACTCGCTTGTTGCAGCCTGCGCCCTGGCGGGCACATGACTGGCAGGGAGGAGAGCCGGTGAGTGGTGCACTGGCCCTAGGAACAGCTCCTCACTTCAGGTACTCCATTCTAAACTCAGCGGGACATGGACTGTGTCCAAACCAACGATCTCATATCCACCCTAGTGCTTAGAACAGTGCCTGGTACAGAGTAAGCACTCAACAAATACCATTATTGCTATTATTACTAAGTAGCTCCATTCCCATTCTCTCCAGCGTATCATTTGGTAACTGGCCAACAGTGAATCGTAGGGTTTGTCTACATCACTTGTGCGCAGCTTTATCTAATAATTAATAATTGTGGTATTTCTTAAGTGCTTGCTGTGTGCCAGGCACTGTTCTTAAGCACTGGGATAGATTACAAGCTAATAAGGGTAGACATAGTCCCTATCCCACATGGGGCTCACGGTCTTAATCCCCATTTTACAGATGCGGGAACTAAGGCACTGAGAAGTGAAGTGGCTAACCTAAGGTCACAGTGCAAATTAATCAGGCTTTTCATTTTGGTTAAAAAAGATCCCCAATTACTCTTTCAGAAAAGAACTTCATATAAAAGTTGAAATGGTTAAGACTGGGAAAAAAAAAGAATATTTGATTTTTTCATTTTCATAGTAGAGTTTCCAGGAGTGCTGTGATGCAAATTGTTTTGATTCTTATTAAACCAAACTTGTACTTTTCATTACCTAATTCCAAAAGTAATAATAATTAATAATAATTATGTGTGTTAAACGCTTACTATGTGCCAAACACTGTTGTAAGCACTGGGGTAGATACAAAGTAATCAGGTTGTCCCACATGAGGTTCACAGTCTTAACCCCCATTTTACAGATGAGGTCACTGTAGCCCAGAGAAGTGAAGTGGCTTGCCCAAGGTCACACAGCAGACAAGTGGTGGGGACAGGATTAGAACCCAAGTCCTGACTCCCAAGCCCGTGCTTTTTCCATTGAGCCACGCTGCTTCTCGGTGGAACACATATAAGACTAAGCTAGTTTCAGATTAGTCGGTACCCACTGTTTTCAGGGATTTAAAAATTAAGTTCATTTTCTTGACTGGACCCGTGCTTCAACTAAAGTGAAGGTTGTTTAAAAGAACTCATTTTAAGATCTGTTAAGCACACTTCAAAAAAAAAATTGTTCTCCAGCTTGAAAGCACTTTTAATAGACACGTACGAATGGTCAGCTGCCACTCTCCCTGGGGTCAAGACCCAGAATTGGTCCCCAAATATAACCCTGCCTTAACTCAGTTGATGGATCAATCAGTGGGGGTATTTATTGCGTACTTTACGGTGGGCCGAACACTGTACTAAGTGCTTAACTCCAGCCGAAAACCACACTTCTATTCCTAGGATATCATTTTGGATTTTCTGAGGTCCTTTGGTAACATTTCCGTACTGTTTCTCACTCCTGTACTGGCGAGGACCAACAGGACTTTGAACCAGACCAGTTTAAAGCCTCCTTGGCTCCAGGTTCACCACCCTTTCCCAGGTCCTGAGCGAGATAGGGCAACCCCTCGGAGAGTTGGGAGGGGGGTGGGTGCTGTCTGCCAACCCGAAGCCGTTTATCCAGCCGCTTCTGCTCCACTGTCCTCTAATAATAATAAGAGCGGTGTTAAAGTGCTTAATATGTGCCAGGCACTGAACTAAGTGCCCGGGTGGTTACAGGCAAATCGGGTTGGATACAGTCCCTTTCCCGCTTGGGGCTCACAGTCTCAACCCCCTTTTTCAATCCCCATATGCCTCAGGTCCCTCATTTGTAAAATGGGGATAAAGGCTGTGAGCCCTATGTGGGATCTACCCCAGCGCTTAGTATTGTGCATGGCACATATTAAGCGCTTAACAAATACCACAAATATTATGATTATTGTTGTTATTATTATTATTACTATTTTTAATGAGCTCACTTCACCGGGACCTCTGAGGAGGGGCAGGGTTAGGTAGGCATTAGGGTCCCTGTCCGTGGACCAGTCACCTCCCCTGGGAGCAACAAGTATTTCTGTCTTTTACCAGTCAAGTCTTGGTGGAGTGCGGCCTTGAGCTGTACTCAGAAACACGTGTGGAGCCTGAGGAGAGCGTGAGAGCTGGTTAGCCCTGGTCCTAGGTGAACGGGACTGCGCTATTAAAAAGTCAAGCTTTTCTGAGTGACCTTCAGGGGTAGACCCAGTTATAGCACATTGCAGTAGTTCTTCCTGGAGGTCAGAGACTTTTTGTTTTCCTTTTTAAATGGTATTTTGCTAAGCACTTACTGTGTGCCAGGGGCTGTACTAAAGGCTGGGGTGGATATAAGATTGTCAGGTTGGATACAGTCCATGTCCCATGTGGGGCTCACAGTATCAATCCCCATTTTATAAATGCAGCAACTGAGGCAGAGAGATGTGAAGTGACTTGCGCAAGGTCACATAGCAGGCAAGTGGCAGAGACTAATAGTAATTCTGGTACTTGTTAAGCACTTACCATGTGCCAAGGACTGTTATAGATACTGGGGTAGATACAAGTTAATCAGTTTGGACCCGGTTCCTGTCCCACATGAGGCTCACAGTCTCAATCCCCATATGACAGGTGAGGTAACTGAGGCCTAGAGAAGTGAAGCGGGCCCAAGGTCACACAGCAGACAAGTGGCAGAGCTGGGATTAGAACCCATGACTCCACTACACCATACTGCTTCTTAGCAGGGCCTGATCCCAGCTCACAAAGGATTTACAATCCCTTTTCTTCAGAGGGTGCAGGCACTTCTCCACTGGAGAGGTAAAGGGGAATATAGCCTTGTCGGGCCTCCCTCCCTAATGGAATGATTGTCAGGCACACACACCCACCTCAGCCACTTAATTACCAGTCTAAGGACTGACGGACCCAGGGAACCAAAGAGCTCAAGCCCAGAGAGTGTCTTCATGGGCCTCCAATTAGCCTCTGGTCATATTAATAATATAATGATAATAATGATAGTATTTGTTAAGCACTTACAATGTGTCAAATACTGACTCTAGACAGTGAGCTCACTGTGGGCAGATAAACGTCAATGTTTGTTGTTGTACTGTACTTTCCCAAGCGCATTGTACATGCACTGCACACTTAATAAATATGATTAATGAATGAACTGTTCAAAGTGCTGGGGTAAGACAGAAATTAATTAGGTTGAACACAGTCCCTGCCCCACATGGAGCCCACAGTCTACATAGGAGGTAGAACAGGAGAACTGTGGCACGGGGGAGTGAAGTGACTTGCTCAGGGTCTCATGACAGGCATTTGGCAGAGTTGGGTTTAGAACCCAGGTCCTTTAACTCCCAGACCCACACTCTTTCTACTAGGCCATGCTGCTTCTCCAGAATTGTGATATTTAAGTGCCTACTGTGTGCCAAGCATCACAGTAAGCACCAGGGTAGATATAAGAAAACCAAGTCAGACATGGTCTCCGTCCTCCATGGAGCTCACAGTGTAACGGAGGTGGGGGGAATCTTATGCAAAGCAGAGATCCTAGGCTGCAGAGGTCACCCTGAATCCTGTGGCCGCACCAAATGAGGCAGGCAAGACCCTGGGCACCATTTTGCCCATTAGGAACATTGCACTGAGCAGCCGCCCTGGCCCAAAGTCATGCCCTGTAGTGGCGGGTAATTGATGGGCGCCTGGGGACTCGCCTCCCTCCGCACGGCCCTCACCTCCTCTGAAATCCCGCAGAAGTCATTCCCCTCAATTTGCCCCCTCAGAAATCAGCCTGCCTTGCACCTCCAACTATGTGGGTTCTTGAAGAAAGTTTAGTCTGAAATGGTTTTCACTAGTGCTTTGCCCCCAGATGATTTTGTTCCCAAAAATGGGAGTGAAGGGTAAAGTGAATTAGCAGAGGTCCAGTGTCTGTAGACAGGTATCCATTTAATAAAACATGGACGCATACCAAGCTGTGTCAGTTCTCAGGCTCGTGATGTTCACTGCCACTGAAAACCTGGAAATGACTGTGAGCCCACTGTTGGGTACTCTATATGTTGCCAACTTGTACTTCCCAAGCGCTTAGTACAGTGCTCTGCACACAGTAAGCGCTCAATAAGTACGATTGATTGATTGATTGATTGACTATTGAAATCATCAATCTGTTACAATTGTTTGTGGATGTGAAGATTTTCTTACCTTCTTGCAGGAGCTTATCAGTAACAGGCTTGTAATCAGTCATTGCTAATAATAATGATAATATTAATATTCTGGGAGTCAGAAGGCCATGGGTTCTAATCCCGGTTCTGCCACTTCTCTGCTGTGACCCTGGGCAAATCACTTCACTTCTCTGGGCCTCAGTCACCTTAGCTGTAAAATGGGGATTGAGACTCTGAGCCCCACATGGGACAGGGACTGTGTCCAGCCCGATTTGCTTGTATCCACCCAGTGCTTAATACAGTGCCTGGCATATAGTAAGCACTTAACAAATACCATGATTATGATCATTATTATCATCATCAGGGAAGAGTTCATGCAGGAAGTGGGTTTGTAGTAGATTTTCGCAGCCCCACATTACGTGTGACGATATCTGAAATTTATTTTATTGTCTGCCTCCCCCTCTAGACTTTGAGCTCGCTGTGGGCAGGGAACATGTCTGCCAACTCTGTTATAGTGTACTCTCCCAAGTGCTTAGTACAGTGCTCTGCACATAGCTCTGAATAAATATGATTGTTTGAGGAGAGGGACATGCTTTTGTGGGGAATGGGAGAGTGATAAGGAAGAGAGGAAATATGCTACCGCAGGGAAATGACAATACCTTTGAATTGGGGGTTCAGTGTGGGTGACTGAGGCAGTTCCCTTGGATGGAGAGGAGACTTAGCAGGAGAGGGCAGCCAGGTATGTTCATTCATTTATTCAGTCATATTTATTGAGTGCTTACTGTGTGCAGAGCACTGTACTAAATACTTGAGAGAATATAGCGTAACAGTAAACAGACACATTCCCTGCCCTCAAAAAGCAATAATAATGGGCTTTGTTAAGCTCTTACTGTACTAAACTCTGATAAGAACCCTCTGAGGGACAGGGACCATCTGATTTGATCAAGGACTGGGTTTGAGTTGATTAATTTGACTCATTCATTCATTCAGTTGTATTTATTGAGCTCTTACTGTGTGCAGAGCACTGTACTAAGCGCTTGGAAAGTACAATTTGGCAACAAATAGAGACAATCCCTACCCAACACTGGGCTCACAGTCTAGAAGGGTTGAGACGGACAACAGAACAAAACAAGTAGACAGGCATCAATAGCATCAAAGTAGAGAAGTAGAATTATAGATATATGCACATCATTAATAAAATAAATAGAATAATAAATATGTACAAATATACATGAGTGTTATGGGGCGGGGAGGGGGGTCCTGTTTCTTATACAGCGCATTGTGCCTATAGCAAGTACCACAGTTACGATGAGAGATTCCAAAACTGACTTTGTGTTGTTATTTCTAATAGTAATAAGCATTGGAGGGCCAAAAATTGCATTGTAATGCAATACACCTATTCTAGCTAACTCACTTCTGTTAGTTGGCCTTCCAACAAGGGAGAGAAAACAATAGGAAAAAGAACTGTGCAGTTCTTTTCTTGAGGTGCATTTTAGGGTTTTGTTTTTCTGTTATTGTTGTTGTGTTTTCTTTTTGGCCATGTATTTGGATGATTGCCACAGGAATGACCCGGGGAATTGTACATTAACTAGCTAATGCCTGTGATCTGTTAATCCCTAACTTTGGCTGTTAGCAGTTAACATGATGGCTGAATCTATTCCTCTCCTGGAAGATTTCACAGTGACCAGAGGGAGACCTTCTGTCGGATGCTGTAATTTGGAGAGAATTGTGGATTGGGAAATCCCTGCATTTTCACCTCCAAACGGGCCCCAGCTTACAAATTGACTTGCCAAGGCATGGCCAGGACAAGCCTCAGGCCCTCCCCCTTAATAAGGCAGTTCAGATGGACAGGAGCCGGGACCCACTTGCAAAATGACAGTGTTGGTTAACAGACTTGAAAGAGCGCGATTCACTGTGCTTTAAATGGGAATGAAGTGGACCCGGCTGAAAAAAATGTGGACACAGCACATTGCCCTTTTCGCGGGGTTTAATTCGGCCGGAAATCTCCAGTCCCGATTTCTCCTTAAGGCCCAGCTCTCCTTGGGAGTCAGTGTTCATCTCAGTCAGTCAGTTGTATTTATTGAGCTCTTACTGTGTACAGGACACCCTAGTGGATAGAGTATGGGCCTGAGAGTCAGAAGGATCTGGATGTGGCTCCGCCACATGTCTGCTGTGTGACCTTGGGGAAGTCATTTTACTTCTCTGCACCTCAGTTACCTCATCTGTAAAAAGGGGATTAAGATTGTGAGCTCTATGTGGGACAGGGACCGTGTCCAACCGGATTTGCTTGTATCCACCCCAGCTCTTAGAACAGTGCCTGGCAAAGAGTAAGTTCTTAACAAGTACCACTATTATTATTATTACTAAGCACTTGGGAAAGTGCGTTATAACAGTGTAACAAACCCAGACCCTGCCCACAATGAGCTTACAGTCTGGAGGGAGAGACAGAGGTCAGAAACAAATACATCAGGTAAAAAATAACTAGCCCTAATGGCTAGAGGACTTCTGTCTCTGTCTCAGACCCTCGTTTCCTTTCCTAGTTGGATAAATCCATACCATTTTTGAGTCCTGCTTGCTTAATAGGAGGTGCCTAATGTAAATATGAGCACCTTGTGGGCAGGGATTGTCTATATTAGTTGCTGAATTGTACTTTCCAAGCACTTAATAAAGTGCTTTGCACAGAGTAAGCCCTCAGTAAATATAGTTGAATGAATGAATGAAAAAGATATTTACATTTCTGAAGGGCGGTTCTGAAGAGTGTCTTGAGACGCATCCTGGTTCCCAACCTGGAGATTACTATTATTATTATAAAATATTAAATATTAATATATTAAATAAGAGTATTTTTAAGTGCTTACTATGTACCAAGCACTGTTCTGTGCACTGGGGTAGATTCTACCAGGCAATCATGTTGGCCCACGTGGGGCTCACAGTGTTAATCCCCATTTGACAGATGAGGTAACTGAGGCACAGTGAAGTGGCTTGCCCAAGGTCACACAGCAGACAGGAGGTGGAGCTGGGATTAGAACCCATGTCCTCTGACTCCCAAGCCCATGCTTTTTTCATTAAGCCACGTTGCTTCTCTATAGATTGGGATTTGAGGATTCACAAATATGCTGTAGCCTACTTATCAGTCAGTCAGTCAATCATGTTTATTGAGTGCTTAGTGTGTACAGAGCACCCTCAGAAGCACTTGGGAGAGTTCCATATAGCAGAGTTGGTAATGTTCCCTGCCAAATGCTCCAATTGTCACCCTTCAGAGAAAGGATCAGAGCCCAACTCTGAGAATTCTAGTGAGAATAGGCCCCCGAACCCCATCCTGAAAACAACCCCAGGTTAGAGAATGGTCACCTATGACTTTCCAGAGATAGGGCTGACATGAGGTCAGATGGCATCGCACCTTCCTTCCCTATTGGGTTTTTTTTTATGGTATTTGATAAGCACTTACTACATGCCAGGCACTGTTCTAAGTGCTGCATTAGCTACAAGGTAATCAAACTGGACACAGTCCCTATTCCACAGGTAGCTAGCCGTTTTAATCCCCACTTTACAGGTGAAGTAACTGAGACACAAAGAAGTTAAGTAACTTGCCCAAAATCACACAATGGACAAGTGCTGGGGCTAGGACTAGAACCCGGGTCCTTCTGACTCCCAAGTCTGGGCTCTATCCTCTAGGCATGCCCTTTGGCAACTATTTTGTCCTGTTCTAGGCCCTGGCATAGTTGTCCCTGGTCAGATATACTTGTTAATGTCCAAAGGGTTCCAGAGACTTTGGGACAGTTTGTGGTTTCCTGACAAGCATATATCTTCTCCCCCTGCAAACATGTATCTTACTTCCATTGTTCCCTCCTAATTGCTTAGTTTAGTGATTTGCACCCAGTAGGTGCTCAGTAAATATCATTGACTGATTGACAGGAGAGAGAGTGTAGAAGAGATACAGGGGTTGGGGCAGAAGGTCCCAATGCAGGCCAGAAACTGGTACAACGTTAATTTACTAGGCAGGGAATACCCACTCGGTTGTATCGTTCTCTCCCAAGTGTTCTCTACAGTGCTCGACACACAGTACGTGCTCAATAAATACGTGCTCAGTAAGTACCATTGATTGATTGATTGGTCATTGACATAACAGTGTAAGCCCTAGACTGTAAGCTCGTTGTGGGCAGGGAATGTCTGTTAATTGTTAGATTGTCCACTCTCAAGCACTTAGTCCAGTGCTTTGCACACAGTAAGCCCTCAATAAATACGAATTGGTCCACAAGGTATACTTAATAATAATAATAAGGGCATTTATTAAGTGCTTACTATGTGCAAGCACTGTTCTAAGTGCTGAAAAACAGATGGAGAATGCAGGCATCCATCCGGCTACCTCACATGCTAAGCGAGCGCTCTACCATTTGAGCTAATTCCCCTGGCACTTACTTGATTGGATTAACAAGAGCATGCTATTTGCTGAAGTGTGGGCCAGTTCCTTAGAAGGTATTGATTATATTAGGAGCCTCAGAACCAGAAGATGTTCTGGGAAGACGGCTGATCAGGGAGAGAAAAGAAACAGGGACTGGTTGCTGTGATCTTAAAGAACAGGAAGAAACTGGTATGCCTTGCTGAGTGCAAAAGAGGAAAGAGTCTGAACCTAATTCAGCATGATCCGATGGCCTGCATTTGGTGAGTTGCTCATAATTAAAATAACCACTGTGGTATTTGTTAAATGCTTACTACGTGCCAGACATTTTGCTAAGGAGTAAGCCGTGGCCATCCTTTTGGGGGGCGGGGAGGGGGGGTTTCATCATTTTTCACTGATCTTTCGACTTAAGCTCGTCTCTAGACTGTATACTCATTGTGGCTCTAATATGGGGCAAACAAGAAGGGCTCAGTAAATACGATTGATTGGTCCCCACTTTTGGATTTTGGTTACTAATGTTCAGTTAGAGGATAGGAGAAGCAGCATGGCTCAGAGGAAGGAGCACGGGCTTTGGAGTCAGAGGTCATGGGTTCAAATCCCAGCTCTGCCAATTGTCAGCTGTGTGACTTTGGGCAAGTCACTTAACTTCTCTGTGCCTCAGTTCCCTCATCTGTTAAATGGGGATTAAGACCGTGAGCCCCCGCCCATGGGACAGCTTGATCACCTTGTAACCTCCCCAGCGTTTAGAACAGTGCTTTGCACAAAGTAAGCGCTTAATAAATGCCATCATCATCATTAGATATCCTGGCAGTAATTTCCAGGTAGCTATTTTTTCATGTAAGACTTGAAGTTTTTTCATGCTATGGACTCCTACAGGAATGATGTCCAATCCATTATTTTCTATAAATGCAGTTCTAGTGAATCTGTTCTAAGAGATTTTCTGAGCAAGTTATGTGGCTTCTATTAGGGCCTCACTTTGAGGCTGGGTTATTGGGAGGGAACTGATGAGCAGCAGAATCACAGGGAGGCGGAGAGCAGAGGAAAGAGTGGCAATTTCCCTCCTTTTCTCCTCCAGCAGTATCATTTAATCAATCTGTGGTATTTATTCATCCAGGCAATCAATCAGTGGTATTTTATTAAGTACTTACTTTGTGCCAAGCACTATTCTAGGTGCTGTGGAAAGAGCAATGCAGTAGAATGACTAGACTCCATACGCTGCCCACAAGGAGCTCACAGTCTAGAGTGCTTACTGTGTTCTTGGGAGATACAGTAGTTTTGACAGGATTCCTTTGCCCTCAAGGGGTTTGCAGTCTAATCTACCAGGGGAAGCAGATGTTAAAGTCAAGTACAGCTAGAAGAAGTGACAGAGTATAAGGGTATATATGTACACACACATACACACAAACACACACATATATATATATGTATATATATATATATATATGTGTGTGTATATATATATATATATATATATATATATATATATAATTGTGGTATTTGTTAAGCACTTACTATGTACCAGGCACTGGGGTAGATTCAAGTTAATCAAATCAGGCACAATCCTTGTTCCACATGGGACTCACAGTCTAAGTTGGGGAAAGACAGGTATTGTTCTTTTTTAGAATCTGCTGCCTGCAGACCACTCTGTGAGCATCTTGGGAGTATGAACTAGAAATGAGAGGCCTAGTCACTGCCTCGAAGGGACATAGTTTAAGGGAAGAGACAAGTGGACATAAACTTTAGACGTAATATGGGCAAAAGAGTTAGAGCATTGATACGAATGATAAAAACAAAAGTAGGCAATTAAATAAACAAACGTATGTTCACATAAGTGCTAAGATGTCTAATGGGATGACATGATGAGGGAGAAAAGGATTAGCGTCTCTTGGAAGTGGCTTTATGGGAGGCTCTGGACAGTTGCGAGGCACATGGTTCAGTAGGCCAGAGGAGGGAAGAAAGTTATATATAAAAACTGGCCCATGTACCTTTTAAAGTACTGGGATTTAACTTGAGAAAGATCTTTGTCTTCAAGAGATTTTTTTGGGGGGGTGCCGGGGAAGTATTAAATGGGTTAACCGCAGGGCTTTTCCAATTTTCCTGAGGGGTTCATGAATATGTGCAATATTTACATGAGCTAATCCTTGAGGGAAAACTCTGGAGACTTTGTCAGGGCTTGTATGTTTATAAGTAAATAAGATATGGCCAAATAGCACTTGTTTTTAGAAATCCCCATGGTAGTTGCTTTATTTCTCCAGCTGTCAGTTGGGTCTCTGCCTTATCCTGGTGCTTAGAGCAGGGTGTATTTCCTTCAGCCAAATGTCTGAGTCCGTGACTTTTTTGCAGAGGAAAACAAGAGACTCTGCAAAGGCTTTTTGTTCTCAGATCAGTGAGAATCTGCCAACTAATTAACACTGCCTCTAAAAGGTATTAATTAGTTGCCAGATGCATGAAAGAGGTGGTCCCTTTGAAGTTTCTGGTGTTCTGGGTTTATGGAAAGAGCAAAGTAGTATGAATGAAAACTCAGCCTAAAAAGTGAGTTTTATGCTAATATTCTGAGGTGCCAGAACTAACTTTTTAGAAAAGGGAATTGTTCAGTCTTATATTTTCTATAGCAGTTTAGACAGCCCCCGTGATGATGAATAATACTAATACTGTTAAGCATTTGCTATGTGCCAGGCACTGTGCTAATCTCTGGGGTGGATACAAGTAAATCGAGGTGGACACAGTCTCTGTCCCTTGAGGGGCTCACAGTCTCAACCCCCATTTTCTAGATGAGGTATTTGAAGCCCAGAGATGTGAAGTGACTTGTCCAAGGTCACAACAGCAGACAAGTGACAGAGCTGGGATTAGAACCCATGACCATCCAACTCCTAGGCCCAGGCTCGATCCACTACACCATGTTATTTCATATTATTATGATGAAACAATATGTAGTTTCCAGTGGCACTTTGGTGGTCTGGGTTACAGTGTGGGCCTTCTGTCCAGAATTCACACAATGAAGATAATTGTGTTTAATGGAATTGGTCAAAGTGTCAAAGTTAATCTTAAGATCTAAGGAAATGCATCTGCTTGACTTTCAGTATTTTCTGATTAATGCAAAGGTAACTGGCTGGTTCATGTTTAATGGGGCTCTGCCTCCCTAGCCCTTGGCCCTAGCCTTGTAATAGTCTCTTTAATGTTTCAAGAATTCTCGTACTTTTTGAAGAAATCCTCCGTCTGCCCCAGCCACATCAGCCACCACCTTCCGGCCCCGCCGCTACATGTCTCCCAGATAGATTAGCATAATCTTAAAATAGGACTGAAAATGCACCATCAATGAAATGGCAGCAGCCAGGAGCCCTTTTTAGGCTTAAAGACTTCAATTATCCCAGAGGAGAAGAAGGTTCTGAAGGGCTGAGGTGGGGAGGAGGTGGGAAGGGAAGTAGCCTGAGCCTCCTCCTCAGTGGCGTAAGTGGCCGGGGAACCCATTATTGTGGTGGGGCAGGAATGCAGTGGGAAGCTCCTTCTTCCCAGGTGTGTTCTAGTCCAGGACATTACTCCTTCTCTGAGCGGCTTTCATGGAATTAAGCCCTTGGGGTGGGGGGAGCAGAAGCCTGGTACACTAACCCTTTTCAAGGCCCATGAGTTTCTGTCTCCTGATCAGTGTTTCTTTCTCTCTCTCTCCCCTTCCCTCCCTCTCTCCTCTTTCCTCTCTCCCCTCCCTCCCTTTCCTCTTCCCACTTTCTTTCCTCTCTTTTCTCCCTCTCTCTCTTTCTCCCTCCTTTCTCCCCATCTCTCTTCCCACTCTCCCCTTCTCCACCTCTCTTCCTCCCTCTCCCCTTTTCCTTTCCCTCCTTTTCTCTCCAGCTCTTTCTCTTTCCCTCTCCTTTTCTCTCTTCCCCTCTTTCTCCCTTCCTCTCCCTTTCTCTCTCTCTCTCTTTTTCCCTTTCCCTCCCTCTCTTCCTGTCTCTCCCTGGCTCTGTCTCCCCCCCACCCCCCCCTTCTGTTCTCTGAACAAAGTTCTGTGGTTAGAAGGGGGTGGGGAAGGAGAAACAGCCCAGAGCAGGGAGGAGGGAGAGAGGGAGGCTGCATTCTGTGCTGTGTTTGTGGCTTCGGGGAGCTTTGATCTCTTGCCAGGGAAACCTGGAAGGTCAGGCCAGGCTGTAATTAAGCTATGGAGAGGGGAGCTCAGTGGAATGCTGGAATGGGGTCCTGGTTCTATTTAGCGAATGACTATGTAGCTGTTTAAAACACGCTGCCTCCCGTGCATAACTGTTCCAACAGTTTCTCAGATATGAAATTCCCGGAATCCCCTACCTCCTCCTTCAAGCGTCACCATATAATTACTTTTTAGTAGAATGCTTCTTTCTAACCCATTCCTGAAGGGACTTTGCTACGGAGAAATTAGGGTGGAGGCTTTGAGTCTGGGGGTGAGTGAATAAAGGGGGAAGGGAATGACCATTAAAATTCAGATTGGATAGGCCGTTTTTGAGTAAAGGAAACTGATTCCCCACTCCTGGGTTTTTGTTTTGTTGGTAGGGAATGTGTCTGTTTGTGCTGTATTATACCCTCCCAAGCATTTAGTACAGTGCTCTGCACACAGTAAATTCTCAATAAGTGCAATTGAATGAATGAATATTTGTTAAGCCCTGACTATGTGCCAGGCACCGTTCTAAACGCTGGGGTAGGTATAAGTTCATCAGGTTGGACACATTCCATGTCCCATGTGGGGCTCACAGTCTTAATTCCCATTTTACAGATGAGGAAACTGAGGCCCAGAGAAGTGAAGGGACGTACCTGAGGTCACATAGCAGACAAATGGCAGGACCGGGATTAGAACCCAGATCCTTCTGACTCCCAGGCCTGGGCTCTAACTATTAGGCAACGCTGCTTCTGTTCCCTCCTGTTCCTAGTACATCTGCCTGATGGGTCCCAGAAGGGCACCCCTGGGGAAAGGAAGGTCCCCTGTCTTAGGCCTTGTGTACGAGGCTTTGTTCCAGCCCTTGGCTTTAGGATTCCCTCTAGTTGTGTGTACGTGACCTCATTTCCTGTGGAATGAAAAGTTTCTGTTTGAAAACAGGGCATTTCTTGAGACAGGGTTTGCAAACCCAAGTCCTTTGCCCGGTGGAGAGTTAGTTGCCGTACAGTGACTCATTCATCAGAGACCGACAGCCGACCGGCATGCTCGTTAGCCCGGTGCTTGGGTGGTCACCTAGGAGAGAAATATATGGGGTGAAGAAAAGGGAAAAACTGCCATGACAGCCGCTCGCCAGGGAAGGAATCACAGAACCTTGGGATTCCTGTTACTGTTTTGCCTGGAGTGAGACAAACCGAATGAGGTTGAAATGGGTAGGAAACATTTGGCTCCAGTGTAAGTGACGGAGGCCATGGCTAAACCCGAGGGCCAGGGTTGAAGTTGTGGTTGGAGCCATACTGCTTGCTGCTACATTGTGTCACCGGGCTTATAATAATAATACCTGTGGTATTTGTTAAGTGCTTACCATGTGTCAGACACTGTACTAAGCGCTGGGGTGAATGCAGGCAAATTGGGTTGGACACGGTCCTTGTCCCGCGTATGGCTCAGGCTCAATCCCTATTTTACAGATGAGGGAACTGAGACCCAGAGAAGTGAAGTGACTTGCCCAACATCACACAGCAGATGAGTGTCAGAGCCGGGATTAGAACCCCTGGTCTTCCGACTCCCAGGCCCATGGTCTATCCACTGCACCTTGCTGCTTCTGTTAATACAGCCACAGCTCTGTTTCTTTTGTTATGGGGCAAATTTCACAAAGTTCAAGTTTCTCATCATCAGCTACTCAATCTCCTGGCAGTATTAGTATTTATGGAGCACCCAATGAGTGCAGTGTACTGTAGTAGTTGTTCGGGAAGTACAGATGAATTCTGGCTCTACCACTTGTCTGCTCTGTCCTTGGGTAAGTCACTTCTCTCGTCTTCAGTTCCTTCATCTGTAAAATGGGGATTGAGACTGTACGCCCCATGAGGGACAGGGACTGTGTCCAATCCGATTTGCGTGTAGTCATCCTAGAACAGTGCCTAGCACATAATGAGCGCTTAAATACTGTTATTATTATTACTAAAGAAATGACTTATTCCTCCTTGTTTGAAGCAGTGTGGCCTAGTGGACAGAGAATGGACCTGGGAGCCAGGGGACTTGGGTTCTAGTCCCGGCTCTGCCCTTCGTCTGTGATGTGACCTTCGGCAAGTCACTTCACTTTTCTAGGCCTCAGTTCCCTCATCTGTAAAATGGGGATTAAGTCTGAGCCCTATGTGGGACAGGGACTGGCCAACCTGATGATCTTCTATCTACCCCAGCACTTAGCACAATGCCTGGCACATGGTAAGTGCTTAACAAATACTGTTATTGTTGTTGTCATTATTATTATTGCTTACCCACAAGGACCGCATACTTTGCTGTTTCCATGGTAATTGTGTTGCCATGTATACTAAATCTCTTACTGGTGGTATTTGTTAAGCATCCACTTAATGCGGTGCAGTGTACTGGGTGCTTGGGAAGTACAGACCAAGAAAGTGACATGTTCCTTGCCCACTCTGCTTCCACTCTGCTGTTACCATGGTTACCATTCATCTTGGGAATTGGAACCTGCATTAGGAGAGTGGTACCTATTTTTCTTGATGGATGAGCGTAATACATGACCTTTTGTCCAATACCACAAACCTTAGTAGAAAATGATCATCTTGCTGCATTTGCCCTTAAGGGTCATGTGTTTCTGAAAATCGAATTATTTGTATCAATGCATCAATGGCATTTATTGTGTGCTCATTTATCCATGCTCAGAGCACGGGACTAAGCACTTGGGAAAGAACAGTACAACAGGGTGGGTAGATGCCACCCCTGACCAAAAGGAGTTTACAATCTATACAGGGGGAGACAGACATTAAAATAGATTAGGGATAGGGGAGTTGGTAAGATATAAGACTGTTTACCTAAGTACTGTGGAGTAGGGGTGAGACTAAAGAAGCTAGTTAGAGAAGGCCTCATGGAGATGTGATTTTAGAAGGGTTTTGGAAGTGGAGAGGGTGGTAGACTGACAGAGAGGAAGCGGGAGGAAGTTTCTGTTGTTCGGTCTAGCTGCTCAGGATGACATTGAGATCAGAAATTTTCCGTAAGAATGGAAGAGCCAAAGATGGACAGGAAAAATGATGCTCTAACCTAACGTCTTTTCGACAGGGAATGTGGAACCATGTCTACCTGAGATAGACATATCCAAAGGCAAGGAGACAGGAAAATGCCTCTGGCGTAGTCATGAGGCTTACGGTCATGCCGATCATTTCCCTTGGCGAAGAAAGTATAATAGAACATAGGCTGGAAACACACCCAATGGCGGTAGAAAGTGTAAGCTCTTTTGAGGGCAGGGATCACACCTGCTAGTAAGTTCCCAAGCTCCCAAGCATGCAGTGAGCACAGTTCAGTAGGCTACACACAATAGGCACTCAAATAGTATTGACTGAGTGAACTGATTGAGTGGATTGGCAAAGAAATAATCCCAGGGAAGCTGAGATTTTTTGATGACCATTATTATCTGGGGTCACTACAAGTGTAAATTTTGAACAATTCAAAATGGACAGGTTAGCTCTGTTAGGGGCAGGCACTTGCATCGAGGAGCAAAACTTGGAAACGTTTTCACGCTGCTACCCAAAAATGAAACTGCTTTCCTGAGAGCACTTTACGAGCCAGAGTCAGCCTACTGCTGTGGCATTTTTCATTCATTCTTTCCATCACATTTATTGAGCACTTAACTGTTTGCAGAGCATTGCACTAAGTGCTTGGAGAGTACAGTACAACAATAAACAGACACATTCCTGGCCCTCAAAGAGTTTATATGAATTCGGGGCTGGAGACTTCAGTAGCTCACAAGTTTATCAGAATTGGCTGAGACCTTGTTACTTTTCCCTACTCTGTAAAATCTCCAAGTCACAGTCCTTTGGAAATTTAAGTCCCCCAAAACGGTTTATTTATTGGTTATAGACTCATATTCCTTTCGGTCGACACCATCAGTGTCAACCACCGTCAGTGGTGATTATTGAGCACTTATTGGGTGCAAAACACTGTAGTAAGTGCTTGGGAAAGTACAATACAAAGTTGACGATCCTGGCCCAAAAGGAGCGTACAGTTTAGAGGGAGAGACAGTCATGAAAATCAATTATGGGCAGGGGAAATACTAGAGCATAGGAGTATTTACAGAAGTGCTGTGGGCTGGGGTGAATATAAAAATAGTAACACTTGTTAAGAGCCTACTACGTGCCAAGCACTGTTCTAAGCACTGGAGTATATAGCAGTTAATCAGGATGGACACAGTCCCTGTGTCCCACAGGGAGCTCACACTTTAATCCCCATTTTACAGATAAGGTAACTGAGGCCCAGAGAAGTTAAGTGACTCCCCCAAGGTCACACTGCAGACATGTGGCAGAGTCAGGATTAGAACCCAGATCCTTCCGACTCCCAGGCCCATGCTCTGGCCACTAAACGACACAGCTTCTCACAAGGGCCACAAAACCAAGTGTAGTCATCGTGGAGCGGAGGATGGATACCAGGCCTCTGCTTCTGCAAGACTTCAGGGAAATACAATGGTGGCTTAAATTTGCCTTTAACCGCCCTGTAATTCTAGACTCCAGCAGCTTCAGGATACAGTAACACCTTGGTTACCAATTCATCTGAACGGAGCTCCTTTATAACAAGGCCAGCCATTTTTTTTCCCCTCAGAAAGCTAAAAAGTCTTCGGCATTTAAGTGGGATGAGGTCAGCATGTCATATGACTCAGCTGGTAGAATGTCACTCCTGAAATTGATGCCAGCACCCACTCTACTTGCTTCCTGAAGTTTCCTACGCTCAAGACAGAATCTCTATTATCAGCATTGCAAATGGCGCATGTGACTCTGGCCCCCCTAGTTATTTTGGGGGGCTCAGACAGTGAGCTTGGCTGGTGCCATCATCTGTCTCTCTTTAGACCCAAGGTCAGGCTCCGCGTCAGTAGACTGTAAGCTCATTGTGGGCAGGGAACATGACTGTTTATTGTTATATTGTACTCTCCCAAGTACTAAATACAGTGTTCTGCACACAGTAAGCAGTCAATAAATACGATTGAATGAATGAATGCATCCAATAGCGAGGCGAGATCCCCAACCCTAAGGTCCTGGGGATTGGTCAGATCACCATGGTGCTCATCACAGTGCAGAAGCAAGGATGAAGTAGGGGGAGGGAGATAATAATGATGGCATTTATTAAGCACTTACTATGTGCAAAGCACTGTTCTAAAGCGCTGGGGAGTTTACAAGATGATCAGGTTGTCCCACAGGACAACCCACAGGGGGCTCACAGTCTTAATCCCCATTTTACAGATGAGGTAACTGAGGCCCAGAGAAGTTAAGTGACTTGCCCAAAGTCACACAGCTGACAATTGGCAGAGCGGGGACTTGAACCTATGACCTCTGACTCCAAGGCCTGTGCTCTTCCCGCTGCTTCTCCATGCCCTCGGCTTGGCCACCACAGTTTAGACCATCGTTGCCACTTCCTGCGCTGTATGATGGCGGCCAGCAGAGGCCAAACTGCTACAAGCATGAGACCGTAGCTCTCCCCGAGCCCTAGCCATAACCATAATTTATTTCAGTTTCTCTCTTCCCCTCTAGACTAGAAGCTCCTTGTGGGCAGGGAAAGCACCTACTGACTCTGTAGAGAAGGACTGTGGCCTAATGGAAAGAGCAAGGACCTGGGTTCTAATTCCGGCCCTGCTGTGTGTCTGCTGTGTGACTTTGGGCATATCAGTTTACTTCTGTGCCCCAGTCACCTCATCTGTAAAATAGGGATTAAAATCTGGATTAGCTTGTATGTATCCCAATACTTAGAACTGTGCTTGGCACATAGTAAGCGCTTAACATGTATTGCACTGTTCCCTCCCAAGCACTTAGTACAGTGCTCTGCACACAGGAAGTGCTCAATAAATCCCATTGAGCAGTTGATTGATTGACTGCTATGGCCTCTAGCTTCAAGTGGGAATGGACTTTCCACTGAGCCCTGGCCACTTTTTGTGGGGGGTGGGTCGTTTTTCCCTTTACCCCGGGGGGAGGGTGGGGGATATGTGTGTGTGTGCCTCTCTCTCCTTGCCCTCCCCCCCCCCCCCACCTTCCTTGGTGACATCTTTATACCTTTTATTTACCTTCTTCAGCCCCACCTCCCTAGAAACCCCATCCCATATCTCTCCCCTCCTCACAGTGAAATCAATCAATCAATCGTATTTATTGAGCGCTTACTGTGTGCAAAGCACTGTACTATGCGCTTGGGAAGTCCAAGTTGGCAACATATAGAGACGGTCCCTACCCAACAGTGGGCTCACTGTCTAGAAATGCCACCACTCCCACTGAGAAGAATCAAAAACCAGCACTGCCTAGTGGACAGACCACTGGCCAGCGAGTCAGAAGGACCTGGGTTCTAATCCCAGCCCCACCACTCGTCCGCCGTGAGACCGTGGTCAGGTCTCTTCACTTTATCCGCCTCGGTACCCTCATTTGTAAAATGGGGATTAAGACTGTGAACCCCATGTGGGACATCAACTGTGCCCCACCTGATTCGCTTGTATCTACCCCTGCAATTAGTACAGAGCCTGGCACATAATACGTGCTTAACAAATAATATAAAAAAGCCCCCACCCCTAGATCGCTCCCTTCCTCGCAGTGAAGGTACTGGCACTCCTGCATCCAAGAAGAATCGAGGAAAGCAGCGTTCTTGAGCAGCTGCTGTGTAGTGAATTGAAGGACAAATGAGCGAGCAGGGAAGACAGGAACAAATATTTTAGCGACGGAAGGAAGCACTATCTGATACAATGTGAGAGAACCACGGGCTACCAGCAGACCAGTTTGGAGGCAGTAGGTGGCTGTAGTGCCTGGCATGGTGCTAGCAGCGTCCCCATGGCTCAGAAAGAACTTCAGGAGCTCGGTGGCAGCGGCAATCATCCGGTGGTATTTATTGAGTGCCTACTGGAATGTGGGGGGGGGGGGGGGGCGTTTTGCCAATAGGAGAAGTCAGGCCTCAACAATCAGCACAGTTTTTACTAAGCGGTCAGTATGCACTAAACACTGGGGACTGGAAGCTCGTTAGGGGAAGGAAAAGCATGTCCACTAATTTTGTTGGACCAGATAGAACCCGGGCCTGGGAGTCGGAAGGACCTGGGTTCTAATCCCAGCTCCAGCATACGTCTGCTGTGTGACCTTAGACAAGTCACTTAACTTCTCTGGACCTCAGTTACCTCATCTTTATAATGAGGATTGATTAAGAGTGTGGGGCAGGGACTGTGTCCAACCTGATTGGCTTGTATCTACCCCAGCACTTAGAACAGTGCTGGCTCATAGTAAAGTGCTTAACAAGTACTATTATTATTATTATTACAGTTATGTGGTTCCAAAGCTGCCATGGAGTGAGAACTTGTATTACCCCAGTGTTTAGTACAGTGCTTGGCACATAGTAAGCACTTAAATTTTTTTAAAAAAGCTTGTGTCACAGACAACCAGAAGCACAGCAAATGAAACTTTCCCTCCTTTGCAGTGGATATTATTGCCTAGTAATCTAAATGATGATGATGGTGGTGGTATTTGTTAAGTGCCTACTATGTTCTAAGCGCAGCGAGGGGATACGAGGTAATTAGGGTATCCTAGTTGGGGCTCATAGTCATCATCCCCATTTTACAGATGAGGTAACTGAGGCACAGAGAAGTTAAGTGACTTGCCCAAAGTCACCCAGCTGACAAGTGGCGGTTCTAGGATTAGAACCCATGACCTCTGACTCCCAAGCCCGTGCTCTTTCCACTAAGCCACACTGCCTGCTCTACCCTGCTAGAGTATCTTGTCTTCAAATATAACCAAAAAGCCTGAAAGAAGCTGGCATGGCAAGATTTTCAAATCAGGGAGAGACTCTGGTTTACAACTTTAATCATATAGTCAATCCAGAGTTGGGACACGTGGGCTAACTCAAATCAAGTGTATTGATAACCCAATGTAGAAAAGGAAGTCTTCTGATTTATTATGTTTTTACAGAGACTAGTCAAATCAAAAGCATGGAACTTGTAGACGCCCTCAAAAATCACAGGAGGTATAAGGAAGTTATTCTAATTAACCAAAAAATACCCGATTCAATCATGCTAAGAGTGTTTCCTCAGTGTCTAACCACATCCACTTTTGCCCTATCAATTTCTCTAACAACAATAGGGTTTTCGTAGTGCCAGGAGTTCAAGCTGTAATTTTTCATGATTTTCATCATCAGTTCACATTTCCGAACCTCCCTGAGGTGCTTGGCCTGACATCAAAGTGCCAGGAGGTGGGGAGCACAGAGTCCACAGAAGGCCTGACCCCTGAAAAAAAACTCTAGGGTGGGCCCCAAGGTGAGAAGTCAATCAATTGATGGTATTTATTGAGTGCTTGAGTGCTTCCTGTGTACAGAGTACTGTACTAAGCACTTGCACATTACAACACGATCCACACCCGCAAGGAGCTTTCCTTTTTGAGGGAGAGGCAGACATTAAAATAGATGAGGGTTAGTGGAAATAGAGTAGAGGACATTTCCTTTAGGTTTCTGTATCAACAGATAGCTGCAGTTTTAGCATGTGACAGCTGAGGAACCAAAAGCGTTTTCCCAAATTGTTATTCAGTGTCATGAAGGGTGAGTCTGTGGCTTGACTTTACTCTCCAGATCCTTTTAGGGGCCTTGGCCCAATCTGACCAACTCCAAGTTTGGTTAGGCCAGAAAATCTGTGGAGGAATGTGTTGTGATTGAAGCATATTGGACAAAGGTAGACAAGGTCTCATCTCGCTAAGAAGTCTGACCTCAGAAAATACTCAATCCTGCAGTTTTCCCAGATGTAGAAGATGAGGGTGGTACACAACTTAAAAGAAACTTGTCAGGATAAATGAGACCATGCCTGGGAGATTCCTGGGAAGAAGTGCTTTGAATGAATTCGAGGTGATGAAAAGTGTTGTTTGTCTGCCAGCAAAGGTGTGCAATTGAGAATTGGGCCGTCCAGAGTTTCCTGATTATTGTTCCCTATGTGTGGGGGACTGTTCAAACCAAGACGGAGCGAAACAGATTGAAAAATTTCCCGAGGTTAAACGCGTTCCATTGTCCCTTCGTGCCTGCCCTGAATGGACCACACTCTCATTCCTGAAACCGATAGCTGAAAGACAGGAGACGGAAGAGCCTTTCAGGGCAGGCTTCTGCCTCAGAGCCATGTCTGCCCCAGAAAAGGCACTAACCCAGATTCCTTTAGCTTTTTATCTCCAACAATGATTAGCGACTACCCAGGTGTATCCGCATCAAAGAGGACATTCACTTGAGGTGCTCACAGACCGAGACGAAATGCTAGTTCAGAGAGCTCATTTCCCTCAGGTGCTTGCTGTTTGATGTACTCGATCGACTTTAAAACGAAATCCAAATAAGTAAAGGAATGAGAAATGGCCTATTCATCCTCCCCTCTCTTTCTCTCTCTCTTTTTTTTTTTAAGCCACGGTCTGGGCAGTGATCCTTATTTCTTCTGCCTGGAAGAGAAATAATGCCACATGAAAGCAAAAATCACAGCACAGTTGCCACTTATTCCTGTTCTGGAGCTATTGGCTCCCACGAATAATAATAATAATAATGATGTTGGAGTTTGTTAAGCGCTTACTTTGTGCCAAGCACTGTTCTAAGCACTGGGGGGATACAAGGTGTTCAGGTTGTCCCACATGGGGCTCACAGTCTTAATCCCCATTTTACAGATGAGGTAACTGAAGCCTGGAGAAGTGAAGTGACTTACCCAAAGTCACATAGCTGATAAGTGGCGGGGTCGGGATTAGAACCCATGATCTCTGACTCCCAAGCCCAGGCTTTTTCCACTGAGCCATGCTGCTTCTCTGCAGCATAGAAGCCTCACAAAGAGCCCTTGTGTCCCTAAGGTTCTTGTCCTACTGTGATGGAAACCAAACTCTCCATCTTGGGCCCCCATTGATGTCAGAGACATTGGTCTGCCATCAGTAATTTACTGAAAAGTGTTTGTAGGAATTCAGGAAACGGCATTTCATTAAAGGATTCAAGGCATATACAGAAATGCCAATGAAGTAGCAAAATCTTACTGTCCAACTAGTAGAGTATGATCAATCCCATTTCAAGGCAGGTTACATCGAAATGAGCAGTTTCCAGAGGAAGGTAAGCCAAATCAGAAGGCTTTAAATACATCAGGGATAGGTCAACCCCTTGTAGACTGTAAGCCCGTTGTGGGCAGGGATCATCTCTATTGTACTTTCCAAGCACTTAGTACAGTGCTCTGCACACAGTAAGCGCTCAATAAATATGATTGAATAAATGAATGAATACCGTGGGGAAGCAGTGTGGCTCAGTGGAAAGAGCACGGGCTTTGGGGTCAGAGGTCAGGGGTTCAAATCCCAGCTCCGCCAATTGTCAGCTGTGTGATTTGGGCAAGTCACTTAACTTCTCTGTGCCTCAGTTACCTCATCTGTAAAATGGGGATTAAGACTGTGAGCCCCCCCATGTGACAACCTGATCACCTTGTAACCTCCCCAGCAAGTCACTTAACTTCTCGGGGCCTCAGTTACCTCATCCGTAAAATGGGGATTGAGTGCGAGCCCCCTGTGGGACAACCTGATCCCCTTGTAACCTCCCGAGCGCTTAGAACAGTGCTTTGCACATAGTAAGCGCTTAATAAATGCCATCATTATTATTATTAGAACAATGCTTTGCACATAGTAAGCACTTAATAAATGCCATCATCATTATTATAACAATGCTTTGCACATAGTAAGCGCTTAATAAATGCCATTATTATTATTATTATTAGAACAATGCTTTGCACATAGTAAGTGCTTAATAAATGCCATTATTATTATTACTATTATTATTAGAACAATGCTTTGCACATAGTAAGCGCTTAATAAATGTCATAATCATTATTATTATTATTAGAACAATGCTTTGCACATAGTAAGCACTTAATAAATGCCATTATTATTATAGCAATGCTTTGCACACAGCGCTTAATAAATGCCATCATCATTATTATTATTATTATTATTATTACTAGGGCTGAGGCTTTGGTATGTCCTCTTGTTCCTCACCTAGAACATTTGCTGCCCTGAAATTTTAAAGACCGTAGTGTTTCATTTAGGGCTTACCGTGTGGTCCAGAGATGGTATTTATTGAGCGCTTACTGTGCAGGGTACTGTAGTAAGCCCTGGGATACACACAGATAATCAGGTCAGACACAGTACGGTATCCTTGCCTGCTCAAGGCGGCTCAGATTTTTCAGGTGTACCAAATATCAATTTTTTTTTAATGGCGTTTATTAAGCGCTTACAATGTGCAAAGCACTGTGCTAAGCGCCGATCTAAATCAACGTCAAAGACGCCTCTTCAAGTTGACGGCACAGTGCCCTCTAGTGAACGGATGGAGCTGTTGGTTTAGCAGCAGCCCCTAGCTGCTTGATTTGCTTGGGCTGCCTCTCTCGTTCATTCATTTAACCTATTTATTGAGCGCCTTCTGTGTGCAGAGCACTGTGCTGAGCGCTTGCAAAAGTAGGATACAGCAACAAAGAGTGACACTCCCTGCCCACAACGAGCTCACAGCCTCACGCTCTGCTTCGTGGGTTCCCCACCATTCATTCATCTCCTTTCCCATCTCCTTTCCTCCTCCTTCCCCATCTCCTTCCCTCCTCCTTTCCTTTCTCCTTCCTTCCTCCTTTCCCATCTCCTTCCCTCCTCCTTCCCCATCTCCTTCCCTCCTCCTTTCCTTTCTCCTTCCTTCCTCCTTTCCCATCTCCTTCCCTCCTCCTTTCCCATCTCCTTTCCTCCTCCTTTCCCATCTCCTTCCCTCCTCCTTCCCTGCTCCTTCCCCTCCTCCTTCCCCATCTCCTTCCCTCCTCCTTTCCCATCTCTTTTAGAGTGTGAGCCCACTGTTGGGTAGGGACCGTCTCTATACGTTGCCAACTTGGACTTCCCAAGCGCTTAGTACAGTGCTCTGCACACAGTAAACGCTCAATAAATACGATTGATGATGATGATGATGATTCATTCAATCGCATTTATTGAGCGCATACTGTGTGCAGAGCACCGGACAAGTACAAGTCGGCAACATATAGAGACGGTTTCTACCCAACAACGGGCTCACAGTCTAGAAGGGGGAGACAGACAACAAAACAAAACAGGTAGACGGGTGTCAAAATCGGCAGAACAAATAGAATTAAAGCTATATGCACATCATTAACAAAATAAATAGTAAATATATACAAGTAAAATAAATAGAGTAATAAATCTGTACAAATATATATACAGGTGCTGTGGGGAGGGGAAGGAGGTAGTGTGGGGGGAAAAGACAGTCCACCCAAAAAAACCTAAAAAACAAATGGCAGAGCCAGGATTAGAACTCAGTTCTCCCAGTCCTATGCTTTTTCCACTAGGCCGTGCTTGCTTCTCTTTAAGCTCGGGAAACTGATGCGATTTCAGGGTTGATAACACTTTTTTTTGTCTGTACCAGGCAAAGCGAGCAGTGCAGAGAGGAGCTACGGCAGTTATCTTTGATGTATCCGAAAACCCTGATGCTATTGACCAGGTAAAAAAAAAAAAAAAACGAAAAAATACTCTCAACGGTTAGAACCTTTCACCAGACACCCTGAAGCAGGCATTTCCATTACTGAGGCCAAGAAAATGAATTCTCTATATTCCTTTCGTGTTCTTTTCTTTTAAAGGATCAAAACCCACCAAAGGCGTGGTCTTTGGAGCCCCTTCTGGATTCCCAGCAACTACTTCTACCCCTCTACACCTCCTCCTTCCACCCCCCCCAACACACACACCCACACCACACAACACACCATGCAGTGTTGTCAAGCCACCCAGTAAGGTAACAAGGAACCGTTAGGCTTGGCATCTTCTGGTTGGGCTCTCCTCTGCTTTTAAAGGCAGCTCTGCGACTCTTGGTCAAGGATCCTTATCAATCAGTGATATTTACTGAGCGCTTACTGTGTGCAGAGCACTGTACTAAGCATTTGAGAGAGCGCTTCTTTTGTTATAATAATAACAGTAGTGTTGTTTAAGTGCTTACCCTAAGCACCCTCTAGACTGTAAGCTTGTGGGCAGGGGATGTGTCTGTTATATTGTTATAGTGTACTCTCCCAAGCTCTCAGTACAGTGCTTTGCACACAGTAAATGCTCAATAAATGTACTGACACTGTACTAAGCACTGGGGTAGGGAGAACACAATCGGATTCTTCTGTCGTACATATCGTATCATGTTCCTTCTGTTGCTGTCTCCCCCATCTAGTCTGTGAGCCCGTTGTTTGGTAAGGACTGTCTCTATATGTTGCTGACTTTTACTTCCCAAGCGCTTACTACAGTGCTCTGCACACAGTAAGCGCTCGATGATTGAGTGAATGAATGAATGTTGTATCCTCTAGACTGTAAGCTCATTGTTGGCAGGAATTGTGTCTATCTGCTGTGTTATATTGTACTCTTCCAAGCACTTAGTACGGTGCTCTGCATACAGGAAACACTAAATAAATGCAATTGATGGATTTGGTGCAACAGAGTTGGAAGGCAAGTTCCTTGCCCAAAAGGAGGTAGTCTATATTATTCTTCCCCTCCTCATCCTTGTATTTGCACATTGGGAGACCAGCTTAAAATCGATCAGTGCTTGCTTGCTGTATGCAGAGCACTGTACCAAGTGTTTGAATAATTGAAATTTGTTAAGCATTTGCCATGTGTCAGGCACTAACTAGAGGCTGGGGTAAATATGTATTAGTCGGGTTGGACCCAATCCCTGGCCCAACTGGGACTCACAGGCTAAACAGAAGGGAGACCTGGATTTAAATCTGCATTTTATAGACAGTCTGGCATACTGGATAGATCTCTGGCCTGGGTGTCAGACAGCCCTGGGTTCTAGTCCCGGCTCCTCCACTTGTCAATCAATCAATCAATCAATCGTATTTATTGAGCGCTTACTCTGTGCAGAGCTGTGTGACCTTGGGGAAGTCATTTCACTTCTCTGGGCCTCAGTTACTCCATCTGTAAAATGGGGGTTATGACTGTGAGCCCCATGTGGGATGGGTACTGTGTCCAACCTGATTACCTTGTATCTACCCCAACACTTAGTTCAGTGATTTCAATCACACTGCAGGCAAATGGCAAAGCCAGGCTTCGAAACCAGGGCCTTTGACTCCCAAGCTCGGGCTGTTTCCATTAGGTTGCAGTGCTTGTCATTAGTAGTCAGTACCTTTAGAACCTTTATAGTGGTTGGAGAGTATGTTGTAGTCAGGAACTAAAGGCTGGAGTTGTGAGGGGTTTGAGTGTTGTCTCTTCCAAGTACTGTTTGATCTCCTTATTTACTGTTCTTAAATGTTAGTTGTATTTTTAATGGCATCTGTTGTTTGTAACTTATTTTGGTTTTTGTTTATCTCTTCTCCCCCTCTTGGATTCTTAGCCCCATGTGGATGGAATTGTGTTGCCGAAGTGCACTTTCCAAGTGCTTAGTACAGTGCTCTGCACACAGTAAGCGCTTAATAAATACAATTGAATGAATGAATGGAGGCCCTCTCCTTTTAGCTTATTTTGTCTCTTCCCCCAGCGCTTAGTGCAGTACCTGGGACAATACCATAATTTATCCCACTCCCCTCCCATTCCCTCTTCCTCCCAGTTGGCCTACATGTGAGCTTTTTGATTGGTGATCTCTTTCCTTTCCTAGCTAAACTAGGGTTCAGAAGAACATGTGAGCTTGTTGATGGGTGATCTCTTTCCTTTTTTAGCTAAACCAGGGTTCAGAAGACCCACTGAAGAGGCCGGTAGTCTACGTTAAGGGAGCGGACGCCATCAAACTGATGAATATTGTGAATAAACAGAAAGTGGCACGAGCCCGGATCCAACACCGACCCCCTCGGGTAAGCTCACGGAGGCGTCTTCTCTGTCGCCATGCGGTTCTTATTTCCGCTTCTCACTCCTGTTGCATTTCCCACCTTCTGATTCTCCAGAGATGTTTCAGGGAACATTTTTGGTGGCCCGTGTCACACCTCAGAGGGCAACAGGCTGGTCACTCACCTCTGGACTGTGGCAGATACTTCCAGTGTACCATAGTCCCAGGCCTTAGGTGACTCAGGATGTGGTCAGCGTGAGTGTTGAGTTGGGGGAGAAGCCACCCCAGGTCCTGCCGGGATTTAATGTCCCGTGGTGGTTGACAGAGATTGTCTTGATAATTTTCCTTCTTCCATCCTCCACTTGGAATTGTCTAGGCTCCTGTTTCTCTCTTCCCTTCTTCCTCCCTTTCTTCTGCTACCCTTTCCTCCCACCCACATCCCTAAAGGAACAGAAAGGGGAGGGGTGACAGGGGGAATGAGGGTGGGGGTAGAGAAGAAAGAACAAAAGCACCAGGCCCTTCCCTTCCCCTAGGGTTCGAGGTAAATTGAGGGTGGGGCTGTTAACATTTTTGTGTGGAGCTGAATTGTTTTGTTGAGATCTGTTAAGTTGGAAGGAAGCTTAAAGACATTAATTAACACCCTGTACTAGAGCCTCCGTAGAAGGACTGCACTAAAGACACAGGCCGAGCCATTCCAGTTTAGGGGGCTTCTCTTAAATCAAGTGAAGGGGGAGATGCGCTGGGTGAACCTGACACTTACCAAAGGTCTTCTTCGTAAAGCTCAGGCTTGAGAATTATGTCCAGGGAGACAAGGTGTTCCCAAAACTCCCCCGCTTCCTTCCCACAGGGCACTGGGATCCGAAATAAGCCATTTCGGAGCCCAGCCACGAATGCATAGTGGCAAAGTACTCTGCCTGCTTGGTTGTTGGGTGTTGAAACACATACCCGAGTTTCTTTACAGAACTTTTTCCCGCCTTTGGGAATCCCGTGCAGGATGTGGGTCTAATCCCGGCTCCACCACTTGTCTGCTTTGTGACCTAAGGCACGGCACTTTGCTTCTGTGGGTCTCAGTTATCTCATCTGGAAAATGGGGATTAAGACTGAGCCCCATGTGGGACATGGACTCTGCCCAATCTGATTAGCTCAAGTCTACCCCAGCGCTTAGTACAGTGCCTGGCGCATAGTAAGCACTCAGCAAACATCAAAAAAAAAAGTAGAGGCAGCTTGTTGAGGACCAACTATGCTGACTTAATTCCCTTTGGGGGAAAAATGGGTAAAAAGAAAGTGGAACTCTGGCAAGTATGACTCATTGAAATGAAAGCTGATATTTGTGGAGACAGCTTACAATTTTCTGCATTTTAAACCATTAATTGTATAGCTAGTAATCACTGCTCTCCTGAAACATGGCATTCACTCCTTTGTTCTATAAATGTAATATTTGCGCTTCTCTGGAAGAGCCTCAAAGCACAGCCTATCCTGTGGATCCTGTGAGAAATTCCCTTCCCTGCCCAGAGTGGCTACGTCCCGTTTTCTTAGCGCACCAGAGCTGCCCAGTCTTCAGGCCCCCAGTTTCTCCGGCTCTTTTCTCTATTCCTCAACTTTCACAGCCTCTCTAGAAAACCGGGAACCTTAAATGGTTGCCTAGACCAAATCCATCATACTCTTCCTGAGCACTTGGAGAACCTTAAATTCCCCCTACTGCCTAGACCAAATCCATCATACTGTTCCTGAGCACATGGAACAGTACTCTGCACAGAGTAAACACTCAGTGAATACTACCTGTTTTTGGATTGGCACACTTAGTTCCCCTCTCCCTCAGCCCCACAGCACTTATGTACATATTCGTAATGTATTTATATTAATATCTGTCTCCCCCTGTAGACTCTAAGCCCGATATGGGCAGGGAATGTGTCTGCCAATCTCTTTTATAGTGTACACTCTCAAGTGCTTAGTACAGGGCTCTGCACATGGTGAGTGCTCAATAAATTTGATTGATTGATTGATTGTGATGCTCATTGCCAAAATACTGGCCTACAGCCTGACACACAGGAGACGGGTGGCAAGCAGGGAAAAATAATACGTTTTTGCGTCTTTTTTTTTTCCCCCTTCCTAGCAACCCACTGAGTACTTTGACATGGGGATATTTCTGGCCTTCTTTGTGGTGGTATCCTTGGTTTGCCTCATGCTTCTGGTCAAAATCAAACTAAAACAGCGACGCAGTCAGGTAAGAACTCAGAATAGTCCAGTGTGCTCACTCCTTTTATGGCTTCCCAGGGAAAACCAAAATCAGCCAAAGAGACCCCTCGCAAAAGTCTTTGAAACGAAAGGTTTGTCATTTTCCCTATAAGAGTAGTGTGGTTCTGTTTGGGATCTAAGCCCCCAGAGGGTCATGCCTTCTGTGGCCGTGAGCTTGTTACTAATACTCCCAAAATTGCAATGGCAGTAGAAACCAAATTGAGGCTTTTAGGGAAAATGGCTGTGAGCCTCTTCTCGGAGTATTGAGCGTTCTTGAAAGCACCTGGATGGAAGTTCAACTGAAGTAGTGAATAAGGAGACATGGGGAGACTCTCTGCCCCGTTCCCCTGTTCATAACTGGGCCTTTTGGAGGAAGGAGGGCTTCACATTGTTCTTGGTCAGCTGTCTGTGAAAAGGAGCAGGGTGGAAGGTTTCCAGAACCTGCCACAGAAGCTCCTCTAGATTGCAAGCCCCTTGTGGGCAGGGAATGTGACTACCAACTCTGTTATATTGTACTCTCCCAAGCACTGAGCTCTGCACACAATATGCCCTCAATAAGTACCAGTGATTGATTGATTTGTCCCCTTGGCAACTAGGCAAAGGGTCCAAGATTCTGGGACCCTTACTAATTGCAGTGGGGCTGAATGGAAAGAGCTGGGTTCTGATACCATCTCTGCCACTTGCCTGCTCTCCTGTGTGACCTTGGGCAAGTCACCTTATTTCTGAACCTCATTTTCCCCATCTAAAAATGGGGATTCATTAACTGTTTGGTTTTGTTTTGTTTTTATAATGGTATCCGTTAAATGCTTACTATGTTCCAGGCACCATACTAAATGCTGGGGTCGATCAAAGGTGGTCAGGTTGAACACTGTCGATGTCCCTTATAGGGCTCACAATCTTAATCCATTTTTTTGTCCTCCTACTTAGACCCTGAGACAGTGTGTGGGACAGGTACTGTGTCCAACCTGATTATATTGTATTTACTCCAGAGCTTAAAACAGTACTTGTAAGCATTTAACAAATGCCACCAAAATTATTCTTAAAATTCCCTCACAAGGGACAGGAGGGGGCAAAAAGAGGAAACGGAGGATGAGTCCCCTGATCCTGTCTCCCACCACAGGAATGGGATCCAGGCACCCCCTCTGAGCAGGCAGAAAAGGAAGGCAAGAGTTTTGAAGGAAGTGTTACCAAATCTGGGGCAGGGAAGTATAGGGAGAATAAAAGTTAATGGGCTCAGAGAAATCCTGTTGGTTTCTTATGATAGGAAAAGGTCATGTTGAAAGGGAAGGAGAGTCTTTCTACAAGAAGAGTGTTTTGTCCTCATAATCCTTAGGTGGGGCTAGTGTATGAGGAGGATGAGAAGCCTCAGGAGAGGGTATCTTTTAAACAACTGAGATTCTTACTGATTTTTAGTGAGATCTAGCCGCTTAGTTTGAGCCACCTGGCACCTTTCAAGTGCTCAGGTGTGGCTGTCCTAGCCCATTGATCCTGTAATCCGAGTCCGATTCCGGGAGAAACCTGACCTCTTTGATGTCCTGCCCCACAGAATTCCATGAATAGGCTGGCCGTGCAGGCCCTGGAAAAGATGGAAACCCGGAAATTCAAGTCGAAAAGTAAAGGCCACCGGGAGGGAAGCTGTGGAGCCTTGGACACGCTCGGCAGCAGCTCAACGTCAGACTGTGCCATCTGCCTGGAGAAATACATCGACGGAGAGGTAATGGAGACAGAGGGCGTCGGAGGCCATGGGATCGAATTGGCACTCGTCAGTGGCAGGGTGGGAACAGGAACCGATTTAAGCTCTTTGAGGGCAGGGACTGGGTCGACCGACTTCAACAATAATGGTGTTTGTTAAGCGCTTACTGTGTGCCAAGCACTGTTCTAAGCACTGGGTTAGATACTATGTGTCAAACACCGTTCTAAGTGCTGAAGTAGATACAAGTTAGTCAGGTTGGACACAGTCTCTGTTCCAAATGGAGCTCACGGTTTTGATCCCCATTTTACAGAAGAGGTCACAGACCCAGAAAAGTGAAGTGACTTGCCCAAGGTCACACAGCAGACAAATGGCAGAGCTCAGATTAGAACCCAGGGCCTTCTGACTCCCGGGCCCGTGCTCTATCCACTAAGCCTTTCTGCTTCTGTTGTATTGTTCTCTCCCAAGTCCTTAGTACCTGTTAGGTGCTCAGTAAATGCCATTGGTTGACTGAAGGCTGTTGATGGGCATTGGGCCAGTACTCTCTGTTGCCCTGACCTGATGGGGTTTGAAATGTTACAGGTTTTAAGGGGATGAGTTCCAGATTATTCAAAGCAATGCTTTCCCCAGATTTTTCAAATTCCAATAGTCTGGGGGTAGAAGTCGATCCTGAAATCAGTAGGGGCTGAAGGACATGACCCTGTGATGGGGAAACAGTAACGTGCACGTGACAAGCATAATTTCTAAACAACTTGACCCCAATGAGCACGGCTCATCAAAACAGAATAATTTAGATTTATGGGCCTGGAAAATCAAATTCAAATAGGTGAGTTGGGAATACATACAGATGGTCCCAAATTGCCTTTGAAAGTTGACTGAGAGCCAATTTGGGGTTCTGACCAGTTGACGGGGAGATGCAGTGAGGCCTAGTGGAAAGAGTTAGAGGACCTCGGTTCAAACACCAATGTTAAAGGCATTTTTATCTAATAACCTAAGAGAAATAGGCAGCCATGGGGAAGCTAGTGATGTGCTCTGAAAAGCGTTCTGAAAAACAGCATGGACTAGTTGGATAAAATACAGACCTGGGAGACAGAGACCTGAATCTAATCCTGGTTCTGCCATTTGTCTGCTCTGTGACCTTGAGCAAGTCACTTAACTTCCCTGTGCCTCAGCTACCTCATCTATACAATGGGGATTGAGTCTGTGAGCCCCACGTACGACAGGAACTGGGTCTAGCCAGACTAGCTTGTATCTACCCCAGTGCTCAGTACAGTGCCTGGCACATAGTTAACGTTTAACAGATACCTTAAAAAAAATCCAGGTTCTGCCACTTCCCTGCTGTGTGACCCTGGGCAAGTTATTTACCTTCTCTGTGCTTCAGTTTCCTCAACTTCAAAATGGGGACCTGTTCTTCCTCCTGCTTAGACTGTAAGCTCCACATGGGATAACGGCTGTATTAACACATATTTACCCTAGTGCTTAGAACAGTGCTTTAGCCACAGTGAGCACTTAACAGATGCCATTGAAAAGCAGAAAAGGCAGTTGCATGTAGATAGAGGGCTCAAGTCAGGGCAGTGAATCAGGAGGTCATTTCAGTACAGCCAGTGCTTCTTGAAGAACCTTGCCCCGTTTGTGCTCAGGCCTCCATTAGCACTGCATGAATGTGGACAACTGTTTCTTCTGACACCGTATTTTGCCCGTGTTCTAGCAGAATCAATCAATCAATCAATCATATTTATTGAGCGCTTACTATGTGCAGAGCACTGTACTAAGCGCTTGGGAAGTACAAATTGGCAACACATAGAGACAGTCCCTACCCAACAAGCAGAACTAACCCTATACATAGTAGGGAGGTGATAAAGGCTTTGCTTAGGATTTCAGCTGCTCTGAAAAGAAGCTCAGGAATCTTGCCCATGTTCTGATGCATTTTTAAAAGATTCCTAGAAGGTGGAATACTTTTCCAGGGAATGGAGAAAGGGCCTAGGGCTCAAGCAACTGTTGGTCTTCTTCGATATGAGGTAGTTCTAGATTCTCCAGATTTAGTTGGACAATGCCACCCAGGGACTGACTAGGCTGCTTTCCTCCCATGCCGCCCATCCTGCCCTTTTCCTAGGAGAGGAGTCCCTCTCAGGAGTCCTACAGGCTGCTGGGCTCCGTAGGGTAAACACTCGTTTGGGTGTCTGGACTGTCAGACCCTCCCTCTAGACTATAAGCTCCTTTGGGGCAGGGATGGCATCTACCAATTCCTTTGTACTGCACTTTCCTGAGTGTTTAGTACAGTGCTCTTCACACAGTTCAGCGCTCAACAAATACCGTTGGTTGATTGTCCTTCACTGCCCCTCGCAGCCTCACAGCACTTGTGTCCATAGCTGTAGTTTATTTCTATTAATGTCTGTCTCCCCTTCTAGACTGTTAGCTCGTTGTGGGCAGGGAATGTGTCTGTTACAGTGTTCTGTTGTACTCTCTCAAGCGCTTTGTACAGCGCTCTGCACACGTTAAGCTCTCAATAAATACAATTGACTGACCTTGCCCCAAGAAATACAGAGGTTCCGTGAAGCTTAGGCCCCGGTGTATTCCCCTTTGAACAGGCATCTATTATTCTGATTTTTAAGTTGGTTATCTTTGCCTAGGTGTAGGCTCAGTCTCCTCCTCCTGCTCCCACTAAATCCCATGCTGGCGTGGCAAGAAACATGAGGTTTCCCTTATATGCTGGAGTGCCTTGGGACAAGGTGCAGAAGGAATAGTAGGAGTGTGTATCACACAGCCATGACCCACAAGCCATCTGTTTGCCATTGGAGTAATGTCTGAACCATTGTTTATCGCCTCCTTAAATTCCCACCTTCAATCCTATCTTAAAAGAACACAAGCCTGTCGGGCATTAGAGATTCTAGGCCGGTTATAACTGAGGAAAGCGGTGAGGGAAAAGAGCTTGAGAAGTGAGGCTCATAAAGTCCTACCAACACGGGAAGCTTCAGTCAGTCCGTCAGTCGTGTTTATTGAGCGCTCACTGTGTGCTGAGACCTGTACTAAGCTCTTGGGAGACAACAATGAACAGACACTTTACCTGCCCACAATGAGCTTAGAATCTAGAGGGAGGGGCTTACAGCACAGAGGCTTGAAATGTTCCGTTGAGCGAAGGCAGAAGCCGATGTCTTTGCAGCCCCGACCCCTCCGGCCTCAACGCTCAGCTCCCTTCCTCTCCCATCTCCCCTCGCAGGAGCTAAGGGTCATTCCGTGTACCCACCGGTTTCACAAAAAGTGTGTGGATCCCTGGCTGCTGCAGCATCACACTTGTCCCCACTGTCGCCACAGCATCATCGGTAAGTGCGTGGCCGCTTGGCAGGCCGAAGCTCTCAGATCCCGGAAAGAGGAGATGGGGCCGCCGACAGGGCGATGCCATCACCTAGAAATGATGGCTGCCTTGACGCAGTCCACCCTTCTGACCTCCTCTTTCCCCTCTCTGCCCCCCACTTTCTTACCTCTCCACTTGTTTCTCCTCCCCGATTCTCTCCGTCCCCTCCCCCTTGTGAAAGGTGGAGGTTCCTTGAGATGTAGTGGGGTCCAAAGCTAAGAAGCCCCCTCTCCCAGGGGGAGGGTTTCTTGAAACCACACACTGCTGGGCAAGGCAGGTGAATCGCAGAGGAATTCTGGCCAAGGGTGGGCACAGTGGTTGGATTTCCTGACTAGGAGCGAGCAGTCCGCCCCCACCCCCCCAGCTCCCTCCACCACCATCCTCCCACCCTGCCCCTCGTTCACCCCTCTCACCGTTTTCTCTTCACCCCTCCAGAGCCAAAGGGCAATCCCATGCCCGTGTGCCTGGAGAGCAGTAACCCGACCCCCGGCCGGCAGCAGAGGGTCATCCTGCCGGTCCACTACCCCGGCCGGGTCCACCGGACCAGCCAGATTCCGGCCTACCCGACGCGCACGAGCATCGACTCCCATGGAAACCCCATCACGTTGCTGACCGTGGACAGGCCCGGGGAGCAGGGCCTGTACCCGGCTCCGGCCCCGGCCCCGGCCTACGTCCGCGGTTACCAGCCGATCCACCTGGACCCCGCCGGGAGCGCGCACCACTGCGGCCTGGAGCACAGGGCCTACTCGGCCACCCACGCCTTGCGGAGGCCCAAGTTCGGTGGGCGCGGCTTCTCCAAGGCAGCTTGCTTCTCCCAGTACGAGACCATGTATCAGCACTACTACTTCCAGGGCCTCAGCTACCCGGAGCAGGAGGGTCACCCCGCGGCTGGTGGGGCCGCCCCCAAGGGCCCCTCCCGCGCCTTCCCGACCGGGGGCAGCCTGCTCTTCCCCACAGTGGTCCACGTGGCCCCGTCCTCCCGCGTGGAGATGGGCAGCACCTCCAGCTTCGGCTGCTACCACGGCCACCGCTCCGTGTGCAGCGGGTACCTGGCGGACTGCCCGGGCAGCGACAGCAGCAGCAGCAGCAGCAGCAGCAGCAGCGGTGGGGGCGGTGGGGGCGGCGGGAGTTGCGGCCCGTGCCACTGCTCCTCCAGTGACTCGGTGGTGGACTGCACCGAGGTCAGCAACCAGGGCGTGTACGGGAGCTGCTCCACCTTCCGTAGCTCCCTGAGCAGCGACTATGACCCCTTCGTCTACCGCAGCCGGAGCCCTGGCCGGGGTGGGGCCGTCCTCCCAGAGGGGGCCCCGCGGGAAGAGCCCCCGGCCTCCTCCTTGGGGGACCAGCTATCGGACTGCAGCCTGGAGATGAACTACAGCAGTAATTCCTCCCTGGAGCCCAGGGACCCCCACAGCTCTACCTCAGAGGGAGGGCTCGAGGCGCCTCCCGTGGCCCCCGTCGCCGGACGGAGGACCTGGCAGGGCCCGTGGGCCAGCACCGGATCCCCGGAGCTGGCCTGCCCCTGCTGCTCGGAGATCCAGCCCTCGGTCCCAGAGCCCGGCCCGGCGGCGGGGGCAGCTGACGACGGCGGGGCACCGTTCTCGGGCTCGGCCCCATGGGGGGCGCGCGGCCCGGGGGCGGAGCCGTGGCTGGGAAGCGCCCAGGGCTCTTACGGTGTCCCCCCGGACCACCTGCACAGGACAGACGGGGCGAAATACGAGGGCTTGCCCTGCTGCTTCTATGAAGAGAAGCAGGTGGCCCGCGGCGGGGGTGGCTACACAGAGGACTATGCGGTGAGTGTGCAGTACACGCTCAGCGACGACGCCCTGCCCAGCTGCTACCCGGGCCTGCGGGAGCCGGGCCGGCGCATCCCCATCATTCCCGAGGATGTGGACTGTGAGCCGGGCCTGCCCCATGGCTGCCAGAGGCCCTGGACCCACAGCTCCTGGGAGGGGGCCCCGGGAACGGACCCTCGACAGTGGCATAGGGGCAGGGCCTTCGCGCAGCCGGGCTGCTCGGAGGAGGAAGAGGAGGCGGAAACCGGAACGTTCCTCCCCAACACCACCCTCGTTTCTCAGGAGGCGGCAGCAGCAGCAGCAGCAACCAACAAGGCTGCAGGTAAGAGGCGGAGCTGATTTTCAGTGGATGTTTCCATCTACCCCGCTTCCCGCCCAAAGGACTCCCCCCTGCCCTGCCCGGGCAGCGTATCCCAGGGGCGACCAGATCCTCCTGGTTGCCGGGAGCCTTTCTGGGGACTGGAATACCAGCGGTTTCTCAGGCTTTTTGGAAACTGCAAGGTCAGAGGGTCCATGGGAAACTAATCACTCGGGCTCTCGGCGAGGGGGAGTGAGAAAGCAGGAGGAAACAGAGCTGTCCTGTAGACCCCCTTGCCCCGTCTTTTCCCCGGGGGAATTGTCACAAGTCACCTCGGCTGGCTCTAACGCCTGTGTTCTCTCACCCAGGATCAGAATCTCATCGCCTGGACGGGAGCCCGGAGTCCTAGGTAGCTGGACCACGGCAATCTTATGGAGACTTCACGTTCTGTTCGACTTTTCAAAAACAAAACAAAAAAATTGTTTTTTAGCTCTGACAAACACACAAAAATGGTAATATGGAGAGCCCTCCCCTCGCTCCAAATTGTGAGCCGCCTGTGGTAAACCCTCAGCCCAACCCTGATCCTGTTTAAAACAGCCTCTCTCCTTTCTCCGTGAAACCTCCAGAATCCTGTCGTCTCTACAATATATATATATATTTTTGTGTGTGTGTGTGAAGTAGATCTGTTTGCCTGGGGTTCCGAGGTGGTTGGGATCGAGCTCTTCATCTTTATGGTATTTGTAAAAAGTATTATTTAAATATATATTTTTAAAAACCCTAACCCTCCCAACTCTTTTGCCGAACAGAATCAAACTGCCGCGTTAGGTGAACGCACGCATCCTATGTAGATCCCGTTCTCTCTCCCCGTTGCGTCCCGGGGGAGTTCAGGACTTCGGTAAGCTCAGGGCCATACCTGCCTTAGATATTTTAACCAGAAACTTGAAATGGAACGACTGTCTGACCCTGGCACGCACTGGAGAGCAGTACAGTCTGACCCTGTGCTTCCTACTGGCAAGTTCTCCCGGTGGCATCCCAGCCTCAGGGAGAGGCAGGGGCCCACAAGAGGGTGGGCTTGGTCTGGCAGCCCTGCCTAGCTGGCTGGTAGCCCCCGATAGAATTTGCTGCAGGGTGCGGGGCAGTTGCCTGGACACGAGGTCATTCGGGGGTGCCTTTGACTGTGGTTGCTGCTCCAGGGTGGCGGTGGGGTTTTTGCACACCTCTGACCTTCTGAAGACCAAACTCACGATTCTCGAGTCATTATTGAGAGGAAAAACACAGGGGTTTGGCAGTGCCTGCCCAGGACTAGTCGAGTCTGCAGTTGCAGTTTCTGCCACTTTCCTAACGCGGCTCGAACTAACTCTTCTAACCTGGGGTTGGGTAAAGGCATCAGCTGCACATAAAGAAATATTCTGTCTCTGTGGAAGTGGCTTGGGGGTCCTTGGAAACGTACGAAGATGGTTTGATCTGGTTTGAGGGAAACTTGGTGGTGTTGTAAGTTTTATTGCCTCGAAGACTGCAGTAGAGACCATTGGGCATGTATATTGAGAAAGGGGCTGGCAGGTAGGTTGTGGGTGTGTGTGGGTGTGGGTGTATGGGTGTGTGTGGGTGTGTTTTGAGTGGATGTACATGCCCTTGGCTTTTACTGGAGTTGTGAGCACCCAGCTTCCATTCATGAATCTGGCAAAAGTATTCCTGTAAAGTCAGCCTGCTTTTCTTTGAAGACACTTGGATGCCCTTCTAAGAGCTCTGACCATTTAGTTTTTAGGCAGGCACATAGAATGTTGACCACATTATCTCCTATATATCGGTGGTATTTATTGACTCCTTTTTGTGTGCAGAGCATTTGGGAGAGTGTAATACAACAGTGTTGGTAGACTCGTTCCTTGCCCACAAAGAGCTTCCACCTATTTCCAGGAGAGAGGCAGTATTTAGAATAAATATAGGTGCCTTGAACATGGCTGAAATTGCCCATCTAGATTTAGAATGTCCGCTACCTCATCTTCTCATGGTTTTATCCTTTCTTTGCTGTTTGTACTTTATAGTCGATTATGGCGTAGCTTAGCCTAAAGGGCAAATGTCATTAATGTTTTCTTAATTCCAAACTAGTACTGGAAGGTTTGCAGAAAGAAACAATGGAAAATAATATTTAATGGGGATTGAAACCAGGATTTTTCTACCATGTTGTTATGTGGCTCTGCTTTTGACTTCCTTTTCTCTGTGCTGGGGGCAGGAATAGGAAATGTTTTGATCGTTTCTACCCTTTTATCGAAAAGCTAATTGGTGGCTTGGGAATCAATCAATCGTACTGACTGAGCGCTTACTGGGTGCAGAGCACTTACTAAGCACTTGGGAGAATACAACAGAGTCGGTAGGCATGCTCCCTGCCCACGACAAGCATACAGAAACAATATTCCCTCAGCTGGAAGCCAAGTAGGAGGACCTGGGATTTGTATTCATTATATCACTGGGGCAGTTGGGCTAGCAAACCTACATGCCCCCCAAGGCCTCACGAACTAATGGTAGATGCCCTTGGAAAAAGCCCTACAGTGTTTGGGATCACCTGGCACCTGTTGGAGAGACTTCATTGCTGCCATCATTGCAGCAAGGGTTGATATTTAAAAATTGCCTTCCATGTTTTTATCACATTCCCCCAAAACGTAAGCTCTATATGGGCAGAGATAGGTTCTACCAACTATATCGTAGTGTATTTTCCCAAGCACTTGGTGCAGTGCTCTGCGCAAAGTAGGCATTCCGTAAATACCATTGATTGGTTGGGAAAGCTTGGTTGAAGAAAGATCACTACCATAGGCTTTCCCCCCCATTTCTAGTTTTGACAGCCTATAAGCAACTACAGAGGGTGAGAAAGTGGAATTACCCAAGCTTAATGCTTAGATTTTAAATTCTAGAAAGCTAATATATAAATGGGAAAAAAGTTCCCTCAACCCTTGAGTATGACAAGTAGGCGATAATGGATGGTAGTGGTTATATACCAGTGTCTTAAAATGTCTTCAATTTGTAAGCTGGTCAGGAGAATCAAATGTTGAGATTGGGTCTCCCCTATTTTAAAAGGTAGGCAAATTCTGCTCTGCAGGAATGTGTGGAACAAAGACATCTCATAAACACAAATCTGTTCAGACCTACAGAGGGTTTACCCCACACAAAAAATGCACACACAGTAACTTCTCTGACATGGGGATTGCATTTGTAAAATAACTCTAAATAGCAGGATGAACCCCGCGTTAAGGAAAACTTGCCTTCTAGGATAATCCCTGGGCACACACACATTTATTCCCACATCCTGTCCTCAGAGATGGAAGCTCGTTCCCTAAAATTCCAGCCACGGTCTATCCAGCAGGTGGAGTAAAAGCACATTATGGAAGGAACTGACTGAACCTCAATTTACTTGTTCCCCTTAAATAGGACTGGACTCACGCTATGCTCCATACAACCCCCAGTCTCCTGGTCAGGTGACTCTCAGGAGTAAATGGGGATTGAGGAGAAAGGAAAGCCATGGACTAGCATGTTTTTCTGTGAAAACACCCAAAAGCCAAAATACATCCTTTTGGTGCCATAGCTACCAATCGTGGGCTACTCCGCACCCGCTCAGTCTGTTTCAGGGTAGGCAAGTTAATTGAAGTAGGTAAGGGCCGATCAAAATGGTATTTTGAATGCTCCGAATAGCAAGTCTTCTCCCCTTCCACCCCGTCACCCACCCGTTCCTGCCGGCCCTTCCTCTAGGGGCTACCTCAAAGGAAAACTTGGTCACTTCCTCCTTCCTATTAAAGGCATTTTATGAAACTTTGTCTTTTGTTCTCTTTGTCAGCTCCTCCTTCCTTATTTGCTGCTGCTTCACCCCTGCCAGGATTGCCTGCAAGACAAATGCTTTACAAATAGGTAAAAGATCATTACGCAGTAGGGTATTTTTGAATGGAAACTGCTTTTTTCTAGTCTTTAGAGGAACCGATTCCAGCATTTGGAGGCTCACAAGGCACTATGTAAAATGTCTTTTGAAACTTTTTTTCATAGCACTTAAGAGATATTTTGTACAAAATTTTCTGTAAAGATTTGTAAAGAGATGGTCAAAGGGCTTGTTCTCCAACATTACCATTTTTCCAATATTTTAAGGCTAGAAAACAACTTGTGTATATTCTGTATATGTATAGCAGCACATTTCATTTATGGAAATATGTTCTCAGAATATTTATTTACTAATATATTTATCTTAAGCCATGTCTTATGTTGAGAGTGTGACATTATTGGAATAATCATTGAAAATCACTAACATGAGGCCCTGTAAATACATGATAATTGCACAGATTTTACATATTTGCCGACCAAAAAATGATTTAAAGCAAGTTTTAGTTTTCACAGTTTTGTAACAAAGTGTACAAATGTCTGTAAAAAAAAGCCCAACAAAATACAGTTTTATCAAGTATGTTTTGTATATTGTCATTGTTTTGTCTTGTTGCCAACGGCTTCTCAAAGAAAACCCAAGAAACTTGCTGGAGCCTTGAGTTTGTGCAGCAGAAAATGAATTGAAGAGCCACTTCCCACATTCAGACCCAATTCAGATCAGTTGGACTGCTGGGTCCAAGTGGTCCACGTTAGAGGGTTTTTACTTGCGTTTGTGGAACTTGATATTCTCTCTGCAGTTAATATTTTGGGGGATGGAATAGCGGATGGATACTTCTGGAGACCTGGGCCAGAGAATGTATCTGTGAGTGAGTGGGACTAAGAGCCCCCCTACTATAAAATGATCAAAGCTACAAGGATGGTTTTCAAGTGGGCCAATAGCTCGATCAAGTTGGGCTAGATTTAAGGAGGAGAGTGTATTGTGTAGTGTTGACCTTTTATGTGTTAGCTTCATCTGTCTGGTTGAGAAAGGAAAATCTGGTCCAAGTAGAATGATCAGCTAATCCTGCCTCTGCCACTTTCCTGGTGGGTAACCTTGGACATATCGCGTAATTTTTCTGTCTGCTCCTCCTTTGTAAAATGGGGATTCTATACCTGTTCTCCCTCCTATTTAGACTGTGAGGCAGGGACTCTGCCTGAACTGATAATCTTCTATCTACCCTGACACATAATACAGTTCTTGGCATTGAGCAAATGCTTAACTAATACCACTACCATTATTAGTATTACTATTATTGGTATAACCGATAATGCAGCAGCAAGACTCAAGTCAACAGCATTCTCTCTTCCATTCCCTTAAAAGCACAACAATTTCTAAGGATAGGAGAAGCAGCGGGTGTAAGGTTGGGAAGGATTCTCTCTTCAAGTCAGAGTTTAATCCTACGCTCTCTTACTTTGACTGTGAGCCCCTGTGAAACAGGCTGTGGGTTCTAATTCCTGTTCCTCCACTTGTCTACTATGTGACCTTGGGCAAGTCACTTCATTCGATTGTATTTATTGAGTGTTTACTGTGTGCAAAGCACTGTACTAAGTATTTGGGAGAGTACAGCACATTCCCTGCCCACAGAGAGCTCACAGTCTAGAGGGGGAGACAGACATTAAAATAAATGAATGAATGAATAAATGAATGATACATGCATGTATTGTGGGGCTGGGAGGGAGGATGAATAATGAAGGGAGCAGGTCAGGGGGACGCAGAAGGGCGTGGGAGAAGAGAGGAGGGTTTAGTCAGACAAGGCTCCTTTGGAAAAGATGTGCCTTCACTTCTCTGGGCCTTAATTACTTCATCTGTAAAATAGGAATTAAGACTGTGAGCCCCATGTGGGACATGGACTATGTCCAACCTGATTAGCTCGTGTCTGCTCCAGCGCTTAGTACAGTGCTTGGAGCATAGTAAGTGTTTAACAAATACCACAATTATTATTATTGTTATTATTGTTACAGGGATTGTGTCCAACCTGATTATCTTGTGTCCAACCTGATTATCTTGTATCCACCCTAGTGCTTACTACAGAGTTTGATACATAGTGCATAACACATACCATTAAAAAATACATTGCAACATTAGGATCAGAGCCATCATCTCCAATGCTCTGTTGATCTTGTTCGTTTTTGTTTCCTGACCAACTTTTGACAGAGGTGCAACTTCGCATTGTGAGTGTCTGGTGAACAGGGGCAGGGTAGATTGTAAACTCCTTGTGGGCAAGGATTGCACCTGCCAACTCCATTATCATAGTGTACTTTCCCAAGTGTTTAATTCAGGGCTCTGGACACAGTAAGCATTTAGTTAAAGCCATGCTGTTTCTCACAAGTCGGCGCCAACTTGTGAGAGCCTCCGGAGAGAGGGAAACCCCCTCTCAGAGTCACACCTGGAGAGTTTCCAGTACTCTGCCAGTCTAGACTACGGGAGGGAGAGTCAAGCAGAGGCATACCCATTCTATTCCTAGCTTGGGCAGTGGCTAGCGAGTGGAAGGCAATCTGCTACAAGTCAGAACTCACCTGCGCTGGGCAGCAGAGGCATGGGAGAGAATTGAAGGCAGAAACTCAAGTTTACTGCTTGGAAGAAGGCAATGGTAAGCCACTTTGGTATTTTTACCAAGAAAACTATATGGATCCCCTACCAGAATGATTGTAGATGGAGGTGGAGCATTCTGGGGAAGATGTGTCCCTGGCGTTGCTATGGGTCAGAGACAACTCGACAACGTAAGACAAGACAAGAGAGAGAGAAAGGAGAGGGAGATCTGCCCCCGGAAAGGCTATTAATTTCTCCTGGCCTGGGGAACACCAGCTGGGGTAGGATAGGTTTGACTAGAATCTGAATAGAAACAAGGCCCTACCCTGTGAAAATTTATGTCTCAAAAATATAATACAGGTCTGGACAACCCCTCTCCCTCCTGTAGTGTTTCTGCAAAGAGATGGCCCCATTTGAGGGGGGTCAGACCCCCCCATGTAAGAATTTCAGTAGGCAAGATAAACTTTGTATTTCCTAACCAGAGAAAACCTTTACTGATTGGCATCAGTGTGGTACCTAACCGCTGTTCCCGGGGAGGGAGCCAACTGGGATGCTGGGAAAATCCCAGTGGGTTGTGTGGGCTGGTCAGGGCCTCATCTGCCTCTGAGTAGCTCCATTCTTGAGCCAAGCAAGGAAGCCCTTGGAGTCACTGAAAGAAAACAGTGGGCAGAAAGAAATAGAGCAATTTGTGCCCCTCAGACCTCTCTCTCTCTTCCCTTTTCCTTCTCCAAGCCCCCTCCCCCTGGCTTTTAAGTGTTCATGCTGGGATTTCCCGGTAATGACTTTCGAGGCAGACCAACCCTGCCAACCAAAGGCAGCGCAAATGATTCCCTGGTCAGGGCGGGAATCATGCACATTCAGCTGGGATTCTGTGGTCTCGTTCTGCTGAATTCAGCCACCAAACCTCTGCACAGAGCAGGGCCCTTCCCAAGTCTGCCTATCGGCAAATGAAAACCAATTTTGGAATGTTTATGCTAATTAAATGACTTATTTGAAGAAAGTAAACCATTTGGGTCAGGGATTTTAGAACACATTTGGTTTGATAGTACATTACTAGCAAGTCCACAGGCAGTTGGTCCTATTTACTGAGCGCTTACTGTGTGCAGAGTGATGTACTAAGTGCTTGGGAGAGTACAATATAACAAGAAACGGACACAGTCCCTGCCCACAACAAGCTTGCAGTCTGGGGAAGCCGCCACTCCCCATTCCCTCTGAATATTAGAATGTGGGCTCATTAGGGACAGGAAACACATACTGTGCTTCTGTTGTACTGTTATTGTGATATTTGTTAAGCACTTACTGTGGGTCAAGCGCTGAGGCACTGGGTTTAATCAAGTCAAATGCATTCCCTGTCCCAAATGGAACTTGCAGTCAAAATTACTTTCTGGCTGCTTAATACAGTGTATTGTTCCCAGGGGTTGCCCCGTAAATATTATTACCACAAATTCCTGAGCTGTTTGTAACTGGATTGGAGATGGGGTTGGAATCTAGAAATGCTCCAGCTCCTGAGCGTTTCCTAATCTAGAAGCTATCCTAACTCAGAACAGATTACCTTTTAGTCTGGAAGTACACCCAATTCTATAGCCTGGGAATTGTGTTTTTGCCAAACCTGTTGAAAAGACAACTCACCCACTCTGATACAACTTGCCCATTCTCCAGTGGTTTCTTCTTAAAACATCTTGTCAGAAGAACCTTCCTTAAATTCCTTTTTTTAAAAAAAAAAATATGGTGTTTGTTAAGCATTTATTATGTGCCAGGCACTGTGCTAAGCCCTGGGTAGATGCAAGATAATCAGGTTGGACACAGTCACTGTCCCACATGGGGCTCACAGTCTTTTAAGCAGCAGTCTTGAAGTAGCATGGCTCAGTGGAAAGAGCACGGGCTTTGGAGTCAGATGTCATGGGTTCAAATCCTGGCTCCGCCAACTGTCATTTGTGTGACTTTGGGCAAGTCACTTAACTTCTCTGGGCCTCAGTTCCCTCATCTGTAAAATGGGGATTAAGCCTGTGAGCCCCCCGTGGGACAACCTGATCACTTTGTAACCTCCCCAGCGCTTAGAACAGTGCTTTGCACATAGTAAGTGCTTAATAAATGCTATCATTATTATTATTATTAATCTCCATTTTACAGATGAGGTAGCTGAGGCCAAGAAAAGTGAAGTGCCTTGCCCAAGGTCCTACAGCAGACAAGTGGCAGAGCAGGGATTAGAACCCATGTCCTCTTGACTTCCAAACCCGGGCTCTTTCCACTAAGCCATGCTGCTTCTCTACAGTGTAAGCACTCAATAAATATCATTGATTTGTCTGTCGATTGATTGACCAAATCACTGTTTGGAGGTTGGTCAGACTTGTGGATTCAGCATCCTCTGAGCAACTTCCTTATAGTTGTCTGCCCTTATTTCATAGAAGTGAAGCAGTGACATCATCTCCCTTCTCAGAGCCCAGAATGTGTCTTCTGACTTCCCCTACCAGCTCCCATTTTTGAGAGATGCTCTTCCTGATCTGGTCCTTTCGATTGACAGAGAAGCAGCATGGCCTAGTGGATAGAGCATGGACCTGGGATTCGAGTCAGAAGGACCTGAGTTCTCATCCTGGCTCTGCCACGTGTCTGCTATGTGGCCTTAGGCAGGTCACTTCACTACTCTGGGCCTCATTCATTCATTCAATCGTATTTATTGAGCGTTTACTGTGTGCAGAGCACTGTACTAAGCACCTGGGAAGTACAAGTTGGTAACATAGAGACGGTCCCTAGCCAACAACGGGCTCACAGTCTAGAAGGGGGAGACAGACAACAAAACAAAACATGTGGACAGGTGTCAAGTCATCACAATAAACAGAAGTAAAGCTAGATGCCTCAGGTACCTCATCTGGAAAATGGGAATTAAGACTCCCATGTGGGATAGGGACTGTGTCCAACCGGATTGACATATCTACCATAGAGCTTAGAACAGTGCTTGCATAGTCAGCACTGAACAAGAAACCATTATTATTATTTTTTTATTATTGACTTCCAAGTGACGTGCTCTGCACACAGTAAGTGCTCAGTTAATAGAATTGAGTGAATACCACATTTAGACTTGGCCTTGCAAGTCTGTGACCTTCTGTGACCTTTACTTCCTCACCCAGCTGAAGAGGTGAGACCTGAAGCATATATATTTACATTCTGGGCTACATAAATTTCTTAGGTGTGAAAGGTAGCGCTTCCCTGTAACAATTCTGGAGTCCTTTGATAAGTTAAATTGGCTGTCAGAGATCATGGGAAGAACTCAAGATTTTCAGGTTCCTAGGATGCTAGAATTACAATAAAGGCTGCAAGAAAAGGAAAATTAAATATACTGCTTAAGCTAATGTCAGAGACAAAAGAAATACGTATCTATTCAGGGCTCTTCTTCCAACAAATACATTTCCATGCATTTGTATTCATCTTCATCATTCCCATATTTAATCTTATTTAATAAACAGTACTTACTGCCACCCCCTTTATAACACTCCCCTTTTGGTGCTAATTTCCATAAAGCCACAAAGTTTATTTTGGCTTAAACAGCTCCCTTCATCTCCTCCTCAGCCTTTGAAGTATTTTGACTTGAAACAGGCCCTAATCAATACAACAATTAGATAATAACAGACCTATTTAGCATAGATAATACCAGCTCCCTCCGTTAGCACCAGGTGGCTTTTTGCTTAATAGGTGAAAGATAATCAATTAATCGATGGTATTTATTTAGCACTTTGTGCAGAGCACTGGACTAAACACTTGGGAAAGTACTATACTGCAGACAGATCCCTTCCCAGGAGGAGCTTACAGACCAATGGGGAGACTCCCATTAAAATCAGTCATGGATAAAGGAAGCAGATGAGTATATTAGTGCAGTTGAGTGAATATCGAAGTCCTTAAGGCAAGACTAAGTGCATGGGTGAGGCAGTATGGAGGGAAAATAGGGTGGGGAGATGAGAACTTAATCATGGAAGGCTGCCTGGAGTAAGCCTATCTTTGAGTACTGGTCGATCAGAGGGAGGGGCTTCCAGGCAAGAGGAAAGGTGTGAACAGGGGGTCACTGGTGGGTGAGTGAGGGATAATGATAATACTTTGGAAACTGAGTCAAGCTGGAAAAGGAACAAGCAGAGGGTCAGAAGCAAGAGAAATAGCCTGGCCTAGTGGATAGAGCTTGGGAGTCAGAGTGGGTTCTATTACCAGCTCTGCCACTTGTCTGATGTGTGACCTTGGGCAAATCAATTCACTTCTCTGGGCCTCAGTTACCTCACCCGTAAAATGGGGATTAAGGCTGTGAGCCCCCTGTGGAACAGGGACTGTGTCCAACCTGATAAACTTGTATCTGCCTCAGCGCTTAGCACACAGTAGACACTTAACAAACATAAAACAGAGGGGGAGGGATTGGGCCCAGAATGATGCCTCTTTTATTGCAAGGTTGTTTTGCAAGTCAGTGTCAAAGCAGGCAAACAGAGGGAACTCTGCTGAAAGCCCTATCCCAGGAATCAGATATCAGAAGGCTCTTATCCCTGAGCCTTTAAACTAAAGAAGTTGTTGAACTGGGAAGGCAACTTTAATTAATGACTGCAGTCATTAAATGAGTTCACTGCATCTCATTCAAAATGGGATTCTTGTCTAAGGAGGAGCTCATTGATTGTTTTTCAACCATTTTTCCAAATTAGGAGAGGAGTATCAAGAGCTTAAAGGGTATGTATTCAAGTGCGGAGGTGACACAGAAGGGAGAGGCAGTAAGGGAAATGAGGGTTTAATTGGGGGAGGCCTCTTGAAGGGGTTGGGATTTTAATAAGGCTTTGAAGGTGGGGAGAGTGGTGAAGTTGAAGAACCCCTGCAACGTGCCCAAAAAGATTTGACTGTCACAGTGGTTTTTCCTCCACCAGCTAATATTTGGGGATTAAGAGATTTGGTGTCAATTTTCTAGAAAGTGGATGGTCCAATAAATGCAACTGAAAAAAGATCATAGCAATAGAGTTCAAAGGTCTTCAGAGTTGCTTTAGGAAAAGAAGGCTGCTGTTTAACCCAAACTGGACAAATTCTTCATTAAAAGTTGAAAAGAAAACCCATACCCAGTCAGCAGAAGAAGCTTCTACTTCTGCAGCCTCCTGCAAAGACTTGAAATCACATTTCAACTCTTCTTCATCTTAATGTTATGATGTTATCAGTCAGTGGTATTTTTTGAGCACTTACTGTGTGCAGAACACTGAACTAAGCGCTTAATACAGTGCTCTGCACACAGTAAGCGCTCAATAAATACGGTCGAATGAACTAAGCACTTGGGAGAGTGCACTACAGTGGAGTTGGTAGATATATTCCCTCATCACAACAAGCCTAATAATGGTAATTAACCAATAGTTTAGTGCCTTCTGTCATCACAGTATAAGGCACGTAAAGAAATCCCATATTACTCTGGCAGAAATTCTGGAATGGATACTAATATGGAACATATAAGTCTTTGGGAAAACATTCCCTAAGATATGATCATTAACAATACAGCTACATTTTGGAGAAACATAACCTGGTTGTTTCATGAGGCATGTCCGTATTCATTTTAAGAAGGAGTGAACAAAATATAGCCCCTCAGGCCACTTTGCAGTTTACCACTGCAACCCCCTCTTAGAATGAAGACCCCTCCCCAAAAGCTGCCTCAGGCAGGGGGTCACTAAGTTCATCTACAACCAGCTGGGAGATCTTAAGGACCTGCTACTGCCTCCTCTTTAATTCTTCCCCTCTCTGTTCCTCCATCACCCCCCATCTCCCCAGCACCCATACGCCCCCCACCCTGAACAGCTGGGAAGAGTTTGGGTGCAACCCTCAACAGGCTAGTCAAATTGGGCAAGCAGCCATCCTGGCTGTAATAATAATAATAATGATGGTATTTGTTAAGCGCTTACAATATGCAAAGCGCTGTTCTAAGCGCTGGGGGGGATACAGGGTGATCAGATTGTCCCACGTGGGGTTCACGGTCTTAATCCCCATTTTACAGATGAGGTAACTGAGGCACTGAGAAATTAAGTCGCTTGCCTATGGTCACACAGCTGACAAGTGGCTGAGCAGGGATTCGAACCCATGCCCTCTGACTCCCAAGCCCACACTCTTTCCACTGAGCCATGCTGCCCTCCTGCCCTAGACTGTACTATGGAATGAAGTAACAGGTGTGTCTTAGTTCTGCTCAAAATATCGATGGCATTTTTAAATCAATCTGCCTGGAGTCAGGAAATATAAGGGAGAAATCCAGTTTACCTAAATAGTTAAATGTGTCTTTAAATGCAAAGGCACAGGTAAATTCAGCTATTGTCCATTTCCTAAAATTAACAGAGCATTAGTGAAGAGCCCACTTCAGTTAGCATTTTGTCTGCATGGGCTAGAATCACACCCTTAAAAGACTATTACTTGAACTATAGCAACAAAACTGTTCTTTAAGGTTGATGAACATTTAAATAAGTTTATTAGACATTTCTTTATCCATGTTAAAGAAAATGTGGGTTACTTTCGTTTCTGGATCTCATTCACATGTGGACAAATTCTATTTTAGCTTTGGATTTGTTAAAGGGAATTTTATACCACTGTGTTTGTGATGTCACTTTGGTTTGTGATACGTACATTCTGACACCAGTTTTTAATAGTTCAGTTATGTCATGGATTCTCTTTGAGGTTGCTTCGGCTGGGATAAAGTTTGGCAGCTCACCCCACCTGTTTTATCTGGTGTATATTTGCCTGGGATCCCGGTCAATTTTCAAATGATTCGATTTGCATTTTCAGGCTACAGGGCCCAACGGTGCTGAAGTTGGATGATATTGGCCTCTCCCAAGTTCTTAGTACAGAGCTCAGCACCCAGTAAGCACTCAGTAAATGCCTTTGATTGATTGATGGGATCTGCTAGTGCATGTTGGAGTGTGCAAATGGAGCAATTCTGTGTTGTGGGCACACAATGAAGGAGCTGTTTGAAAGTCAACCCAGAGCTAGGTATGGTAAATGGAGAGAGAACTGAAAGCCATGGAGCCCCAGGGCTTCTTTCCTTATGTGTTTGTGAGGCTCCACTGTGCTTGGAATGTGGTTTTATTTTACATCCCATAGCCAATGCTGTAATTAGGGCTATTAGGGTGTCATGGGCTTGAAAGCAGAACAAAGAAGATTCACTAGAGGACTCTTACGTCATATACCAGTTCTTATCAGGTGTTTGTCCTGTTGGTGGTTTTGAATTTTTAGACGCAAAGGGCCTAGGAGGGTTTACTCTTGAAGGGGAAGGGAGAACATGGGTGGAAAAATGTAGCCTGATTTTGGCAAGCTCTCATGGAATTGCATGTGTTGTCTGTTTTGATTTTCTAAGTGTTGTCACTGGAGTGAATCAAAGCCTGCAGTCAGACGGCAATGAAAGCTAAAATGGAGAAGCCATAGTGATTCGGAGTAGCTGCGTCCAGGGAAGCTCTTTGGCGAACAATGGCGTCCATTCAGTAGTGGCCACTGGACCCCAAGAGAGATACAACACGATAGTAGGTAGTCAGTTTCAAAGAATGGCACCGAAAATAGAGACTCTGTAACTGGGATTTCAAGTGACTGAAGTTTGGGGAAACTACTTCTTTCAAAGCCACAGAGTCCTGGAAGAATGACACAAGGGAATTCACTACCTGATAGTAATAATAATAATTGTGGATTTGTTAAGAGCTTACCGTCTGCCAGGCACTGTACCAAGCGCTGGGGTGGATACAAGCAGATCAGATTGGAGAAATGTCCAATCCCACATGGGGCTCCCAGTCTCATCCCCATTTTACAGCTGAGGGAACTGAGGCACAGAGAAGTGAAATGACACAGCAGACAAGTGGCAGAGCCGGGATTAGAACTTGAAAATGAACTCTGGGTCTGTGCTTAATACAGTGCCTGGAACATGGTAAGTGCTTAATAGTCAATCAATCATATTTATTGAGCATGTTGTACTCAGCAATTGGGAAAGTACAATATGTCGAGTTAGTAGGCATATTCCCTGCCCACAAATACCATTAAAGAAAAAAAAAAGCCCTGTCTTGTAGGCCTCCAGAAAGTTGTTTTGTGAGGTATGGGTCCGAAGATCCACTTGGCAGGTAAATGGTTTTTCCTAAAGTGGTTTTTTTCCCCTCTTTTTGGCAAATGTGATCTATGCCAATGGGAAAGCCTATCTACTGAAAGCGGGCTGATACTGTGAGACTCCTGAGGAGGGAAGGAAAGAGAAATGTTAAAATAAAGGAGAGCTATGTTAATAAAATCAAGAGCTCATTTGGAGAGAAAGTATTTTACCTGGCAAATTGGATGCAAGTTGCTTAGAAAGTAGACTTTCACCTGGCAGCCACTTCTCAGTATTCCCCCATCCCAGATAAACTCAGAATAATAGTAGTAGTAGTGGTAGAAAGTGAAAAAGCATCATGGCCGAGTGGATAGAGTCCGGGCCTGGGAGTCAGAAGGTCCCGGGTTCTAATTCCAACTCTGCCACTTGTCTGCCGGGTGACCTTGAGCAAGTCACTTCCCTTTTCCCCACTTACCTCATCTGAAAAATGGGGGTTAATTCTGTGAGCCCCATGTGGGACAGGCACTGTGTCCAACCTGATTACCTGATTACCTACCCCAGCACTTAGAATAGTGCTTGACACAAAGTAAACACTTAACAAATACCATCATGATTATTAGAGATGGAAAATTAGCCAGTAGTGTTGATTGCTGGGCACTGTACTAAATGCTGAAGGAAGCTACAGAGAAAGACAAGATTTTTCAGGGAGCTTACTATACAAAGGGGAGGATTGACCTAACTCGAAACCACACCATAATGCAGGTTCATTAAAAAGCTCAAGATCGAAATGTATAAACAGATAGAGGATAACAACACCACTTGTTCTGTCTCGTCTAGGCCAGGGCCCCAGACCTGGGGCAGGGTTTCCCACTGTGGAGGCCAACATTTGGTTCATTGAATTATAAAATTCAATTATAATTATAATTCATTAAATTATAAAATTTTCACACAGTGGGATTTCCAGCTTCAAGTTGCAGTCTAAAATACTCACCCAAACTTTAGGGACCTGAATCCATACTCAATCCAAGGTTTTTCTTGCTTGTACTTTAATTCTAGGTGTGTGATCATTTTTATTTGTTAACAAGTTTCTACTTTCTTGATATCTGGCCAAGATTATACCTTCACTGAGGGCAGGCACTAGAACTTTTACTTCTATTTATGCTCTCTTTGTTACCTTTGTTACATCCAGCCAATGGCTTGACAAGACATTTCCTCACTATATTTTAATTCCAGGTTTTAGTGTCATGAAGATTCAGGAAGTGATCGGAGAAAGCCACGAATTCAACCCAAGTGGATTTGAAAAAGTTCCCAAGGACTAATTATCACCCGACAACTCAGTGCTCTTACTGGATAATCAGGTTTCTCATCATTCCATTAATAAACTGTGGCTGCATGTAGTTAGTGGTGAAGGGGAAGATGCCACCACAGTGGAATTATGCCAATTTTAGAGACAAAGAGAAAATAAAATTAATCAGCCAACATTTTTTTTCCAACCCTGGGGTCACTTTCATAGCAAGAGGGAGGAAGAAATAGACAGACATGCAAAGATACACAGGAAGACAGAAGTAATGTGGCCATGATTTCCTAAAGATATTTGTTTCATTATATTCAAAATAAAAAACCCACCCAAACCAATGCAAATGGTTTACCAATAGTAAAATTGAGATTTCTGAAGTAACCATTTCCATTTGCCTCACTGTAAGCTCCGTGGCTGGCAAAGTTAAGTAGTAATGGTAATAATGAAACTAATCCCTTACCCTCAGGTATCCCTCATTTGAAACTTCAAAGGAAAATTTTCACATCTTTCAGAATAATAATAATAATTGTGGTATTTGTTAAGCTCTAACTATGTGTCACACACTGTTCTAAGTGCTGGGGTAGATACAAGACATAGTCCTTGTTCTTCATGGGGCTTACAGTATTGATCCCCATTTTGTGGATGAGGTAACTGAGGCCCAGAGAAGTTAAGTGACTTGTCCAAGGTCACACAGCAGACACGTGGTGGAGTCAGGATTAGAACCCATGACCTGACTCCCAGGCCCATTCTCTATCCACTACACCATGCTGCTTCTCATTTGGCCTGACAGCCTATTTAGAGGACAAGACTTTACATCCAGCACTAAATTCAGTGCTCCCTTAATGCCTCCTTCATCCATAATATAATAATATTCATCATCATCATCATCATCATCACTATTTATTGAACACCTCCTGGATGCTCAGACCACTGTAGTAGGTACTTGGGAGAAACTGCATCCAGTGAGTGTGTCTTTGGAAGCAGCGTGGCTTAGTGGAAAGAGCCTGGGCTTTGGAGTCAGTGGTCATGGGTTCAAATTCCAACTCCACCAATTGTCAGATGTGTGACTTTGGGCAAGTCACTTCTCTGTGCCTCAGTGATCTCATCTGTAAAATGGGGATTAAGACTACGAGCCCCCCATGGGACAACCTGATCACCTTGTTACCTCCCCAGCGCTTAGAACAGTGTTTTGCACATAGTAAGCGCTTAATAAATGCCATCATTATTATTATTAATCTCTTCTTTCCTGCTTGGGATTGTCCAAAAGAACATAAGCTCCTCCACTAGATTGTAAGCTCCTCGAGAGAGGGCATCATGTCTACCAACTCAGTTATATGGTACTCTCCCAAGAACTTAGTACAGTATTCTGCACAGAGTAAGTACTCAGTAAATGTCATTAATTGACATGATCCCAACTCTTGGAGAGCTTACATGTTATCTTGAGAAACAGGCAAACACACAGTATTATATGGAACAGGAATCAATCAATCCATATGTGCTGAGAAAGGAACAAAAGGGAAAACAAAGACAAAGCAAAAAATGAAAAATCTGGAATAAATAAATCACAAGACACATAAGTGTTAAATGTGGCTCATTCCATGTCCTCTTCAAGGAGATAGGGTTTAGTGGTGGAATGTTTTCTGGAGGAGCTGGGTTGTTTTTAAATAGTATTTGCTAAGTGCTTGCTGTGTGCCAGACACACTACTAAGAGCTGGGATGGACACAAGTAAATGGGGTTGAACACTATCCCTCTCCCAGATGGGGCTTACACTCTTAATCTCCATTTCACAGATGAGGAAACTAAGGCATAGAGAAGTGAAGTGAATTGCCCAAAGTCACACAGCGGACAAATAGTGGAGCCAGGATTAGAACCAAGGTCCTTTTGACTTCCAAACCTATGCTCTTTCCACTAGGCCAAGCTGCTTCTCAACTTGTCGTGTAGTAAGCCCCTCATTCATTCATTCATTCATTCAATCGTATTTATTGAGCGCTAACTGTGTGCAGAGCACTGTACTAAGCGCTTGTAATGTAAAAAAAAAACCTTCGAGAGCCTTGAATCCTAGAATCAGTCATTTATTTTTGGTGCAGAGAGAAATAGGTAGCCATTGGAATACTTTGAAAAGTCAATAGATACAACTGATTGATTCAATGACATTTTATGAAAATGAGCCATGTAGTCATGTAGTCTAGGGTAGACTGAGTGAGACTGGAGGCAGGGAGACCAATTAGGAAGCTAGTAATACTAATAATAACAATGGTATTTGTTAAGCTCTTACTATGGCTCTAACTCTGCCCTAAGCACTGGGTTAGATACAGAGCTAATCAGGTTGGACACAGTCCCTGTACCACATGGGGCTTGCAGTTTCAATCCCCATTTTACAGATGAGGTAACTGAGGCACTTGCCCCAGGTCACACAGCAGACAAGTGGCAGAGTGGAATTAGAACCCAGGTCCTTCTGACTCCCTGTCCCGGGCTCTATCCTCTAGGCTACTAGTAGTCCATCAGCTTCCTTAAGGTGACCTTAGAGTCCTAAACAACAATGCAGAGACTTTTTCCTTTTCCTTTTTCCCCAGGTTTGAGACCAGAAGGACCAGGCCCCAAAGCTCATTGAAGGTTTCATTCTTTCCATCAAACAGAGCTCTTCATAGCATTAGCATGTGAATCACTGAAATGACAGTGTCAGGAGCTGAAAGGGTCAGTGAATGGCCCCGAGCTGTTAGAGCCCTGAAACCTAAGCATTTTCTATTGCATTTTCAAAAGCGGTGTTTCCATCACCTGTTTACCAACAGGGTTTTATCTATGAAAGAGGCCTCAGAAGGGGTGGGGTGAATTGGGGTAGCTGGTTCAGACTTGGATGAGTGTGAAGTTTGTTCTGTAAATAATTGCAAACTCTCACCTCTTATTTATGCGCCCCCTTTCCGGCTCTAAACCCAGTCAGACAACATTGCACCTGTGTTTTACGGCCCGGAGCCATTCCGCTTTCTGTTACTCCTACTTTTTATTGTTTCATTATCTAGAAAATTTTTGAGGAGGTTCCTCAAATTGGATCAAGGAGACCAAACCGATGAAATCAAGGAAAGTCACCAGAGGCTGATTTGGGTCCAGAAAGCCATTTTGGGTCCCTAGAGAAGCAACGTGGCTTAGTGGAAAGAGCCAGGGCCTGGGGATCAGAGGACGTGGGTTCTAATCCCTACACCGCCACTTGTCTGCTCTGTGACTTTGGGCAAGCCTCGTAACTACTTCAATCGTATTTACTGAGCACTACTGTGTGCAGAGCACTGTAATAATAATAATAATGGCATTTATTAAGTGCTTACTATGTGCAAAGCACTGTTCTAAGCGCTGGGGAGGTTACAAGGAGATCAGGTTGTCCCATGGGGGGCTCACAGTCTTACTTACGGCTTGGTACTTGTCTGTGCCTCAGTTACCTCATCTGTAAAATGGGGATCCAGACTGTGAGCCCCTCATGGTACAGCCTGATTACCTGGTATCTATCCCAGCATTTAGGACAGCTCTTGGCACGTAGTAGACACTTAAAAAAACCATTATTATTATTTAAAAAAGACCCTGATCCCGGCAGGATTTCCTGCAGCCTGCTTAGGGGGTGCTCATGCTGCTGATGTGGCATTTTAGAGAGACATGGGTGGGTGGGGGGAATCAACCGGCAGGAACAAGTCGGCACATGTGTCCAGATGTATTTTGCCCATTGCACAAGGCGCAGGTATGCACTTGTCCGCCCAGTTGACTTTTTACAAATGCGCCCTTCCACCTCATTGTCCTTGTTCGAACCTGCACGGTTTAGTTCCAATTATCAGGGACTGAGTCGACTCTGAGGAAAAATAGCCCAATTGCTCAGGGAGGGGGGTTATTGCACTTAAATAACTTAGGCCCCAATTGGGTTAGAGAAACAGTATAAAATAGACTTCCGCCTTGTGGAATTGGGTGCTTTCTATCAGTGGGTCAGAATGTGGAATGTGTTTAGTTCTGGCCAAAAATACAGGTTCGTTCATTCATTCAGTCGTGTATACAGAGCACTTACTGGGTGCAGAGCACTGTACTAAGCGCTTGGAAAGCACAATACTGCAATAAAGAGACAATCGCGGCCCACACCGGGTTTACAGTCTAGAAGGGGGGAGACAGGCAGCAAAACAAGTAAACAGGCATCAATATACATAATAATAATAATGGCATTTATTAAGCGCTTACTATGTGCCAAGCTAGCTCTCTTCCTCCCTTCAAAGCCCTAGTGAGAGCTCACCTCCTCCAGGAGGCCTTCCCAGACTGAGCCCCCTTTTTCCTCTCCTCCTCATCCCCCCTGCCTTACCTCCTTCCGCTCCCCACAACACCTGTACGTTTGTACAGATTTATTACTCTATGTTACTTGTACATATTTACTATTCTATTTATTTTGTTAATGATGTGCATCTAGCTTTATTTCTATTTATTGTGATGACTTGACACCTGTCCACATGTTTTGTTTTGTTGTCTGCCTCCCCCTTCTAGACTGTGAGCCCACTGTTGGGTAGGGACCGTCTCTATATGTTGCCAACTTGTACTTCCCAAGCACTTAGTACAGTGCTGTGCACACAGTAAGCGCTCAATAAATATGATCGAATGAATGTGCAAAGCAATGTTCTAAGCGCTGGGGAGGTTACAAGGTGATCAGGTTGTCCCACAGTCTTAATCCCCATTTTACAGATGAGGTAACTGAGGCACAGAGAAGTGAAATAACTTGTTCAAAGTCACACAGCTGACAGTTGGCGGAGCCGGGAGGTAACTGAGGCACAGAGAAGTGAAATAACTTGTTCAAAGTCACACAGCTGACAGTTGGTGGAGTCGGGATTTGAACCCATGACCTCTGACTCCCGAGCCCATGCTTTTTCCACTGAGCCACGCTGCTTCTCTAAGTAGATCTATACACATCAAAACAGGTATTACGAAGGTTGAAGGTTACGAAGCACACAAGCATTTTGGCTCAGTGGAAAAGAGCCCGGGCTTTGGAGACAGTGGTCGTGGGTTCAAATCCTGACTCTGCCAACTGTCAGCTGTGTGACTTTGGGCAAGTCACTTAACTTCTCTGTGCCTCAGTTCCCTCATCTGTAAAATGGAGATTAAGACTGTGAACCCCCCGTGGGACAACCTGATCATCTTGTAGCCCCCCAGCGCTTAGAACAGTGCTTTGCACATAGTAAGCGCTTAATAAATGCCATCATTATTATTATTATTATTATTATTATTACAATAAGGTTGGCGTCCCTAAGTGGCTCCCTTAGGCCGGTACGCGGGGGAGGCCCCGCCCCCTTTCCTCCGCGGGACCAATAGCGAGCGTGCAAGGCGGTGATGGACGGGGCCGGGGTAGTCCCCGCCCCTTTCCTCCGCGGGACCAATAGCGAGCGTGCAAAGTAGTGATGGACGGGGCTGGGGTGGTCCCCGCCCCCTTTCCTCGGCGGGACCAATAGCGAGCGTGCAAAGCAGTGATGGACGGGGCCGGGGGTAGGCCCTGCCCATTTCCTCCGCGGGACCAATAGCGAGTGTGCAAAGCAGTGATGGACGGGGCCAGGGGTAGGCCCTGCCCCCTTTCCACCGCGGGACCAATAGCGAGCTGTAGCGCAGTGATGGACGGGGCTGTCCCCGCCTCCTTTCCGCCTCCAATCCAATAGCAAACGTGCGTGTCAGTGACGGACAGGAGGGGCCCTCCCCCTCCGCGGGCACTCAGGTGGAAGCGGCAGGTCGGGGGGCGGGGCCTCCCACGGAAGAGCCTGTAGGTGATTGGTGGATTCCAAAAGGCGGGTGTGTGTGAGTGGCAGGCGCGCGCCCGGGGCGGGAACGGAGGCGGCGACCATTCATTCATTCAGTCGTACTTATTGAGCGCCCGTTGTAGTCAGAGCACTGTACTAAACGTTTGGGAAAGTACAACGCGGCAGTGAAGAGAGACAACCCCCGCCCACAACGAGCTCACAGTCTAGAGGGAAGCAGCGTGGCTCAGTGAAAAGAGCCCGGGCTTTGGAGCCAGAGGTCATGGGTTCAAATCCCGCCTCTGCCTCTTGTCAGCTGTGTGACTTGGGGTAAGTCACTTCACTTCTCTGGGCCTCAGTTACCTCATCTGGAAAATGGGGATTAAGATTGTGAGCACCACATGGGACAACCTGATCACCTTGTATCCTCCCCAGCACTTAGAACAGTGCTTTGCACATAGTAAGTACTTAACAAATACCAAAATTATTATTAGAAGGAGAGAGACTGTGTCCAACCCAATCTGCTTGTCTCCATCCCAGCGTTTAGGACAGTGCCTGGTGGCGTAGTGGAACGAGCCCGGGCTTGGGAGTCAGAGGTTGTGGGTTCTAATTCCACCTCCGCCACTTGTCAGGGGGGTGATTTAGGGCAGGTTACTTAACTTCTCTGTGCCTGTTACCTCATTTGTAAAATGGGGGTGAAGACTGTGAGCCCTGTGTGGGACAACCTAATTAATAACAATAATAATACATATTTACATATTGTATTTGTTACTCTATTTGTACATATTTATTCTATTTAATTTCATTAATATGTTTTGTTTTGTTCTCTGTCTCCCCCTTCTAGACTGTGAGCCCACTCTCAGGTAGGGACCGTCTATATGTTGCCAACTTGTACTTCCCAAGTGCTTAGTACAGTGTTCTGCACACAGTAAGCACTCAATAAATACGATTGAATGAGTGAATAATAATAATGGCATTTGTTAAGCGCTTACTACGTGCCAAGCACTGTTCTAAGCACTGGGGGAGATACAAGGTAATCAGGCTGTCCCACCTGGGGCTCACAGTCTTAATCCCCATTTTACAGTTGAGGTAACTGAGGCCCAGAGAAGTGAAGTGACATGCCCAAATTCACATAACTGACAAGTGGCGGAGGCAGGATTAGAACCCGGCCTTGAATCTACCCCAGTGCTTAGAACAGTGCTTGGCACATAGTAAGCGCTTAATTATCATCATTATCAGAGAGGCTGCGTAACTCAGTGGAAAGGGCCCGGGCTTGGGAGTCGGAGGCCGTGGGTTGAAATTGACAATTGGCATTCTTTGTGCCTCAGTTACCACATCTGTAAAATGGGGATGAAGAATGCGCACCCTGTGTGGGGCGTGGACTATGTCCAACTGGATTGGCTTGTAGCCTAGTGGACAGAGCCCGGGCTTTGGAGTCAGAGTTCATGGGTTGAAATGCCAACTCTGCCAATTGTCAGTTGTGTGACTTTGGGCAAGTCACCTAACTGCTGTGTGCCTCAGTATCTCATCTGTAAAATGGGGATTAAGACTATGAGCCCCTCGTGGGACAACCTGATAACCTTGTAACCTCTCCAGCTCTTAGAATAGTGCTTTGCGCATAGTAAGTGCTTAATAAATGTCATTATTATTATTACATACTAAGCACTTAACAGCGTGGCTCAGCGGGAAGCAGCATGGCTCAGTGGAAAGAGACCGGGCTTTGGAGTCTAGAGGTAGTAGGTTCAAATCCCTGCTCTGCCACCTGTCAGCTGTGTGACCTTGGGCAAGTCACTTAACTTCCCTGGGCCTCAATTCCCTCATCTGTAAAATAATAATAATAATAATGGTGGTATTTGTTAAGCGCTTACTATGTGCAAAGACTGTTCTAAGCGCTGGGGGGGCTACAAGGTGATCAGGTTGTCCCACTTGGGGCTCACAGTCTTAATCCCCATTTTACAGATGAGGGAACAGAGGCACATCATCATCATCATCAATCGTATTTATTGAGCGCTTACTATGTGCAGAGCACTGTACTAAGCGCTTGGGAAGTCCAAATTGGCAACATAGAGAGACGGTCCCTACCCAACAGTGGGCTCACAGTCTAAAAGGCACAGAGAAGTGGTTTGCACAGGGTAGGGACCGTCTCTCTATGTTGCCGACTTGGACTTCCCAAGGGCTTCGTACAGTGCTCTGCACACAGTAAGCGCTCAATAAATACGATTGATTGATGAACAAATAGCATCACTATCATTGTGACCCTTCTCAGCTCCGTGGCCGGCCCTCTCTCGGGGCGGGGCCTGAGCGCGTGTCCCCTTCCCCCCGAGGGCGTGTCCGTCCGGTGGGCGCGGCCCCACATGGGCGAGCCCGTCTGGGGGCGTTTCGTACAGTGGCGGGGCGTGTCGGACGGTGGGTCGGGGCCCCCTTGTCCCGCTCCGATGGCCGGCCCCGGCTCCCCTTGCTCCCCCGGGCCTCGCCCCGGGGCCCCGCACTGAGCGGCCCATGGCGCCTCCCGACGCCCACCTCCTCCTGCTGTCCGCCGCGCTGGCGCTGGCGCTGGCCACCCGCCCCAAACCCGGTAAGTGCCCCCCAAGGACCAACCCCGCACCCCCTCCCGGGACCGGCTCCTGCACCCCGGGCCCGGGGCGAAAAAACACCCGTGCACCAGTCGCCGAACTTCCCCCCCTTGTTGGGTAGGGACTTGCCAACTTGGACTTCCCAAGCGCTTAGTCCAGTGCTCTGCACACAGTAAGCGCTCAATAAATACGACTGATTGATTTCCCGAGCAAGCAGGAGCTCCCCAGGAAGCCCCCCGACAGACCCGCTGTCGGCCGGAATCATCCCCGCACTCGTTGCAACAAAGGGAAGGGGAACTCCGCCACCCAAACCCCTTCCCACAGGGAAAAATGGGATTCGATCCCATACCGTGCCTGCAAGTTTCCGCACTCCCGCGGAAGAGAGGAGCGCTCTTCTTCCTCTTCTCTCTTCTAGACTGTGAGCCCACTGTTGGGTAGGGACTGTCTCTATATGTTGCCAACTTGTACTTCCCAAGCTCTTAGTACAGTGCTCTGCACACAGTAAGCACTCAATAAATACGATTGATTGATGGATTGATTCCTGCAGGGTCTGTTCTCCATCGCCCACCTCGGCCCATTAATGATGGCATTTGTTAAGCGCTTACTATGTTCTAAGCACTGGGCTGTTCTCCATCGCCCACCTCGGCCCATTAATGATGGCATTTGTTAAGCGCTTACTATGTTCTAAGCACTGGGCTGCGCGGGGGGCGGGGGGGGGGAATACAAGTAATTAGGTTGTCCCACATGGGGCTCAAAGTCTTCATCCTAATTTTACAGATGAGGGAACTGAGAAGTGAAGTGACTAGACTGTGAGCCCACTGTTGGGTAGGGACCGTCTCCATATGTTGTTTAGTACAGGGCTCTGCACACAGTAAGCTCTCAATAAATACGATTGATTGATTGATTTGCCCAAAGTCATCCAGCTGACAAGTGGCAGAGTCATTCATTCATATTTACTGAGCACTTACTGTGTGCAGAGCATTGTACTAAGCGCTTGGGAAGTACAAGTTGGCAACATATAGAGACGGTCCTTACCCAACAGCGGGCTCACAGCGGGATTAGGGAGTTGGGATTAGAACCCATGACCTCTGACTCCCAAGCCCAGGCTCTTTCCACTGAGCCACGCTGCTTCTCTTAGATAGCCTGGAACTTTATTCCTCTAGAGAATAGAATAGACTAGTGCCCCGTCAGCTGCCCAGGGCTGCTGCTTTTTGGAGTATGCAGTTGGAGCAGCTGATTCTTTGCAGGCAGGAGAAGCAGGCTAGTCCCATCTTGGAGTGACAGCCAAAGAGCCAGTACTACCTTGGCTGCCCCGGTGACCTCCAGGAGAGGAAATTCTCTTGTCCTGAGGAGGTCGACGTTTGGGGAGGTCGAACAGGTCTTAGCAAGAGGGGGGAAGTGGTGGAAAAGTGAGGATTTCCTTGCAGTGGAGGAGCTACTATTTTCTGCCATTGGTATTTCTGCTATCCTGCTACTAAATATCAGCTCCTAGTATTGGGACCGGTCAGTCAACCGTATTTCTTAATAATGATGGTATTCGTTAAACGCTTACAATGTGCCTAGCACTGTTCTAAGTGCTGGGTTAGATACAAGGTCATCAGGTTGTCCCACCGGGGTGGAGGGGCTCACAGTTTTAATCCCCATTTTATAGATGAGGTCACTGAGGCACAGAGAAGTGAAGCGGCTTGCCTGAGTGCTTTCTGTGTGCAGAGCCCTGTACTGAGCGCTTGGGGAGAGTACAGTATAACAGACACATTTGCTGCCCACAAGGAGGTTATAGTCCAGAGGACAACCTTAGACATTTTGGGAGGGGAAGAGGAATCCTGCCAGCATCGTCTTGGCCCAGGAATATTCGAGAAAAAAGCCTGCATTGAGGCGGGGCACTGAAAGGAGGAAGGTAAAAGTTGTTTTGCTGTCTGTCACACACCCTTCCTTGCAGCTAGGGTGTGAATGTGTATTTTGGATATACTCCCTTTTGGGTTATTGGTATATTAAGTGGTGCACCTTAAGTTTAAGAAATAGAAGATCTTGTTAGCAAGCCTTGAGAGGCAGGGGGAAGAACTCTCCACTCCTCTAGCCAAAAGTCTGAACTTTTGATAGTAAAACTTACCGTATTCTTGTGCTGTGACAGCTGCAGGGGGAAAATCGGTGTTTCCAGGTTGCATCTCTAAAGCCCGCCCAGGGTATCTCGATCCCAGGTTTAAGATTCCGTGAAATCAATGGACTTAGGATTCGTGAAAACGAAACCCTGGCATCAGGTCAATAGAATGGGCCATCTGAATGATTCTTAATCAGGAAATGGTTTTGTGTTTTTCTGGTCTTATGTGGCTGGTCAGCAGTATTATTCACTGGTTGGTCACTAGTCACTGGTTGGTCAGCCAGGTTGTTCAGTATTAGTTGTTCCTGAAGAGAGAGTCGGGGGGGAAAAAACAGAGGCACCTTGGCTGTCAGTAGAATTGTAAGCTGTTCAATTAAAGTGTCAGGTTTTGTAATGTCAGATGCAGATTTCACCCTTAGGCGGACTAGAAGTGCAGTGTGAATGGTAGTGAATTGCTCTCTGGGGAGGAGGAAAACTAACTTTGTGTTTATCCCCTCTCTTGCTGTGGAAGGTTCAGAATGCAAACCCGGGGTGGTTGGTGGCGGGAATTTGACTGGAACACTGGTAGCTAATAGTGTTTTGCGTGGGGTGGACATCGCTTCTTAATTGTGCTTAAATAATTTGTTTTCTTTGGACTGGACTAATGCTCTTTGTAGGGTGAATGTTGAAATCTCATGGGGAACAGTTAAGGAACAGTGGTCAAAACAAAACTAATAATAATAATAATTGTGGTATTAAGCGTTTACTGTGTGCCAAGCACCGTTCTAAGCACTGGAGTTAGATACAAGGTAATTAGGTTGGACACAATCCTTGTCCCACATGGGGCTCCTAGTCTTGATCCCCGTTTTACAAATGAGGTCACTGAGGCCCAGAGAAGTAAAGTGACTTACTCTAGATCACTAGAGGACAAGCGGCGGAGTGGGGATTAGAACCCAGGTCCTTCTGACTCCCAGGCTCTTGCTGTATCCACTAGGCCACACTGCATCTCTGGAGGGGAATTATAGGGGTTCTTCTTGACATGACATCCAACTGTGTCCCAAAGCCAACTCCTCTCTCTGCTTTTCAGGAGTCTTTCCAAGTGAGGCCCAAGTAAGATACCACTTTGCCATAAACAAGTTATCTCCCGAGCATAAGGCTACCCACTAGTTGTCAGACTCACTTTAATAATAAAAAAAAATGCTTTAAGGATAAGCCAAGTGCGCTTTCCTATTTTTTTGGATACTGTAATTTTCTCAAAGTTTTGTGGATGGAAAAAATTATTTCATTACTTTATATTCTGCTCAATATTGCAATACTTAAGCTACTGGTGGTTTGCATTTATGAAATCTGGCTTTAACAAAAGTTAGCTCATTCTTCAGTGCTTTCTAATTACTGTCTATACCGTGTCCCAAATAATCTTTCTTACCCTCTTCCAACCTTTTCCACCAACTGTGAGGAGGGAGGGTGAAGCAGAGTGCTGGCTATCCCTCTCAGTGGGGTTGGAGGAGAGAGAAGGCGGCAAGGAGAAAGAACTGTGGTTCACTGCTTCGGAAAGGAGCGGGCATTGTCGGAGAACTTTCAGAGCTTGGCATTAAGGAACGGGTTTAACGCAACACTGAACAGTCAGACGTATTTATTGAGTGGTTACTGGGTGCAGAGCACTGTACTAAGCACTTGGGAAAGTCCAGTACAACAGAGTTGATGGTTGCAGTCCTTGCCCACAGGGAGTTTATGGGCTGAGGATTTCTACCTTAGAGGACCACGGGTTGGAATGAGCCTTTGTGATAGTGTTTTCGATGATCAATGCATTTTCACAAGTAGGCAATCGATTGTCTAAGGTACAGCGTTGTTGAATCTAAGGTTGAGTGCAAAACACTTGTACCTTCACCCAGTACCCAGAATGTGTGTACCGACTCTTTTGCAGTGTACTCCTCCAAGTGCTTAGCCCAGTGCTCTTGCACGTAATAAGCGCTCAGTAAATATCTATTGACCGGAAATTGAAACAGTGACCAATCTGCAAATGCTTCTGCCTCCCTTAGTAAATTAAGCCATTATGAGCTCCTTCCTTGGGCCTTCCATTATTGGAAATCACCAACGAGACCCAAGCACCTGTGAAACAGCTCTCCAGCGTTCTTCATCAGCTGAACAAGAGCACTACCAAACTCCAGCTGCTGCCCCGTACTGGATTCTGAGAACTGGAGGGGAAATTCCTTGGGTGGGTTTAGAGTTTCTCGGAGAGTGGTGGGTGAGAAGGATTGTGTGTGAGCATTTGGGATGGGCAGAGGAAGTGAGGTGAACAGGCCCGGAGTTAGCTATAGCCTGCGTGACTGGATTTGGAAGATACGTGGATAATCCACAGCAAAGACTCAAAAGGCACAGAACAGAGCTTAGTTTTTTGAGGCTTGAGTGCTGGTAGGGTGTGACTTGGTGTAGGAGGGTGGGGGATTTTTATTATTTAAGTGTTCATGTTTATATCATTACATTTTAAATTAAATATTGTATTTAAAAAAACTAATGTGTTTAGCAGATTACTTTCTTAATTAAAACATTTCGTGAAAAACATAGCAGCTTGTTTGAATTGGGAAATAGTTAATGCAAAACACTCAGCAAAGGTTTATAGTTTGCCTCAGTCTTTGTCCCTCGATGCTGTTGCTAAGGCGTTGAGCGGCCAAGCCCCCTCCTCTTTGAGAAACTCCTCAAACCCATGGGTTTTGGGGCTCTCTCAGCCCTCCAGATTTTACCACTGTCTGCCGGCACTGCTGTGGAAGAGAAGAAAGGAAGGTTTCTCAATCAGAGCTTGGGAATTCACCTGAGCAGTCAGAGGAATGTAGTTTGCCAATCCAGAAGGAGAAGCCCGGAGGCCCTCCAGGCTTTAATAATGGTAATAATAATTGTGGTACTTGCTAAATGCTCACTATATGCCAAGCACTGTTCTAAACACTGGGGTAGATGCAAGATAATCAAGTTGGACACAGTCCCTGTCCCACATGGAGCTCACATTCTTAGTCCTCATTTTACAGATGAGGTAACTGAGGCCCAGAGAAGTGAAAGATGTCCAAGGTCACCCAGAAGACGTGGAGGAGCTGGGATTAGAACCCAAGTCCTTCTGACATCCAGGCCCTTGCTCTATCCACTGAGCCACCCTGCTTTGGTCCCCACTTTTTCTTGGACTGGGACATAACTGGGGAAGAGAAAGGTTCTGGCAGGAACATAGAGGGGTTCTCAGGACCCCACAGATAACCCCCTCAGAGGCAAGGACTTCCTGAGTCTGAGCTAGATCAGCACCAGCTTTAAGAGGTGTGAAGCTGGGGACTAATAGGCCGGGTATCTGTTCTCCTTCCCAAGCCCCATCTAGAGTCCGGGATGCCCAGTTTCCATTTCCATTAACTGTGATTTAATTCCTGGCCAGAAGCCGGGAATTAAGGGAACATTTATTGTTGGACTCAACACATGGGTGGGGTCTTGCTTCCAGTGGGCTGGGGAGATTGTAGCATGGATGCTTCAGGAGTATCCCTCTACACTCAACAACTGCAGACCGGGAGGGCTGGATTTCTTTCAATTTGGTTAGATTCTTGGGCCTGACCGACACGGCGTGCTCACACATTAAGTATCATTTTGCATTCAACCAAAAATCCAGCAATCAGTCAAGGCAGCTTCTGGAGGCAAAGAAAGTGGTCTGGAGTTGTTGGAATGTAGAACTAGAGATGGTTTCTGGATCCTTTTGAGCCGTTCCATCTGCCTTCCAAATTGACAGTAACATTTATTTAGTGTCTGAGAGGCACAGTTTTTTCATCTAATCAAAGCAGGGCAAGTAAGTAGTTTTAGAACAGTGTGGAAAGTGAGTCACTATTAGCCAGTCAGTTCATCATATGTAAATTACTAGCTGCTGTTCAATCTATAACATTTCATCTTCAAAGAACATTATTGAGCTGGTAAAAATATTTTTAATAATGACCACAGAAGCCATATTTGTTTTTCTTTGATGTCCTACTGAAACCTCTTCTGGTTTTAATCAGATTGTTCCCACATAAAATACAGTGGAAATCTACAATAATAAAATCCCTATTCCTGTGTCTGCGGGGAAATAAACAGGATGGGGACAGTCATTGTAAGGGGCTTTCCCCTCTGCTTTTCCCCAGACTCTAAGCCTCTATTATTGGTGGGTGTTTTGGCATCAGTTAAATGACTTCAGCCTTTCCCTCCCTCCATGTTTTCCTCTTTCATTAAAGTGTTTCTGTTGTCTAATTATATCCTTTCAATCAAATTAGAGACTGCAGCATCTGGTTGGGGCCTGTAACTGGTGCCATCTGCACCTAGTATATACAGGCCTTTTCAGCCGAGGATCATTCAAGTTGCAAATGGCAGGAAGAGATTTGGGAAGAGTTTAGTTTGAGGGGAGGTTAACTTAAAAAGAAGCTTCTTCAAAGACTTGGTGAAGTGCCCTACTTGCTGAAATGTGTGCAAGAGCAGTCTTGAACTCCCTACAGTTTGGCTCGCAGAAAGAAGGCAGGTCTGAAACCATCCTGAGGTGGCTGCTCTGAGCAGACCGAGGGCCTCTGGTTTGGGTCTAAGGTGAAGCAGCGTGGCCCGGTGGCTAGAGCCCGGGCCTGGGACTCAACAACACCTGGCTTCGAGTCCCAGCTCCGCCACTCACCTGCTGAGTGACCTTGGGCAAGTCACTTCACTTCTGTGGGCCTCAGTGACCTCATCTATAAAATGGAGATTAAGACCGTGAGCCCCAGGTGGAACAGGGACTGTGTCCAACCTGATCATCTTATAGCTACCCCAGCTCTTAGTACAAGCTGGCACATTGTAAGCACTTAACAAATACCGTAATAACAACAAAAAAAGATTAGAACTCCCACTCCTTGGGAAGGGCCCAAAGTTTCCAGGTGTTGATCGAGGATTTCTACCCTTGGGTCAGTCAGTCAGTGGTATTTACTGAGTGATTGGGAAAGTGCAGTACAACAGAGTCGTTAAGCACATTCCCTGCCCCCCCCGAGCGTACATTCTAGAGGAAGAGACAGACACTAATATAATTAAACTGTGGTTGTGTACATAAGTACTGTGGGGCTGAGGAGAGATTGAATATCAAGTGATTAAAGGGTGCAGAGATGAAGCAGAAGGGAGAGGAAATTGGGGAAAAGAATACAAACTTGGAAATCAGAGGACCTGGGTTCTAATTCTGGCTCTGCCCTTTTTTTATGGTTAAGTGCTCACAATGGGTGACCATGGGCAAGATCACTTACCTTTTCTGTTTTTCAGTCACCTCACCTCTAAAATGGGGATTAAGACTGTGAGTGGGACAGGGACCATGTCCAATGCAAGTGCCTTGTATCTACCCCAGTGCTCAGAACAGTATCTAGCATATAGTAAGGGCTTAACAAATGCCATTTAAAAAGAAAAAGGCTTAAATCCGGGTAGGCTGCCTGGAGGAGATGTGACATTAATAAGGTTTTGAAGGCGGGCAGAGTGGTAGTTGGGTGTGTATGGAATGGGAGGGAGAACCAGGCCTGTGGGAAGATGGAGGGGTCAGCGGTGAGATAGACGGTAAGCTTGTTGTGGGCAGGAAAGTGTCTGCTAACTCTGTTCTATTATGCTCTCCCAAGGTGCTTAGCCTCTCCGTCCCCCAGCAGCTAGTACAGTTCTCTGTGCATAGTAAGTGCTCAGTAAGTACCACTGATGATGATGATGGATAAGATGGGAGCACAGTGAGCTTCAGTGGATGCGCGTGTTGCTGTTTCATCCCTGACATACCTGACTCTTGCTTTTTCCTGGATTTTTATTTGTTCACTTTCCATCTTAAATGTCAGGCACATTCCCCGCTCACAGTGAGCTTACAGTCTAGAGGGGGAGACAGACAATAAAAATAAGTAAATAAATTACATGCTCTATTAAGTACTTTGTCCTAAGTAATGACCTTATTGATCATTTCTACAGTTTTTTTAATGGTATATAGCATTTACTACATGCCAGGCACTGTGCTGAGCACTCTACAAGGAAATCGATCAGATTGGATACAGTCCCTATCCCACATGAAGCTCAGAGCCTTAATCCCCATTTCACAGATGAGATAATTGAGGCACAAAGAAGTGAATGGACTCATCCAAGTTACAACAGTGGCCTGCTGTGGGTGTAGCAGTACCTTGGTAAGAGTGATATTTTCATTTGAATGGCGATCCTCTGTCTCCTTGTGTCATTGGTATGTTACTTCCTAGAAATTCCTCAAGTTGGGCTGTAATGGAAGCCAGCCAAGCAAAGCAACATTTGTCACAAAGCATCAGGAGGCCATACAACAGAAGTGAACAGCTGCCATCCACAAAGGAGAATGACACTTGTTGGATGCAAGCGAGCCAGATAACGTGGTCAACACAGTAGTATTGAACACTGAGAAGCAGTTGTGGCCTGTGAGTCAGAAGGTCCTGGGTTCTTATGCCGGTTCTGCCACTTGCCTGCTGTGTGATCTTGGTCAAGTCATTTCACTTCTCTGTGCCTCAGTTACCTCATTAGTAAAATGGGGTTTAAGACTGTGAGTTCCATGTGGGACGTGGACTATGTCCAACCTGATTAGCTTGCATCTACCCCAGCACTTAGTACAGTACCTGGCACATAGTAAACACTTAACAAAAACAAAGTACTTACTATGTGCCAGGCACTGTACTAAGCACTGCAATAGGTATAAGATAATCAGGTTGGGCACAGTCCATGTCCCACATGGAGCTCACAGTCTTAATCCCAATTTTACAGATGAGGTAACTGAGGCTCAGAGAGGTGAAGTGACTTCCCAGGGTCACACAGCAGACAAGTGTCAAAACTAGGATTAAAACCCAAATCCTGTGACTCCCAAGCCCGTGCTTTAACCACTAAATCATGTAGCTTCTCAATCTAATAATAATAATAATAATAATGGTATTTGTTTAGCTCTTACTGTGTGTCGAGCACTGTTCTACGTGCTGGGGTAGGTACAGGTTTTTCAGGTTGAATACAGGCCCTATCCCACGTGAGGACCACAGTCTAATTAGGAAGGAGATCTGGATTCAAATCCCAGCTCTGCCACCTCCCTGCCATGTTACCTTGGCAGGTCACTGAATTTCTCTGTACCCCAGAGTCCTCATTTGTGGAATGGGATTAGACGCCTGTGCCCCCTTCTCCCCATTGGATTGTGAGTCCCATGCGGGACCGGGATTGTGTCTGATCTAATTGTATATATCCTAGTCCTTGGCACATAGCAGTCAGTCAGTTGTGTTTATTAAGCACATACTGTGTGCAGAGCACTGTACTGAGTGCTTGGGAGAGTACACTGTCTCAACAGAGACAAATTCTCTGCCCACAACAAGCTTACATTCTGGAGGGGGAGACAAACATTAATATAAATGAATTACAGATTTGGACATAAGTGCTGTGGGGATGAATAAAGGGAGCACGTCAGAGCAATGCAGAAGGGAGTGGGAGAAGAGGAAAGGAGGGGTTAGTCAGGGAAGGCATCTTGAAAGAGGCTTTGAAGGCAGGGAGAGTAATTGTCTGTCAGATATGAGGAGGGAGGGCATTCCAGGCCTCAGGCAGGATGTGGGCTAGAGGTCGGAGTCCAGATAGATGAGATCGAAGTGCATTGAGAAGGTTAGCATTAGAGGAGTGAAGGGCTTAAATACTATAATTATTATAGTATAAAGATATATACATTTGTGCTACTGAGAGAAGGGAAGTGAATACCCAGGGGCTTAGGTGACATAGAAAGGCTTAAGTGACAGAGAAGCAGCATGGCTTAGTGGAAAAAGCACGGGCTTTGGAGTAAGAGGTTCAAATCCCGCTCTGCCTCTTGTCTACTGTGTGACCTTGGGCAAGCCGCTTCATTTCTCTGTGCCTCAGTTACCTCATCTGTCAAATGGGGATTAAGACTGTGAACCCCACGTGGGACAACCTGATTATCTTGTATCTATCCCAGGACTTAGAATAGTCCTTTGCACATAGTAAGCACTTAAATACCATAATAATAATTATTATTATGTGACAGTAGGGGGTTGTGGAAAGAGGGAGGGGCTATGAGAGATTAATCAAGGAAGATATCCCCGAGCAAATGTGATTCCCAGATGGCTTTCACAAGGTAGGTGCAGAACAGTGGTGTCTTACGTTTGATGGGGCAGGGGGTTCCAGGGAGCGGGGAGGGTGTGAGAAAGAGGTTAGCGATGAGAGAGGTGGCAACAAGACACAGTGAGATGTTTGAAAACTACCACAGCATCACTGAACAGGATAGGTGCCTCTACCAGAGAAGCAGCATGGCTCAGTGGAAACATCACGGGCTTGGGAGTCAGAGGTCATGGGTTCTAATCCCGGCTCTGCCACTTGCCAGCTGTGTGACTGGGCAAGTCACTTAATTTCTTTGTGCCTCAGTACCCTCATCTTTAAAATGGGGATGAAGACTGTGAGCCCCATGTGGGACAACCTGATTACCTTGTATCTACCCCAGTGCTTAGAACAGTGCTTGGCACATAGTAAGCGCTTAACAAATGCCATCATTATCGTCATTATTATTACCCTTTTCGTAGGTTAGAGATTGAGAGAAGCAGTGTTGCTTAGTGGAAAGAGCATGGGCTTGGGATTCAGAGGTCGTGGGTTTTAATCCTGGCTCTGCCACTTGTCAGCTGTGTGACTTTGGGCAAGTCACTTAACTTTTCTGTACCTCAGTTACCTCATCTGTAAAATGGGGATTAAGAGTGTAAGCCCCATGTGGGACAACCTGATTACCTTGTATCTACCCTAGTGCTTAGAGTGGTGCTTGGCACATAATAAGCGCTTAACAAATAGCATCATCATTATTATTATTATAGGGAATCTCATTAATTATTTTTTTTTATTTTCCTCAGCCCCCCTTCCACCACTGATGTTTAGGTGCAGTAACATCATCATATAAAGGCATAGTCTGTACTCTGTTTAATGTTTGTAATTTATTATATCTGCCACGTATTTATTATATCTGTAATGTGTAATCTGAATGTGAACAGTATTGCATTACCAATGGTAATGATATTGAGTGGCCACTATGGGGTAATGTACTATACTAAACACTTGGGAAAAGTACAATAGATATGTGAAGACATATTTCCTGTCCACAGAACACTTACAGTCTAACAGAAGAGATAGAAGTATTTACAATCAGATAATCAGGATAAACTTTAGAGAAAAATTAATTATGCTCATTTAAATAAGTGTATATACCGTGTCCGATCTAATTAACTCATACCTACCCCAGCACTTAGAACAGTATTTAACACATAATAGGTGCTTAACAAATACTATAAAACAAAAACTGTCTGTGTAAAGGAGTTCAAGTAAATATTAGTGTTAGAAGTCACTTTGATATGACTTGGAGCCTTGTACGTTCGTTAGGGAAGGCTTGTTGGAGGAAGTGGCATCCATAAGGAAGCAGAGGGTAGGAATCAGGTCTGCCAACCCTGTTGCATTGTACTCTCCCAAGCACTTAGTACAGTACTCTGCACAGTTGGTGCTCAGTAAATACCTCTGATGAAAATAATTGTGGCATTTGTGAAGGGCTTACTTTGTGCCAGGAACTCTTCTAAGTGCTATGGAGATACAAGCAAATGGGGTTGGACACAGTCACTGATTGATTAATAGAGTGACAGACTGAAGAAGACAAAGGTCTTTGTGCTACATCTCGACCTGGCAAAATTACACCTGAGCAAGCCAATTCATCAGAGTCACGTTCTGCAGCTTATTACGTGATCCAATAACTGCAAGGCAGGAAATTGAATTAAGAATGGCAGCATGATCTTTGAGAGGGGAGTACAGCAGTAACATGGTCTGTTGAGGAATCGTAGTGACCAGCCATTTCTGTGGCCAGTAGAACCGAACTAACTGGAGATGTCCGATGTAGAGTCAGAGGACCTGGGTTCTAATCATGGGTCCTCCACTTGTCTGATGCGAGATTTTGGACAAGTCCCTTCACTTCTCTGACTCTGTTACCTTGTCTGGAAAATGGGGATTAATATTGCGAGCTCCAGGTGGGACATGGACTGTGTCCCATCTGATTAGCTCGTATCTAGCCCAGAGCTTAGTACAGTGTCTGGCACATAGCACTTATAAATACCATTGGAAAAAAAACCCGGCTCCACTGATGCTACCTGGAGTCCAAGCCGAGCATCAGACGGCAACACTGGGTCACACACAATGAGCTCCTGGCACAAAGTTAGTCTATTGGCATCAAAGCAATGTTTATCCCCTCAGACCCTGACTGAGCCAGGGCATGTGAGGAGATTGAATGAATGACCACAGGATACCCAGACAGCTGCTCTACCGGGAACTGTAAGAAGAAACATCTTTAAAACATAATGAATCAAAACCCCAGCTGGTTTGGCATCGTTGTGGCAGCTAGGAGACGGCAACAGCAGATAGACCAGCCTGCTGAGCAGCTATTAAACCCGGGGTGACTCTTTGGGAGAAGAGGCTTCAAGAAGGCTGCCACAGCAAGAGACAAACGAAGACAGGGACCAGCACTGCAGCAAATGCCACAGCACAGCTAGGAACCAGTTTTACAAGCTTTAGAGGTGGAAGAGATGGTGGATCATGCTGTAGTCTTATCAGCCACATACCCATGGATAAAACCTCAATACCAGTAGGGTCATTGTTTTCTCTCAGAGTGCAGCTATGTAAGTGTATGTGCACATAAGTATCTGTGCATACACATGCAGAAAAACTGCCTGGTTTTACATACAGGAATTTACTCAAGTTGTATTTGTTCTTCTACCCTTCCCTTCTGAGTGTTCTGTTCTTGGCTGTTGCTCTTCGTGCTCTGTATTTCACTCTATCTGGGAGCTTATCTGCTCATGTGGCCTCACCTCCCACCTCTGGATTAATAATAATTAAAATTGTGGTATTTGCTAAGCACTTACTATGTGTCAGGCTCTGTACTAAGCGCTTAAGCACAATGCCTGGCATATAGTAAGCGCTTAATACCTTAAAAAAAATGTCAGCAGGGTAGCCAAGTGAAAATGCTTTGGGAATAAGAGAAGATGCAAGATCAGAGGTAGAGAGGTGGACTTGGACATGAATGAGTACATGGCTGTTTGGTCCTTGGAACATAATAAGCACTTGATAAACACTACAAGATTATCATTCCTCTGGGCAGGGTCTTGGGACTGATACTTGTCTGCTCTTCCCCATGAAATATGTTTTAAATGTTCTATGAGCCTCACATGATAGACCTGTAAAATTGAGTTTCTTTAAGCAGAATTTCAGGTCTTCAGTTGTCTTTTAAGTTAAAAATAGGATCTAAATGCTGGTTGGCCATTGACAGAACTTGTCCGGAAACTGGATTTAATTTATTCTGATCGAGCGATCCAGGCAGCGTAAAATAGGGTTATTGATGTCCAAGGAGAGCCAGGTTCAAATATGGGTCTGATTGGTTTTTGGCAAGTAGAAGTGTTAATGAGAGTTGAGAGGGTGCGTTGACTGGTTGTAATGTATATTTCCCTGTCGACTGTTCACTCCCTTGGAATTTTAACAGAATTCCTGGGTTTTAAAGGACTATCATCCAAGCTTTCCACTTTGAAACATAGTTCAGGTATTGTGTAGAATTTGTGGGCAGTCATTTTGCTGATTACTGCTCAAGCTGGCTTGCCATGAACTGAGGGACAAGTGGCAGGAAGTACCTCGTAACCGGAATTCACATTCGTCTACCTCTCAAGTTTCCTGGACATGATTTTGTCCATCTATTCCTTTTATATCTGGAATGATTCTTATTTATGTCATCTCAGGCACAGTGAGAGAATTGTACAGTTTTAAAATCAAAATACCTCTAAAGTAGATTGATTAGTACCCATTTTATCTTTCTTTCTCTCATTTCCTCCGAATTTGCCTCCCCCGATTTCTGATCCATTGGTGTTAGGTCACCTTATGTGCTTTCTACTAACAATCCATAGAATTGGCCAGAAGGACTGTGTCTTTGGAATCTTTCTCCCTCTTGAAGTTGAACAGAGCCCAGATTTAATGAACACCTCATCTTAGTGCATGGTCCATCCTAATCAATTTATAAGGACCAGGTTTAGAAATTGATTTCTAGTAAAAAATCTTTCCACATTTACGGCTTTTGGCGCAGATTTGAGCTTTGCATGCCCTGCAAATCTCAATCATAAAGAATGCATGCACAGTATTTGGATATGATTTTGCATTAACAGTGATTCAACCAATAGTTGGAATTGTTTTTAAAGAACAGAACGAGAGAGAGAGAGAGCAAGAGAGTGAGAGCTTTACATCAGTACTAGCTGATTGAATGGAAAAGGGCTGTGTACCACATTAGTGGAAGAATGTGTTACTGGCAAATAAAATCACAAGTCATTTTATAACTTGTCAAATTCCTACACTTTGGCTTAGTTTGGATTCACTAATATCGTAAGTATGGCATATATTTTTTGGTTCAAAATAATTTGAGAATGTGTTTTAAATTTGTGTAGAACTGAACCTAATTAACTTGTACGTACCCCAGCACTTAGAACAGCATTTGAACGTAGTGCTTAACAAATAGCATAAGTAAAAAATTATTTAAAAATTATTTAAATATTATTTTAAAATTATTTAAAAGACTTGGCATTTTCATTTTGCTTTTATTTATGTGGTTCACAGTCAGCATCTCCATGGCAGGTGTTTCTTTAGGAATATTATTTCTTTCTGACCCTCACAAACAATGCAAATAGCTAAACAAATGCATGACATCACAGCTACCTGCTGGTTATACTGAATTCGTTTTAAGACTCTTTAACAAAAAGAAAAACACATTTGATAAGAGGACCAGTAAACACTTAAAAAAATCGCGAGGATTAGTGAAGGGATGTTGGAGTGCTTCAGATCAGTGGGGATGAAAATCTATAGGGTCAGTGGAGCCCAAAGCCTTCTTAGACTGGGAACTCTGAATCTCACACAGTGCTGGGTCACCCACCCCACCACCTGGGCAGCAGTGTGGTCTAGTGGTTAAAGCATGGGCCTGGGAATCAGAAAGACTTGGGTTCTAATCAAGCACTGGGCTAAGTAGTTGTGGAGTGTGTCAGGGCTTCATGGAGAAGCAGCGTGGCTTAGTGGAAAGAGCCCGGGCTTGGGAGTCAGAGGTTGTGGGTTCTAATCCCATCTCTGCCACTTATCAGCTGTGTGACTTTGGGCAAGTCACTTAACTTCTTTGTGCCTCAGCTACCTCATCTGTAAAATGGGGATTAAGACTGTGAGACCAACCTTGGACAAGCTGATTAGCTTGTATCTACCACAGTGCTTAGAACAGTGCTTGGCACATAGTAAGCGCTTAACAAATACAATTATTATTATTATTATTATTATTATTGTTATTATTATTATTCATCACCTGAGTCGGTTGGAAAGTGATTTATGGAACTGCCGCCAGGTAGGCTGAACATGGATAGGGTCGGTTCTTAACCCGTTTAACTGCTGGGCATTTAAGTGGCAGGTACTTTTAAATGGCATGTTTGAAGGTTTTTTGTTTTTCCTTTGGCTTTTGGAAGGCATACAGAAAACCAATAGTGACAATTTTTATGAAAATGACAATAATCTAAGCTTGCTTTCTTACCTTTAGTACTGTCCGAGGGCATGATAATTAAATTTGAGAGGAGGGCATTCCAAATCGGGAGGTGGAAATTGGGTAAATCTTGGTAAGCCTCCTCTTGCCTCCCCCAATTTGTACCCCAACAGTGAGGACACTCTTTTTTTAAAAAAAAAAATGGTACTTGTTGTACACATAATATGTGCCAGGCACTGTACTAAGTGCTGAGGTTGTGCTGGGACTGTCCCACGTGAAGCTCACAGTCTTAATCCCCATTTTACAGATGAGGAAACTGAGGCATAGAGAAGTGAAGTGACTTGTCCAAGGTCACACACTCTTCCCTACAGAAGTAAGGAGAAGGGAAAAAACTCGGGTTTGGATTCGTCGTGCCCTGAGGCAAACTGGGATAGATTAGAGGGCTAACAAACCCACAGGAATAATAATTAGTAATAATTATGGTATTTAAGTGCTTACTCTATGCCAGGCCCTGTACTAAGTGTTGGGGTGGATACAAGCAAATTGTGTTGGACACAGTCCCTGGCCCACGTGGGGCTCACAGTATCAATCCCCATTTTACAGATGAGGGAACTGAGGCCCAGAGAAGTAAAGTGACTTGCCCAAGGTCACACAGCAGACAAGTGGTGGAGGAGGGATTAGAACCCATGACTTTGTGACTCTCAGGTCCGTGCTCTATCCACTTCTCTACAGGAAGTGGGCTGTGTCAATCAGCTCTGTGGTAAGGAGACTGAAGAAGCCTGCCAGTGATCTGTTTGGACCAGGAGACCACAGAGAAAGTGAGAGAGAGGAGATAAAGCCAGCATCACAGGTTTGCCCCAAATTCTCTGAGGGTTGCTGTGCGACCTAGTGGAAAGAACTTGAGTCTGGGGGGTCCGAGGACCTGGGTTCTAATCCCAACTCTGCTGTGTGACTTTGGGCAAGTCACTTAACTTCTCTGGGCCTCAGTTACCTCTGGAAAATGGGCAGTAAAACTCTAAACTGCAAGTGGGACATGGTCTGTGTCCAATCTGATGAGCTTGTATCTACCCAAGTGCTTAGTTCAGTGCCTAGCACATAATAAGTGCTTAACAAATCCTATAATGGAAAACAACAGAAACAACTCTGTACTTCAGTTTCCTCATCTGTTCGGTGCTCTACTCATGGTAAGTGTACAGTATCTACCACTGATAGATTGATCTGTAAAGTGGGGATGAAGACTGTGAACACTTTGTGGGTCAGGGACTAATGTCCAACCCAATTATCAAACACTTTCCTCAGAGGAGACTGCCGATTCTTATGTTTTTTAAAGAGAGCCTCCTGAATCAAAAGAGAATACCCAAATGGAGTCTTATTAAGGAAATCTTGACCAGTTCAGTGGGGAGTTTCAAGTTCACAGTTCTGAATAGCCCCTGCTTTGGAAATGAATGCAATTGTTTAAAAAAAAAACTGAACTTGTCACAGTATATGAATGAAAAAGCATCTTATGGGGCTGAACAGCTGAACAAGTCTTCTAGACTGTCTTCTAGACTGTGAGCCCGCTGTTGGGTAGGGACTGTCTCTATATGTTGCCAACTTGTATTTCCCAAGCGCTTAGTACAGTGCTCTGCACACAGTAAGTGCTCAATAAATACGATTGAATGAATGAATGAACAAAATAAATTGCCTCGAGGTGAAGGTAGCTTGTTGATTATAAATTCTTGGAGGTTAATTTAAGGTAATTCTTTGAAAGAGAACAGGTAGTAGTCGTGGTATTGACTGAATACTGTAAGTGCTTGGGAAAACAGGCCAGAAGATTAAGACCATAATCCCTGCCTGCACTGTAACAGGAGAGGCAGGCATTAAAAAATATTTCTAAACAGTGGAATCAGAACATACAAGCTGAATATTTAAGATTGTACACACACACACACACACACGAGCATGCACACCAAGGATTGTTATAAATACACACATTAGAGAGTGAGTATAATTTGGGGGTGCTGCTCATTTTTCTACAAAAAGTTCAAACCAGGTCTCCCCCCTCCTCAAGAGTCTCCAATGATTGCCCACCCACCTCCGCATCAAACCAGAACTCCTTACCACTGGCTTAACACTCCATCAGTTTGCCCCATCCTAACTCTCCCCACCGATATCCTGTTACAGCCCGTACACTTTGGTCCTTTAGACCAGCTTACTCACTGTGTCCCGATCTTGTCTGTCTCACTGCCGATCCTTCGCCCACATCCTCCCCATATGCTGAAATGCCCTCCCTCTCCACCTACATCAGACTAGCACTTTCTTCACCCTCAAAGCGTTATTATTGGAGAAGCAGCGTGGCTCAGTGGAAAGAGCACGGGCGTTGGAGTCAGAGGTCATGGGTTCAAATCCTGGCTCCTCCAATTGTCAGCTGTGTGACTTCGGGCAAGTCACTTCACTTCTCTGGGCCTCAGTTCCCTCATCTGTAAAATGGGGATGAAGACTGTGAGCCCCATGTGGGACAACCTGATCACTTTGTAACCTCCCCAGTGCTTAGAACAGTGCTTTGCACATAGTAAGTTCTTAATAAATACCATTATTATTATTATCATTATTATTATGGTCACATCTCCTCCAAGAGGCCATCCCCAATTAAGCCCTCTTCCCTGGCTTCACCTCCCTTCTGTATAATCTGTGCGCTTGGATCTGTGACCTGTAGGCATTTGATATATTTTTCACTCTCAACCGCACAGCACGTTTATACATATCTTATAAATTATATGTTATTTATATTAATGACTGTTTCCCCCTCTAGGTCATAAAGTCATTGTGGGCAGGGAACATGTCTGCCAACTCTTGTGATAATGTACTCTCCGAAGTGCTCAGTATAGTGCCCTGCACATAGTAAGTGTTTGATATATAGTCCACTGATTGATTGTCAGGGGAGGCTTATTTCCTTACTATTTTCATGGATTTTTTGTTGTTGTTTTTTGTTTTTTAAATCTTCCTAAAGATCCCAATTTAAACTAGAAGTTCTGGGCATGGACTGTTTGTGAACAACAGCTAGCATGTTACATCCTCCCCATCAATTTTGTTTGATACAAAAGGAGTCACTTTCAGAAGAGGCAAAACCAGGTGATCAGGTATTTACTAGCTGCTAAATTAACCGGGAGTCACTAAAGGAAGACTGCTTCTCACCTCCTCCGAGGACTTAGCTCACGACTGAGGCAGATCAAGCCAGGGCCTTTAGTCAAGGTGAAGGAAGGAGACTTGTGGCCACCAACTGCTCAGTGAGAGAGCCTTCTTGGGGCCCCATGGCTCTTGGCAAAGCAGCAGCTGGAGTAACTTAAGCAGGCGGGAGATCCTCCGAGTGCATGGAATTTCCACCCACACCTGCTGGGACTAAAATAATCATAATAATGGTATTTAAGGACTTGCCATATGCCAGTCAATGTACTAAGCACAGGGGTAGATACAAGCTAAACAGGTTGAACACAGTCCATGTCCCACATGGGGCTCATAGTCTTAAGTACCCATTTTACAGATGAGGCACAAAGGGAAGTGACTTGCTCAGGGTCACACAGCAGACAAGTGGTGGAGCTGAGATATGCAGGTTAGACAGTCCCTGTTCCGAGTGAGGCTCACAGGCAAAGTAGGAGGGAGAAGAGGTGTTGAATCCCCATTTTGCAGATGAGGAACTGAAGCCCAGAGAATTGAAGTGACTTGCCCATGGTCACTGCATGAGAGTGCATCCAAGAGGGCGAGTGTGTATGAGTGAGGGTAGAGTATGGACTTGGGAGTCAGAAGGACCTGGGTGCTAATCCCGAAGCTCTGTGATCTTGGGCAAGGCACTTTACTTCTCTGTGTCTCAGATCCCTCATCTGCAAAATAGGGATTAAGACTATGAGCCTCATGTGGGACATGGACTGTGTCCAGCCTTAGTTTGTATATCCCTCAGCGCTTAGTACAGTGCCTAGCACATAGGTGTTTAACAAGTATTAAAAAAAAGTGAATCTCCTGCATGTTCTGCCATTGAGAAATACAGCCTTGCTCCTGGTATGGCCCCCCGCAGTGTGGCTGAGTGATAGCTAGAAGCAGGAGTGTGGTGAAGTCCTTGGGCAAGTCACTTAACTTATCTGACAGGGCAGGCCATATAGAAAGTGCTTTACAAATACCACAGAATAAACAAATAATAAATAAAAGTGGGAATGGACACTTTTACAAGATGTAAAATACATGGTGTGTGCGCCTGGGCTGAGTGAATGTTTCTTGAAGGATTTTACGTCAAGTTATTTTAGATTGTGAACACTTCTTCCCTGCCCTCAAAGGATAGGGATTGGGTCTAATTCCCACCTGTGGATTCTTTCCCAGTGCTTATTACTGCATCCTGCACGTTGTAGGTGCTTAATAAATGCTGCTGCTGCCATTTTCAGATTTTTACATGAATTCCATTTTTGCACTTATATGATATGGCAATGGTATGGAAACAAAGATTCTTATCTCCAAGGAGAAGAGAACACAAATATTTCACAATGCCCCTGTTGAAACTCTGATTTTTTTTTTGCACTAATTGCATTCCAGAAAGCTGTCTCATTTTTGCAAGGTAGCACTTTTTTTTTTCCTTGCCAACTTTTCCAAACGAAGTTTCTAAATGATTCTGTAGGGAATTAAACTAGAAATCTATTTTTGCCCAAAGTAGGTAGCTGCTAGATCATGACTACACAGTGAGGTTCCTCTTAGCCGTTTACTGAATCTTTTTTCCCTGGGGGCTGTCTTTAGGCAGTAGACGGCGTTTTTTCTTTGAGCAGTCATATTTGAGAAATTTAGCTAATCTTTCATCTTTGGGAATCCTAATTATCCACTCCTGCGTAAAGTACAGGGGGAAAGTCATAGATGTAGTGAAGTATTTGCACAGGTCTTTGAAGGATTTTGGTTCTAGTTCTTGACAGGTTTCTGAGTGTGAACTTCTAGGCTCTCCCGTAAATGGATTAATTTTTTTTTTCAATTGTGCCAGCCTGTTATATGGCCACGTTAATCCTGGGCTGGAGAAGGGTTTACAACTGTGGGGTCTCCAGTGGGGGCAGCATTCATTCATTCATTCATTGTCATATTTATTGAGTGCTTTCTGTGTGCAGAGCACTGTACTAAGCACTTGGGAAGTGGAATTAGCAATATATAGAGACAGTCCCTACCCAACAACGGGCTCACAGTCTAGAAGGCGGAGACAGACAACAAAACAAAATGAGTAGACAGGTGTCATTACCATCAGAATAAATAGAATAATAGCTATATACATATCATTAATAAAATAGAGTAATGAGTATGTACAAATATACACAAGTGCTGTGGGGAGGGGAAGGGGGTAGAGCAAAGGGAGAGAGGGGGGTGATGGGGGAGGAGGAGGAGGAGAGGAAAAGGGGGGGCTTAATCTGGGAAGGCCACCTAGAGTAGGTAAGCTCTCAGTAGGGCTTTGAAGGGAGGAAGAGAGCTAGTTTGGTGGATGTGTGGACTTTTAGGGAATTAACTAACTCCTCTCCCTTCTCCTCTTCCAATCAATTGTATTGAGCACTTACTCTGTGCAGAGCACTGTACTAAGCACTTGGGAGAGTACAGTATAACAGAGTTGGTAGATAGGTTCCCTGACTAAAATGAGTGTACTGTCTAGAGGGGGAGATGGATATCAATATAAATTATGGATATGTGTATAAGTGCTGTGAGGCTGAGGGAAGGGTGAATAAGGGGTGCATAGCCCGAATGTAAGGGCAACACAGAAGGAAGTGTGATAAGGAGAAATGAGGGCTTAGTCGGGTAAGACCTCTTGGAGGGGAAGTGCTTTTAGTAAGGCTTTGTAGGAGGGGAGAGTGACTGTCTGTTGAATCTGAAAAGGGAGGGCATTCCAGGCCAGAGGCAGGATATGGATGAGGGCTTGGCATTGAGGTAAATGAGAGTGAGGTCCAGTGTGTAGGTTGGCATTAGAGGAGCAAAATGTGTGGGCTGGGTTGTAGTCGTAAATCGAGGAGGTAAGGTAGGAGGGGCAAGGTGACTGTGCTTTAAAGCCAGTGGTAAGGAATTTCTGTTTGATGTGGAGATGGATGGGCAACTACTGGAGGTTCTTGAGAAGTTGGGAAACGTGTACTGAATGGGTTTGTAGAAGAATGATCCAGGCAGCAGAGTGAAGTATGGGCTAGACTGGGGAGAGACAGGAGGCAAGGGAAGTCAGCAAGGAGGCAAGGGAAGTCAGCGAGGAGGCTGATGCAGTAATCAAGGTGGGATTGGATAAGTGCTTGGATGAATATGGTAGCAGTTTGGATGGAGAGAAAAAGGTGGATTTTAGCAATGTTGTGAAGGTTGAATTGACAGTATTTGGTGACAGATTGAACATGTGGGTTTAAAGAGAAAGATTAGTTGAGGACAACCCCAAGGTTATGGGCTGTGAGACAGGGAGGATAGTGGTGCTGTCTACAATGATGGGTAAGTCAGGAGAAGGACAAGGTTTGGGTGGGAATATGAGGAGTTCTGTTTTGGACATGCTAAGTTTGAGGTATCGGCGGGACATCCACGTAGAGTTGTTCTGAAGGCAGGAGGAAATGCGAGACTGCAGAGAGGGAGAGAGATCCTTGCAGAGGGGGAGAGAGATCTACATCTCCTGACCTCTGGCAATGTAGATTTGAGTGGTATCTGCATTAGAAGTGGTAGTTGAAGCTGGGAGCGATTGAGTTCTCCAAAGGAGGTATGTAGATGGAGAATAGAAGGGGACCCAGAACTGAACCTTGAGGGACACCCACAGTTAGAAGGTGGGAGACAGAGGAGGAGACCAAAAAAGAGACTGAGACTGAGTGCCCAGTGAGATAGGAGGAGAACTAGGAGAAGACAGTGTCGGCAAAGCCAAGCTTGGATAATGTTTTCAGGAGATGAGTGGGTTCAGCAGTGTCGAAGGCAGCTGAGAAGTCGAGGAGGAGTAGGATGGAGTAGAGGCCATTGGATTTGGCAAGAGGGAAATCATTGGTGAGTTGTGAGAGGGTGGTTTCTGTGGGATGAAGAGGGTGGGAGCCATATTGGAGGGGTGGAAAGGAAAGGGTGGATTTTAGTGATGTTTTGAAGCTGGGACCTTCAGGATTTAGTGATCAATTGAATATGTGGGTTGGATGGTAGAGAGCTGTCAAGGATAACACCAGAGTTCTGGACTTGTGAGACAGGAAGAATGGTGGTACCGTCTACAGTGATGGGAAAGTCACGGGGAGGACAGGGTTTGGGTGGGAAGATATGGAGCTCTGTATTGGACATGTTAAGTGTGAGGGGATGGAAGGACATCCAAGTAGAGATGTTTTGAAAGCAGGAGATGCGAGACTAGAGAGAGGGAGAGAGCTCAGAGCTGGAGATGTAGATTATCCAGCGCAAATCTCTCCCTCCTTTCTCTTTCCAACACCACTATCACTACTATAATTATGGACATATGGTACAAAAAAATATTTTGTTTCCTTCAAAATTGGAAGAGGGGACTGTGTGATGGAGACAGTTCTGTGAATAAATGTGGTATGTGAAAGAGGAATATGCCCCCTAAATGACTAGTGTAGTATTAAATTTCCCTTTGTCTGACTTCTCCAATCACCATCCAATTGGCAAGAAAGAAAATACTTCCCAAGAATAGAAAATTTGGCAGTGAAAATCACCATCAATGAATATTTATTCTACCCACAACTCTCCCCCATTTCATCTATTGGCTCTCCATCGACTACTCCCTGCTAACACTCTCTTCTCAGTTCAAGTCTACCTTTTCTGGTTTTCAAGTCTCCCATCTCTTACTTGGTTTTCTTTTCTTCTCCTCCTTCTCCAAATGTGTCTGTTTGCAGTTCTTCTGTATTCAAAGTCCTCCTAAAATCCCACCTACTTTGGAATGCTTTTCTGATTTACATCACCCACAGTGCATCAGTTCGTCAAGCATTTATGTACACCTTTATTTGCATATTTAGTCATTTAGCTTTTTTTTAATCCTGTTAGAGATGGTGCTAAGTTTTAATGTCTTTGTTTTTCAGTTCTGCTCCCTGTATTTGTAAATCATTTAGCGATCAATGATACTTACTGAGGACTTACTGTGTGCAGAACACTGTACTAAGTGCTTGGGAGAGTACACTACAACAGAGGAGCTTACAGTCTAGATGGGGCGAGGCATTAAAATAAATTATGGATATGGACATAAGTGCAATGGGGCTGTGGGTGGGGTGGGATGAATATCAAGCGCTCGAAGGATTTATGTCCTTAGGTTTTTTATGTATTTGTGTGTCAATTGATGTCTTTGTTTTCCCCTTTAGCCGATAAAATCCCTTAAGGGTAGGGAATGTGTGGGTCTTCCTTCTTTTTATTCCCCCACCAGTGTAGTACAGTGCTTTGCACTCATTAGGCGCTCAGTAAATACCATTCGCAGAGGAATGGAAAGATCCATATGAGCAAGGCCCTTTATTTTTGGTTGTTTTTTACGGTATTTAAGCACTTACCATGTGCTAGGGACTGTACTAAGCGCTGTAAGTACAAGCTAATCAGGTTGTACACAGTCCATGTCCCTCATGGGTCTCACAGCCTTAATCCCCATTTTCCACATGAGGTAACTGAGGCCCAGAAAAGTGAAGCAACTTGCCCAAGGTCACACAGCAGACAAGTGGCGGAGTTGGGATTAGAACCCATAACCTTCTGACTCCCAGGCCCATCTAGGCCACACTGCTTCATTACTGTTTTATGTTCTCAAGCATCTAGTCCTCTCAAATTCAGATCCCGAAGGGTGCTTGATACTGCCGATTCTTTGAGAAAAGAATGGGCCACGCTGACTACCTTGATCCTTAATTACAAAGGTTTTCAGTTGTCCCTCAAATCTTCCGCCAGTTGGCAGCCAGTAAGGGTGCTGACTCACGCCTCTGTTTGTGTTCTGCTGCCATTTCATCAAGGTCATTTTCAGCGAAGCCTCTAGGCAGAAGAATTGCAACTGGAAAGTGAAGAAGACTATGCCTGCAAAAGAGGGGGAAAAAATAGGTTTCATTGAAGCATCCGGGCATGGGATCAAACCATGAAAGAAGATGGCAATTGAGAAATCTGGGGAATCACTTGATTTTTTTTTTTCTGCTTAATCTCTCACCGGCACTCAGGGTGAGAGAGGTTATTGCCCGAGTATCATTCCCTGGCTTAGTATCACCCAGACTGAGCCTGCCCTCCCCTCTGCACCACCTTGGTTAATTAATAATAATAATAATAATAATTGTGGTAGTTAAGTGCTTATTATGTGCTAGGTACTCTACTAAGTGTTGAGGTGGCTACAAGTAAATCAGGTTGGATGCATTCCCTGTCCCACATGGAGCTCACAGACTTAATCCCCATTTTACAAATGAGGTAACTGAAGCACAGAGAAGTAACTTGCTCTAGGTGACACAGCAGACAAGTAGTGGAGTAGAGACTAGAACCCAGATAATAATAATAATAATAATAATAATTATGGTATTTAAGTGCTTACTACTGTGTGCCAAACACTGTTCTAAGCACTGAGGTAGATTCAGGGAAATCAGGTTGTTCCACATGAGGCTCACAGTCTTAATCCCCATTTTACAGATGAGGTAACTGGGGCACAGAGAAGTTAAGTGGCTTTCCCCAGGTTGTATAGCAGACAAGTGACAGAGCCGGGATTAAAACCCACATCCACTGATATCCGTAAGCATTTTGATACTCATCCCAGCCCCATGGCGTTTACATCCCTAGCCTTAAAGTATACTATTCCCCCTATCTGTAATTTATTTTAATATCCATCTCTTCCTCTAGACTGTAAACTCTGTGTGGGCAGGGATCATGTCAACCAACCAACTCTCTTGGATTATACCCACCCAAGCACTTACTTAGTACAATGCTCTGCACCTAGTTAGTGTGCAATAAATACCACTGATTAAATGATTGATTGACCAGCCTGAAAACACAGCAGGTATCAGTAGGAAGGGATTGGGAGACCTGCTTTCTCTGAGATGCATCTCCTTGATATTTTGATATAGTCAAGAACTCAGACTTTGGAGTCATGATTTCAGTGGGTTTATATCATTGCTGACTTCTTAAAATTGGCATCAGTATTATTATTATTATTCTTATATTCAAGTGCTTACTGTATGTCAGGTACTGTTCTAGGCTCTGGGAGAGGTACAAGTTAATCAGGTTGGATGCAGTCCCTGCCCCACATGGGGCTTACAGTCTACACAGGAGGGAGAACAGGGATTGAATCCCCATTTTACAGATGAGGAACCCAAGACTCAGAGAAGTTAAATGACTTGCCCAAGGCCACACAAAAAGGAAATGGCAGCGCCAGGATAAGAATCTTGTCCTTTGACTTCCAGACCTGGGTTCTTTCCATGAGCCCACGCTGCTTTCATTAAAAACTGGACTTTGTGCTTGTTGTGGGCAGGGAATGTGCCTACCAATTCTGTTATATTGTACTCTCCCAAGCGTTCAGTAGAGTGCTCTTCACATAGTAAGCACTCAAATACAATTGATAGGAAAGAACTGGCTGATCGCACTTGACCTTTAGCCTATGAATGTCTTCTCGTTGAGCTTAAAGAGAAGAATTGGTCATTGTGCTAATAATACAACTGATTCCAATCCAACGGATTTTTTTTGTTGTTTTGGGGGTGTTTTGGATTTATTATTTATTTATTTTGGTATGGCCTGCCCTGCACCCCAAATCTGGTACTAATAATAATAACAGTATTTGTTAAGTGCTTTGTATGTGCCAAGCACTGTACTAAGCACTGGGGCAAGGTACAAGGTAATCAGATGGGCTCCAGTTCCCGTCCCACAGAGGAGCTCACGGTCTAAGGGAAACGTGTTATTTTTCCAATATTGTTCATACTGGAGTCACAACACAGGCATCTGATCCTGAAGGGGAACAGATTTCTAAATAGTCAAAATTTTAAAAGAAATCTTCTGGGAAGGCATGGAAATGCTTATGCTCTCCACATGTTTAGACAGGGCATGAAGAGTGGGGATGAGGTCTTGGCATCTTCTGAGCCTCTAATGCCAGAAGTCAGTGAGTGTGCAGACACAAAGACGAGGCAAGCAAATAAGTGTAAAAATATTGAAACTAATTCTTTGGAAATTTTAGCATTTTTTGACAGGCATTTATGGCTGTATTATACTCTCCCAAGCACTTAGTACAGTGCTGAACACACAGTAAGTGCTAGATAAATATGATGGAATTGAATTGAAAGAACTTCTGACTTTTTTAATTCATCCAAATTTTAAAGTATTTTTTTCACTATTCTCCATCTCACACTTGAACCTGTCAATCAGTCAACATCAATTCGTTTTGGGCAGGAAACCGATCTTATAATTCTTTTGTGTTGTACTCTCCCAAGTGCTTAGTACAGAGCTCTGCACATAGTAAGCGCTAAATAGATACCGTTGATTAACTGTTTGCCTAAGCATGCAATTTGTAAAAACTACCCTTGCAGTCCAAGTGCCTTGTGCCTGTACAGTGAGGCACAAGTTTCTCAGTTGGTTTACATTTCACCCAGCAAGGAATTCTAATCTTGATAAACACAGATTTAGGAGGAATTTACTAAGGGCATGGTTCTAGAATGGAACCATACAAATAAATAAATGCAGCACTCATCTTGGTCCATATATCAGGCTTACTTGACTGCTTTGTTGCACCTCTAGATTAAATTGTCTGTGGAGGACTGTTCTTCATTACTTGGGAATGTACATTATTCCTCGCCTTGTAGGATTGGGATTCTAAAACATTCCGTATCTGGTGGCCTTATTGAATCCAAGTGTCACTGTGCCTTTCAGACTGTGGGGGAGGTACTCAGTTACAGCTGGATGACCTGGTTCTAGTTACCACACAAAGACATTAGCAAAAGAAATGTGCCCCATTCCCTCTCCCAACCAAAGTGCCCAGAATTTCCAGAGTGGTACCTCTTTCCAGCTTCATGGGTCCTGAAGTTTCCTGGTTCATTTCAAGAGCTTCAGTCTACCTCTGTTGATGATGATGGTATTTGTTGAGCGCTTATTATATGTCAAGCACTCTTCTGAGCACTGGAGTAGATTCAATATAATCAGGTTGGACACAGTGCTTGTCCCACATGGGGTTCCTGTTCTTAATCCCCATTTTACAGATGAGGTGACTGAGGCCCAGAGAAGTGAAGTGACTTGCCCAAGGTCACACAGCAGACAAGTGGCGGAGCTGGAATTAAAATCCAGCTCCTTCTGACTTCGAGACCTAGGCTCGATTCACTAGACCATGCTGCTTCCCAGCATGTTCTCTGTTAATTAATTAATAGCGGTATTTGTTCAATGCTTAATATGACCAGGCACTATACTAAGCACTGGGGTGGATACAAGCAAATCGGGTTGGACACACTCCCTGTCCCGCATGGGGCTCACCATCTTAATCCCCATTTTATAGATGAGGGAACTGAGGCCCAGAGAAGTGAAGTAACTTGCCCAAGGCCACAAAGCAGACAAGTGACAGAGCCGGAATTAGAACCCATGACCTTCTTACTCTAAGGCTCGTGCTCTATCCACTATGCCATGCTGCTTCCCTCCCCGGTACCTATAGGCTCTCATCTTGGGCAAACTAGTGTCCCAATAAGGAATTCCATTCTCACCCATTTGGACGGTCAAGTGCCACAATTGTTTTGGTCTCACAAGTGACACTTTGTCCTTGAGATTGAAGATTTATCGATCACCATATGTGCCCAGACAATTAACTTTACAGTAGTGGTTCCCATAGGTGTTCCTTGGGGACTGCCCATGTTTGCTCCAATAAGCCCCATTCCTAAATTGTGGCCATGGTTAATTTTCATGATTCATGTGCTCGCTCAAGCTTCAAGAGAGCTCTGGACTATTTTTGTCTCCAAAGACATGAAGTTCTTACTGTGTGCACCCCTGTTCTTTCCCGCACTTTAAGCAGGGAGGAGGGGAGAAGATGTTCCCATAAATCATGCTCAGATTGGGCTTGGAATGAAAAACATTAGGAATTTTGAGTGAGGCATTATTAAGTTGCTTAATTTAAAACTGAGGCTGTCAGAACATCAGCAGAGGAATAATGCAGCATGACATTAATTATTCTAACTGCAGTTAGAATAACTGTGTAGTGGATCATACATATCTGCCTTAAGTGGTCTGTGTCCAACCTGATTATCTTATATGTACCCCAGCACTTAGTATAGTGCTTAGTACTTAGGAAGTGCTTAATAAATATTATTATTAATAAGAATTAGCCTGATCTTCTCTGCACATAATAAGTGCTCAATAAAGACCACTGATTGACTGATGTTTCTTATTTTTACTTCTCCTTTTAGAGTGTTTCACTGCAAATGGTGCTGATTATAGGGGTACTCAGAACTGGACAGCCCTACATGGAGGAAAGCCTTGTCTGTTTTGGAATGAGACCTTTCAGCACCCCTACAACACTCTGAAATACCCCAATGGAGAGGGGGGTCTCGGAGAACATAACTACTGCAGGTAAGCATTTTCTCCCTGGAGAATTCCTCCGCCCCCATTTGGAGAAAATATTTTGTAGCTTGTTAACCAGGCTGGGATAGGGACCATGTCTGATCTGATGATTGTGTTTCTAACCGCAGAGCTTGGCACCTAATAAACACTTAAATTCCATATCCTAACTAAGTTGTCATTTGGACAAGGCCAAATTCTTCTTCTGCATCCCCCTTCTTAACATCTGCCACACATTTGACACATCAGCCTTCCCTCAGACTCTCCTTCTTTTCTGAACCCCATTTTCCTTTCTTTTGTGTGAGGTAGGTCGTCTTCATTCTCTCCAAGAAGACCCACAGAGAAAGCAGGTTGGCACCTTACAGTGTGGGTTAAACAAGTGCTCCTCCTCATCCTCCTCCTCCTCCTCCTCCTCCTCCACCCAAAACCTATCCCAGCTCAAGGCTGCAGAAGCAAGTGTATTCACAGGGCTGCTCTGACTAAGTCAGGTTTTGACAGCTTTAACTTGGAGGGAGCCAAGCTAGTGCTTACTTTGGGCAGACTACTGTACTAAGTGCTTGGGAGAAGTCAGTACAACAGAGTTGGTTTGACACGTTCCCAGCTCCCAAGGAACTTGTGGTCTAGAGGGAGTTTAATGACCCTCAGTCGTTACTAATCCAATGTGCAAAATTTGCATGTTGCCAAGAGAGTCCAGTCTAGGGCCTGGGAGTCAGAAGGACCTGAGTTCTAATCCTGGCTCCACCACTTGTCCGCTGGGTGACCTTGGCCAAGTTACTTTGCTTCTCTGGACCCCAGTTACTTCATCTGTAAAATGGGGGGTAAGACTGTGAGCCCCACAGTGGTCACAAACAGTGCCCAAACTGATTAGCTTGTATCTTCCCCCAACACTTAGAACAGTGCCTGGCACATAGTAAGTGCTTAACAAATACCATTTAAGAAAAGACCTTATTTTAAGCCTCCCATGCACCTGACCAGTCAGTCAATCAAATGTATTTACTGAGCGCTTACTGTGTGCAGAGCACTGTAAAACCGCTTGGGAGAGTACTATATAAGAATAAGCAAACACATTCCCTGGCCACAATGAGCTTACCACATAGTCTGATAGGGCTAGAACAACAGTTCTAAAAGGTTTCTCCTTTAGCACAGCAATAACACTCTGTACACGGACCCTGCATTTGGGATAGTAAGTCTTAAGACCCAGGAAATGTGATTAGTGGTCCGAGAATTGATTAACTTATTAGAACAGCGGTGCTGGTGATATTTTTTGAGGTGAGAGCTAATGGTTAATGAGCTTTAGAGAACCAGGCTGCCCTCACTCTCCAAGGTCAGCTCATCAATCAATCAGTGGTGTTTATTGAACGCTTACTGTGAGCAGAGCTCTGTACTAAGTGCTTAGGAAAGTACAGTCCAACAGAGATGCAATCCCTGCCTTCAAGAAGCTTACAGTCTGCATCTTAGTCCTGAGTCATGTTACTTTTTGGTTTTCTGGGCTACTGTTGATTTGCTTTTAGGTTGCCACACAACTGACAAATTACCTGCAATTGCAATTAGCAAGAAGAGAGTCAAGGGTGATGAAAATACTGAGGCATGGAAAAAAAAACATCGGTAGAGAAGTCAGTAGTTGTAGTTTGTCATCGTGGTATTTAAGAGGAGCCCACTGGGTGTAACATGCTGTACTAAGCTCTTGGGAAAATATAACTGAAGCACAGGACACATTTCCTGCCTACAGTGAGATTGCGTTCTTAACAGGGGAGATACATAAAAATAATTGCAATTAGAATAAATAGTTGACTGTATAATAGATGATACATATCTGCCCAAGTGGACTCTGTCCAACCTTATTATCTTGTATGTATCCCAGCACATGGTACAGAGCTTGGCACTTAGGAAGTGCTCAAGTACTATTGTTATTATTATTGTTATGGGCTGAGGAAAGCTATAAATAATTACGTAAGTGCTTGAGTTGGCTGTTGGGTTGGTATGACTCGGAATGTTGGGAGTTAATTGGGGAAAACTTAATGGGTAAGAGCCAGTTCTTACAAACCAGACAAGTAGGCAGTTAGAATTACCCAGTGAAATCTTTTGTTCATAATCTCTTCTACTGAGGCTAATTGCGGCTTCCTCCTCATGTCAATCAGGTCAGTATTAGAACTGTCCCAGAAAGCAGCGTGGCTTAGGGGATAGAGCACGGGTCTGGGAGTGTGAAGAACTTGGGTTCTAATTCCAGCCCTACTAGTCTGCTGTACGACCCTGGGCAAGTCACTTCATTTTTCTGTGCCTCAGTTACCTCATCTGTAAAATGGGGATTAAGACTGTGTGAGCCCCATGTGGGATGGGGACTGTGTGATCATCTTGTATCTAGCCTAGTGCTTAGAACAGTGCAGTGTTTGGCACATAGTAAGTGCTTAACAAATAATGTAATTATTCTGGAGTCACCTCAGCTATTAGGGTGTTAGTACTGTATCACCCTGCAATACTATTTTGGAAGATCTGCTGCTCTACTTGGGGAACGCTTGGAACCTTGGGATCACCAGGGTATCCAACACTGGCCACAGATGAATGAGTAATATTCATGGTGAAGTCCAAAGAAACGTTTTCCTTTTAGGGGTAGATTCCTGCTAGCAAATTCCTGTGGTTGATGTGAGGCCTGAATTACGGGAAAGTGACACGAAAGTTAAGGCAATTGTAGAGTCTTGTTGCACTATATAGCGGTTTTTGTCTGTTTTATTTTAAATATAATTAAGTGCTCAATGAGGTTAGAGGTGAGTTCAGTCATTTCTGATATTTTTCAGAATATGTAGCACGATGATAAATGATTCACTTGGAGAGAAGCAGCATGGTTTAGTGGATAGAACATGGCCCTGGGAGTCAGAAGGACCTGGGTTCTAATTTCGGCTCTGCCACGTCTGCTATTTGACCTTGAGCAAGTCACTTCACTTCTCTGGGCCTCAGTTACCTCATTTGTAAAATGGGAATTAAGAGTGTGAGCCCCATGTGGGACAGGGCCAGCGCCCAACCTGATTAACTTTTATCTACCCCAGTGCTTAGAAAGCATAGTAAGGACTTAACAAGTAACATTATTATTAGTTATTATTGTTACGTGCTCCCATGGCTTCAGCTTCCACCTCTCTCCTCTACAGTCTCATCTTTCCCCTTGCCCACAGGACCTTTCCATATGCATGCCCTACAGATTCCTCATATGTATCCCTCCTGTATATTCTTTCCCCTTTGTACAGTGCTCTGCCCACAGTAAGTGCTTAATAAATACTACTACCACTATTATTACCTTAAACTCAGTATGTCTAAAACTGAACTCCTTGTCTTTGCTCCCAAATCCATTCTTCCATTGTAATTCTCCCATCATAGTCAGCCACCCTTCATGCCCCAGAAAGCCCTCAAGCTGGGCATTATCCTTGACTCTGTACTGTCTCCTTCATCTCTCACATTAAGTAAACTGTTGTCTTGCTGGTTTTTCCTTCTTTCCCAGATCTTCCCCATCCTCTCTATCCAAATGGCCAACTACCGTCTCTTCTGTTATAAACTCCTTGAATGAAGTGCTCTGCACTCAGTGGGCACTTAATAAATACTGTTGCTGAAAATGATTTTTTTCCCAGTGTTGTTGACCAAGTATTTAAATGCCAAAAAGAAGAAACAGGCAGAGGAAGTTAGCATTGAAATAACAGTGAAATGAATTCATGATAAAAAAATAAGGCTTCATAAAGTTCCTATTTAACTTGGTTCCTTAGCACAAGAGACTTCATTTACCACGTTTATGTCAGGGTGGGTGGATGGATGAAGCTCGTTGTGGGCAGGGAATGTCTGTTATTTTGTTGTGCTGTACTCTCCCAAATGTTAGTACAGTGCCCTGCACACAGCAAGTGCTCAGTAAATATGACTGATTCAAATTAATGTTCGCTTACCTCCCCAAGCTCTTGGTGCCAGACGGAACAGATTATCTCTATAGAGAGAGTATTGGCAGAGAAGCACCGACTTTCAGAAGTGGAAAATGAAAAGAGAGATTGAACTATGACAAGGCGTATCTCACATTCTGAAGCAGGGCTCATGCTAGTTTTATCCCTTTCACAAACTATGTAAACTATAGCAAAAGTCTAGATGGGGTCGTCTTTAGTCTTTATAGCCTGGGCCTAGTTTCTAGTGATCCAGATAAAGAGTTCCCTGCACTGCTATCCAGATAAAGAGTTCCTTACACTGCTAGATTTTCTTAGTGGTATCATGACTCCCTGTCACGGAGAGCAGTAACTCATTACGCAGAAGCAGGACTATGCTTTTTGTCTGCAGACTTGTAGGGAAGTTAATTAAGGTGTGTGAAACTTTTCTTCCTTTCCCTTTTCTCAACAGGAATCCAGATGGAGATGTGAGCCCCTGGTGCTATATTGCCGAACACGAGGATGGCGTCTACTGGAAATACTGCGAGATCCCAGCTTGTCAAAGTAAGAGGTGCCATTCTGAAGGGAGTCAAGGAGCCATCAGCCAGGACTGATGACTCACCCAGAACAACTCAGCCCTCACGCTTTGCTCTTCTAATCCCAACCCTCTCACTGTACCTCGATCTCATCTTTCTCCCTGCTGACCCCTTGCCCACATGCTGCCTCTGGCCTGGAATGCCCTCCTTCCTCAAATCCGGCAGACAATTACTCTCCCTTCCTTCAAAGCCTTATTGAAGGCACATCTCCTCCAAGAGGCCTTCCCTAATTGAGCTCACCTTTACTCTTGTCCCACTCCCTTCTGTGCCACCCTAACTTGCTCCCTTTGTTCTTCCCCACTCCCAGCCCCACAGCACTTATGTAACATATCTGTCATTTATTTATTTATATTAATGTCTGTCCCCCCTCTAGAGTGTAAGCTCCTTGTGGGCAGAGAATGTGTCGGTTATATTCTTCCAAGTGCTTTGTACAGTGCTCAGCATACAGTAAGTGCTCAGTAAATACAATTGAAAGAAAGAATGAATGAAGAACAAAATGATTTAACCAAAATGCTGTTGCCCTGTGTTCTGGAGGCCTTCCTGTTGTTTTTGTCTGCGCTCCCTATACTGTCTTAACTTGCTGCTATTGGGTTGTCTGTTGCAATTTAATCTCCAACCATACTGCTTATTGATCTCATCTTGAGCCTCTCCTAAGCAAAGGTGATAATAATAATAATAACAACAATAATTGTTATTATTGTGGTATTTATTAAGCACGTACTGAGCGGTGGGGTTGATGCAAGGTAATTGTGTTGGACACAGTCCCTGTCCCACATGGGGCTCACGGTCTAAGTAGGAGGGAGAACAGTATATACTCGCTATTTTGCACAAGGGAACTGAGGCCCAAAAGTCAAAAGACTTGCCCTAGCTCACCCTGCAGGCAAGTGGCAGAGCCATGATCATTTGAGAACCAGTGTGGTCTAGTGGAAAGAGCATGGGCTTAAGAATCAGAGCACCAGGGTTTTAATCCTGGCTCCACCATGTAAATTGCCATGTGACCTTGGGCAAGTCACTTCAATGCTCTGTTTCTCATCTGCAGAATGGGGATTCAATCCCTGTTCTCCCTCCTACTTAGACTCTAATAGACTGCGAGCCCCATGTGGGACCCAATTTTCTTGTATCTACCCCAGTGCTTAGTTCAGTGCTTGGGACATAGCGCTTAATAAATACCATTATTATTATTATTATTGTTGTTGTTGTTATTATTAGGGTTAGAGTGTCTGATGAAAATTGGGATGAGACCTTGGGCCAGCAGAGCAGTGCCAATTGGAATGTCTGGAAGGGAAGGGAAGAGTCACCACCCACATCCCTCATCATCATCATCAATCATATTTATTGAGCGCTTACTGTGTGCAGAGCACTGTACTAAGCGCTTGGGAAGTACAAATTGGCAACATATAGAGACGGTTCCTACCCAACAGTGGGCTCACAGTCTAAAAGGGGGAGGGGGGGGGCTCAGTGTGGGAAGGCCTCCTGGAGGAGGTGAGCTCCCAGTAGGGCAGAACTCCCTACCGGAGTTCAGGATGCAGACTGATAGTTTTCCCTAATTTATGTCCCCCCCACCCCACCCCGAGCATCTATGTCACCTGGCACTGTCATCTTTAAACTTAGCAGCTTAAGGTGAGCCCCTCCTTCTAGTAATATCTTAATTCACTTTGAGGAGATGAGGGCACTCAATGAATGTCTCACTCCGTGGTCTTCTTTGTCAAGTTTTAAAAATAGAAAACATCTCATTTGGCTCTGATTGCTTTAAGAAAAGAAGAAAGGGGAAATCAGATTTTCTTTGGTCCATTTGTTATGTACAAAGATAGTCTTTCAGTCCTCATCTCGATCCCTGTCTGGGGTAGTGAAGAAGGGATTTAAACTTGGACCAATTCTGCACTGATAATAGCAGATTTCCATTTAGAAAACATCGTTGGGCCTAGAAGAAAGGCTTCACTTGGTGCATCTCCCTAGAAAGACTTGTAGACGATGCAATTCTAAACGAAAACTCAGTGATACTTCAGGCATCCAAAGAAAAAAAATCCTGAATTGAAAGTGGAAAAATCATGTACAGCAAGTATTCTGGTAGTTGTTTTTTTTAAAAAAAACAACTGCCCTGGAAAGCAGTTCAAGAGGTAGATCCATTACTGTGGACAGAAACAGAAAAGTCAGTTCTTGGGAAGTTCTGAAAAGCATCGTGCATTCATCCAAGTGGCTATAGGCAAGAGTTTCCTGACTTAATGTCTGGTCAGGGGGTGTGTTTGGGCTGGGGGGAGTTTCTGAACGTAGCTATGAATGGCTGTGGTGCCATCTTTAGCAACCAGCCTTGGTAATTGCCTGAAGGACCAAACTCAAATACAGTCTGCCTATTTCCTGCCAATTTTGCCCTATTTCTGGATGGGGAGTCATCATTTTCATGAGTAATACTAGCCCTTTGTCTGAAGTTACTCTTCATGATTAGCATCGAGCTCGTCATGCAGAAGAATGCCTCTGATATGATCAGACCCCTGGAAAATTGACATCTGAACATAACAGCCCTAGCAGGAGTCAGAGAACTGAATGTCTCCAGACAAAGCGGAGTTTGGTGAATGGCGGCTCATTGTTTTGAAACTGGAACCTCTCTCTCACGGTTTATCGCACGGAGAGCTAAAAAGAAGTGGGGAGATGAGGTTGATGTATGATTCAATAGAGAAGAAAGAGAAATTTGAACTGTGCTCTTGACCTACTGAGAATGGATTTGTACTCATTGTCGAAAGGATAAGGACCCTTGAGGTAATTGGATCTGCTTCTCAGGCTCCTTCAACATATTTCTCAAAGGCAGAAGGTAGTATTTTTCTTTCTCACTGCCAAAAGGATGAATGCATAATTCAAGAGCCAAGCCTGATTTACAGTAAACCACAAAGCTAACCGAATTAGGCTCATTTCAGCCACTCGTTGCTTAAGCCAAGTTAGTTTGGTTGTCGAGGGGAAACTTGCATGACTTGATTTCAGTGGATGTTGATACCAAATACGACTCCTCTTCCTCTTTACAGCTCTCTCCCTGTATCAGACAGTCAGCTCTGAAACTGATTCCCCTTTTTGTATTCAGAGATGTGCCTTTGTAGTAATCTGCTTAATCTTTTTGCTTTTCGTGTGTGTGTGTGTGTGTGTGTGTGTTTACCTGCCTTGTGGTGGTGACTCCAGCTCCCATGTAGGTGGCTGTGCCTTTTGAATGATCTGCCCCAGTTAGCTCTGCACGTGGCCTAGTGGATAGAGCACGGTCTTGGGAGTCAGAAGATCTGGGTTCTAATCCCAGCTCCACCACTTGTCTATTGTGTGACCTTGGGCAAGTCGCTTCACTTCTCTGTGCCTCAGTTGTCTCATCTGTAAAACGGGGATTAAGACTGTGAGCCCTATTTGTGTCAAACCCAACTATCTTGTATATTCCCCCAGCATTTAGGACAGTGCCTGGTACATAGTAAGAATTTAACAAAATACCATAAAAAAAAAGAAAAAGGGCTACTGAAGAAAGTATTGATAAAGAAAAAGGGGATGAATCATAGATGATGATTTTTATTTGATTCCTAGTACTTTCGGGTTTACTTTCCAAGTGATCTGGGGCCTGTTATAGAATAATAATGCCACTGTGATTGAGTATGCCTGAAGCCGATGGAATGTCTTGTTAGGAATGATGAACAAACTGTGATATCAGGCCTGAGAACGAGCGGAGAAGATTTGGCTGCAGTGCTTGTAGCTTGCAGAATGACTCTCTTTTTTGTACTGGTACTTGTTCAGAGCTCACTTTGTGACAAGCAGTATACGAAGCACTGGCGTAGATACAAGGTAATCAGACAAGCGGTAGAGTCAGGATTAGTACCCTCTGCTCTTCTCTGACTCCCAGGCGCGTCGTCCTCTTGCCACTAAACCACAGTGCTTCAGTGCTCTTTCACTCTCTCAGTCCTGTCAGTTATCTTCCCACTGGGACTCAGAATGCAGTAAGTGAGTAGGTAAACAACACATTGCCGAGAGCATGTTCACTGTGGGTCCAAGTTAGCCAGTTTGGGGAGAACTGAAACTAGAACCCAGGTTTTCTGATTCCCACAGAGAAGCAGTGTGGTTCAGTGGAATGAACAAGGGCTTGGGAGTCAGAGGTCATGGGTTCTAATCCTGGCTCCATCACTTTCAGCTGTGTGACTTTGGGCAAGTCACTTAACTTCTTTGTGCCTGTTACCTCATCGGTAAAATGGGGATTAAGGCTGTGAGCACCACATGGGACAATCTGATGACCCCAACACTTAGAACAGTACTTGGCACATAGTAAGCACTTTACAAATACCATTATTATTATTATTATCTCCTTCCACTGGACCGGCCCAAGAGCTGGCTTGGTGAGCCATTGATAATTAGGTTTGGTGAACCAAATGACCCTCTGGCCTTGCTTGGGGTTAACACGGCGGGGGGGCGGGGGGGGGGGCGGGGGAGGATTGTTGGGGCCGGTATCGATGCTGAGGCAGAGTGAGGAAAATCTTCCATCTTTGCCCCAGTGGGGTTTGTGGCTGGGTCTCGGGGGTTAGTATGAGAGAAAATGACACCCTCTACTGTGAAGTAGCAGTAAAATATGCAGCCTCTGTGTAAATATATCACAGAATACTTGCATCAAGAAATCCCCTCTTGCCCTTAAATGTATGTTAGAGAATCCAGTTGGATTTTAAAGCCTCTAGAAATAATAATAGAATTTATTGATTACCCTTTGGGGGCAATGCACTGAACTAGAGGTTCGGGAAGTATAAAGCAAAGATGTGTCTTGCCCATGTTAAGGTAATACCCTAATAGGGGGAGGATAGACATAAAAAGGGGATACAAATAGGGTAGTCCCATGTGAAGGTGCAGCTGAATAAAAATCAATCAATGGCATTTATTGAGCTTTTACTATGTGCAGAGCACTGTATTCAGCACTTGAGAAAGGACAGTACAACAGCATTAACAGACTTGTTCCCCGCCCATAACAAGCTTACAGTCTAGAGGGGGAGACAGACATTAGTATGAATAAATAAATCATTTGTAATATACAAACGTGCTGAGGGTGCTGCAGATGGATTTGTGCAAATTGGGATGTGGGGAAATAATTGGGGGAGCCACGTTGGAAGAGGTGGGATTTTAGCCTCCCCATCCTGGTTTCTTTAGAATGGGAACCCCGAGAGATAAACTGGGCTACTGCCACTTTGCCGTGTTTTCACCCCAGATTGGTTTGGCACTTGAAGCTGAGATCTCGGTGCCTTTTTTCCTTTTCGTTCCAGAAGTGGATTAATTCTGTACTGGCAGAGAGTCTGTGGTTCACGCCGTCAACTCAAAATCATTTTCTTTTCTCATTTGGTTTCGGAAAAATCCCAAGCCCTGAGTGTAACGCGCACTAAGCCATCCAGGAAATATCTGTTGCCAGTGTAATAACACCGTGTAGGGAACGGAGTCGGTGTCTGCGGGTGTTCCCTCCAGCTGGGTCCAGCTGGGAAAATACACCCTGTGGAAGCTATCTATGGAAAGACTTAAATCAGCAGCTTTCTCCAAATTTCCTTTGGTCTCTGGTAAGACCACATCTTCATTCTTACTAGTTGGGAGAACAAGTCACTCTTTGATGAGCGTCAGCTATTTACTCTCTGCATCATCTGTACTCGATGGCCAAACTTCTCCAAATGGCCAGAGCATCTTGGAAGAGACATAGGCCTTAGAAGTCTGCAGGCAGGAGGAGAATCTCTACTCCTGCGACGGCTCCCCTTCGTTTTCTTAAACCATTCTGCTATCGGTCAGATCCAGTCATATTGTAATTTCTTAGCTTCCCACCAACTAGGGGGCCGCTGTTTATGAATGACTTGCATCCTTCTTCAGCTAGTTGGTAGAAAAAGGTCCTCGACATTTTAAATCGTGTCTGTCTTACTAATGTGGTGTTTATTACCCATGTCAGCTGTTGCTAAGACCATTCTCTTCTGGGTCTGGTGTGTTGTCAACCCGAACATGCAAAGCCTTGCAATTATTTCTCTCCTAATACGTTTTCATGGATTGATCAAGCCTGTGTTCTGCCTTCACTCCTTTAATAACACAGGGGTTTTGTTTGGGATGAACCTTGTAGCATGGCCTAGTGAAAAGAGCATGGACATGGGAGTCAGAAAGACCTGGGTTCTAATCCTGGTTCTGCCACATGGCAGCTGTGTGACCTTGGATAAGTCACTTCACTTCTCTGGGCCTCAGTTCCCTCATCTGTCAAATGGGAATTAAGACTGTGAGCCCCTTGTGGAACAGGGACTCTGTCCAGTCTGATTAACTTGTTTCTCCCCCAGTGCTTAGAAGAGTGCTTGGCTCTTAGTAAGCGCTTAACAAGTACCATAATAATAGCAATAATAAGAAGAATTTCAGAAAACTCACCCTTTAGAACTTGTGTTTTGATCGGCACCACACAAGTGCTCAAGACACTGCATCACATTGAATCCAGACAGACATATGATGTCAGAATGACATTCCCTCATAGTGTTTTATCCAAAATGTCTGAAGGACATATCCTTTTTTAAAATTGACTTGATTTTTTCCCTATTAAGTTGTGAAGTCTGGGTATGGTTCTCCTCACAGTCTGGCAGGAAATCCAGCCAATTGGCCAGTGAGGCCGATGGAGGCAGTGTAAGATATTTTTCTCCACTTAGGAACTGAATCCAGAATATCCAAAATAGGTTGAAAGCTCTAAGAGGATGATCAGATCCTCTGACTCAAAGGCCCATGCACTTTCCAGTAGGCTACACTGCTTCTCAAACCAACTTAGTTGGTCTGTTTCTGGTTGCCCTCCCAGTGAATCAGTCAGTCAATCAGTGGTATTTACTAAGCAGTCACCATGCACAGGGCACTGCACTAAGCACTTGGGAGAGTACAGTGGAACAGAGTTGGTAGACACGTTCCTTGCCCACAAGGAGTTTGCAGTCTAGCAGGGGAGCAGCAGCAAACCCGGTGACTTTGGCATGATCGGACATGTGAGAAATATTTGTTCCCGGGCAGGCATCCCGTTACATCTCAAAGGCCGAATGGAAAGAAAGACTGAGATCTAAAGGAGTCTGAGGGAACTGGATGCTCCCTGAAGAGTCTGCAAGCACAGGAACCAACTGTTCTGTCAAAGCCCTGAGCAAAGGCAGGGGCAAAGTCAGTACTAGTGAGCAAGTCAATATCATGGTCGGGATCTGGAAGTGAATCTCTCTAGTGGAAAGATCAAGGGCTTGGGAGTCAGGAGACCTGGCCCTGCCACTTACCTGCTTGGGCAGGTCACTTGAACTGTTCTGTACCTCAGTTTCCTAACCTGCAAAATGGGGATTCAATGTCCATTGTCCCCTCTGCTTAGACTAAGGTCCATAAGAATAATAACAGTAGTTGTGGTATTTAAGTGCTTCCGCCAGGCCCTGTACTAAGTGCTGGGGTAGTTACAAGATAGTCGAGTTGGTTACAGCCCCTTTCCAACATAGGGCCCACGCTCTTAGTCTCCATTTCACAGAGGAGGAATCTGAGGCACGGAGAAGTGAAGTGACATACCTGAGGTCCCACAGCAGACAAATGGTTGAGGCGGGATTAGAATCCAGGTCCTCTGACTCCAGGCCCACGCTGTTTCCACTAGGCCACGTTGTCCAACCTGATAAGGTTGTATCTATCCCAGCACTTAGAACAGTGCTTGACACATAGTAAGTGCTTAACAAATACCATAGTAATAATCAGAAACAGCAGCAGGGAACCCCAGAGCTGGGCAAAGAGTATATTTGAGGTGAGGCCATGAACCTCAGATGGTGAGGGACAGGACAGCAGAGTATGCCACTATCCCTTTTAGACCATAATTATGTTACATGGTCATCCATCTATCTGACCACAATCTCCTCACTTGCCTCCTGTCCCACCCACCTCCTCCCTGTATATCTGTACTCTTCCCCCACAAAGACCTCCGATCTCTTGACCCCATCTAATTTTCTCAATTCATCATGCCCCACTTAGCCTCCATACCCAAACTACCCTCCCTTGATGACCAAATAGATGCTCTCAATACCAAGTGGGTCCTTCTTGCCAAATCCAATGGCCTCTACTCCATCCTAATCCTCCTCTCAGCTGCCTTCGAAACTGTGGACCACCCCCTTCTCCTGGAAATGTTATCCAGTGTTGGCGTCACTGACTCCGTTCTCTCCAGGTTTTCCTCTTATCTCTCTGGCAGTTCATTCTCAGTCTCCTTCATGGGCTCCTCCTCTTCCTCCCACCTTCTAGCTGTAGGGGTCCCTCAAGGTTCAGTTCTGGGTCCCCTTCTATTCTCCATCTTCATGCACTCCCTTGGAAAACTCATTCTCTCCAATAGCTTCAACTACCACCTCTGTGCAGCTGATAACCAAATCTACATCTCCAGCCCTGATCTCTCCCTCTCTCCAGTCTCTCATTTCCTCCTGCCTTCAAGGCATCTCTACTTGGATATCCTCCCATCACTTCCAGCTAACAAGTCCAAAACAGAGCTCCTTATCTTCCCACCCAAACCCTGTCCTCCCTTTGACTTGAGGAGAAGAGAAGACTAAAGGCTGATTTGTGTCTTCATGCAAACAGCAGGTTACGTAGAGTACCCTGACTAGTTGTTCCCAGTTTTCAGAGGTGCGAACAGAAGGAAATGGGTTTAAATAGTAGGAAGAGAGTTTATTTAGATACAGGGCAGATCTTTCTGGCTATTCTAAGTTTGGTAGGACTAGGGAATAGGCTATCAAGGAAATGTAGAGTGTCCATCTTCAGAGGCTTGTCAAAATTGGGTGGATAGCCCTTTCCTAATTTAGCTATATTAACCTTTTCTGGAGACAGAAAATGTGAGCAGTTGACATCTTAATTCCAGGATTTTTTCTGGCTCCATTGTGCTAGCCTCCCCAAACCAAGCACTCCCTAACAAGGGGACGCCCACAAAGAACATCAACTGAGCTAAGGGTGACCGGACATTTTCATTTACTTTCTGCGCTATAGAGATTGAGTGAGTTTCCGAAAGATGCATTTTTTCATTTGTGAGTGGTGAGCCACAGTTATTATATTTCATCCGTGTGGGCTGAGTGACGCATTGAATGAGGAAAACCATTTGGGGTTAGGAGAGGGACTTTGGGCCAACTTTAAGATGAGCTGGTTTATATATGGCTAATACTAGAGCACTCCCTCCAAATATTGTAGCAAATAAGGCTTACTGATTGGGCTACCTTGTTTTCACTGTTACCAGTTTTTGTTGAGAGCTTACTCTGTTTTGGGCACTTGACTCCATGATTACTCTGAGGAGACTGAGCTTGTTGTGGGCAGGGAATGTCACTGTTTATTGTACTTTCCCAAGCACTTAGTACAGTGCTCTGCACACAGTAAGCACTTAATAAATACGATTGAAAGAATGAATGAATGGGCAGGAGACCTTCGAAGAGGAGTGACTTGTTCCAAAAGGAGTTGATCCAAACAGTGGTATGTAGGAAAGACTGAAGAGGGGAGAGGCTGGAGATAGGAAGGCTAGGAAGGAGGCTGTTACCAAAATCCAGGTGGGAATTGAAGAGGGCTTGAACCATGGAGGTAGTAATGAGGCAGGAAGGAAGGATGGTCCACAGAGGGTGAGGCAGATAGGATTTGAAAACAAACTAGACATGGGAGGTGAAAGGCAGAGAGGACATCGAGACATCAATGTTGTGTACTTTTGGGACACTGGAAGATGGTGGGAGGGCTGGATTTTCCAGAACTCAGAGAAGGATGAGAGGAAGCAAATTTTCCAATCAATCAGTAGCATTTTTTGAGGACTTACAGTATGCACAGTACTGTACTCTGGGCTTGGGAAGGTACAGTAGAGATAAAACAACAAACCCCCGCCCTAAAGGCATTTACAGTCTAACAGGGAGACAGAAATAAAATAATCTATTGATAGGAGAAGCAGCGTGGCCTAGTGGAGTCAGAAGGACCTGGGTTCTAATCCCAGCTCTACCACTTGTCTGTTGTGTGACCCTGGGCAAGCTGGGCTTCAGTTACCTCATCTCTAAAATGGGGATAATAATAATAATTATGGTTTTTGTTAAGCACTTACTATGTGCCAAGCACTGTTATAAGCACTGGGGTAGCTACGAGGTAATCAGGTTGTCCCACGTGGGGCTCACAGTCTTAATCCCCATTTTACAGATGAGGTAACTGAAGCAGAGAGAAGTTAAGGGGCTTGTCCAAGGGCACACAGGATGAAAACTATGAGCCTCATGTGGGACATGGATTTTGTCCAACCTATTTTGTATTTACCCCAGTGCTTAGTACAGTGCCTGGCACATACTAAGCACTTAACAAATACCATTTAAAAAAAAAAGAGAATGGAAAGATGATAGAGTGACTAGCTAGAGGCTGATGTGGTAAAGTATGTAAAGCGCTAAGTCCAAAAAATGCTACAGTGGATATGTGTATCTTGCTTACTAGTGCCACAACTGCTGTTTCCCAATTGTTTTTCAAGGAGGAAGTGGCAGTAGAGCAGCCACAGTGTTGTGGTGAGGTTGGCAGTGACTTGGGAGGGCCTGTGACATCAGCTTCCTCTGCCTTGTACTGGGCTTCGTGCTACATTTAGTGGAAAGTAGCTCTTTAAGGGGCCACCCTGATTAGTTTTCAGGAAGCATGTGTCTCTTATATTGTATTTGTTCAGTTGTATTTATTGAGTGCTTACTGTGTGTAAGTGGCTTAGTGGAAAGAGCATAGGCTTGGGAGTCAGGTCACGGTTTCTAATTCCGGCTCCGCCACCTGTCAGCTGTGTGACTTTGAGCAAGTCACTTAACTTCTCTTTGCCTGAGTTACCTCATCTGTAAAATGGAGCCCCACGTGGGACTACCTGATTACCCTGTATCTACCCCAGCACTTAGAACAATGCTTGGCACATAGTAAGCACTTAACATATATTATTGTTATTAATTATTATTATTATTATGTGCTTGGGTGAGTACAATATAACAACAAAAACAAACACATTCCCTGTCCACAATGAGCTTACAGCCTAGCTTACAGCGTACAGTCTTATACTCTCCCAAGTGCGTAGTAAAGGTCTGCACACAGTGAGCCCTCAGTAAATATGATTGACAAAGCAGAGTTTCTTGATTACCCTTCCCGATGCGGGATATTCAGGCCAAGTATTGGGGGTCCCACTGTTCACCTGCACATTGAAATCGTGACTAAGATGAGTATCTGGAAATGATTCTTTCTGCTGCTCTGGGCTTCGTAAGTCCAAAACTAGCCAACTAAATGCGGGATTTATTTTTTTGTCTTCCAGTGCCTGGAAATCTTGGATGCTACAGGGATCATGGCAACCCTCCACCTCTGACGGGCACCAGTAAGACATTCAACAAACTCACGATTCAAACCTGCATAAGTTTCTGTCGGAGTCAGCGATTCAAGGTGCCTATTTTGACAGTCAGCCTTATAGCAATTGGCGGGGTAGGAGGAGTTGCCGGGGGAGAAATGTATACCATTTTTATTTTTTTGGTAGAAAACTCATAAAATAATGAAACCATTTTGGGCAGCTAAACTCCTCAAAATACCATCTGGTCCTTGCCGTTAGGGTGATTGAGAAGAAGTCTACAGGAAAAGACACAGGAGAGGATAATTGGTGGGAAGTAGCATCTTGAGTTGGCAGCTGATTTCTGGCAACAGGGCGAGGCTAATGAGACTGGTTTGATCACACTTGGACACGGACCAAAGTAGCCACCAAATTGAACAAGTACACTTCCATTCTGTCTGGGGGCTTTTTTTGCCCCGAGTACAGGGTGCTTGTTCTGCTCTCTCTACTTGTTTTCCCAGTTTGATTTGCAGTGACTCTGGTATGGGAAGAGGTACCTCTGTGGAGACCATAGCCTCCCTTTGTCAACTCCTGCTTCCCTGCGATTGAGCTGTGTGGTTTGAGTTTGGGCTTCTTAAATTTTCAGAAAATTTTTTCCATCTCTCTAGTAGTATGTGTAGTTAGCTTCAAATTCCTTATTTTCAGTCTCAGAGGCAAAATAACACCAGAGTAAAGACATGGGATACACACCAACACACATTCACGGAACAGGTGGTTGGAGAGGCAGGTTAACCTTTCTGCTCTCTGACTAGTAGAGCACAGGACTGAGCATCAAGAGACCCGGCTTGTAGTCCCAGGGCTGCCACCTGCCTCCCTCATGAATTACCTGGGGCAAGTCATTTAACTGCTCTGTGCCTCAGTTTCCTCACTTGTCAAATGGGGATAAAATAGCAGCTGTCCCTCCTTCATAGACTGTGCTACGGATTAGGGGCCTAGACACAGCTAATCATTTTATATATATCCTGGTGCACAACAATAATAATAATTAAGAGCTTACTGTGTGCCAAGCATTGTTGTAGGCTCTGGGGTAGATACAAGTTAATAAGGTCGGGCACAGTTCCTGCCCCACATGCGGCTCTCACTCTTATCTCCATTTTACAGATGAAGTAATTGAGGCCCAGAGAAATGAAGGTCACACAGCAGGCAAGTGGCAGAGTGGGATTAGAACCCAGGTCTTCTGATTCCCTGGTCTGTGCTCTTTCCACAAGGCCATGCTGCAGATCAGTATAACTCCCTTCCACCCTGTTTCTTTCTGGGTTAGAAAGTGCCAGAGAAGCTGGGGTACAGGGTTCCTTTTGTTTTCCCTAGCTGCAGTCAATCAGTGACTGGTATTTGTCGAGCACTTACTATGTGCAGAGCATTGTACTAAGCACTTGGGAGAGTACACTACAATAGAATTAGCAGACACATTCCCCGCCCATAAGGAGCTAGCAGTCTAGAGGGGACCACACCTCAATTTACACAGTCCTAAATGTCCTTTTACAAAAATTAAGGTGTGGAAATGCTTACAAATACTTTTCTTACTTTTCTAAAAACCCCATCCTGTCCCCACTCCTCAAGAACCTCCAGCGGTTGCCCATCCACCTCCGCATCCAACAGAAATGCCTCATTATTGGGTTTAAAGCACTCAATCAGTTTGCCCACCTTACCTCACTGATTTCCTGCTACACTCCTGTCCACACAGTTAAGTCCTCTAACGGCAACTTACCCACTCTACCTCGATCTCATCTGTCTCACCACCAACCCCTTGCCCACATCCTTCCTTTGACAGGAAATCCCTCCCGCTCCAAATACTCTGCCCACCTTTAAAACCTCATTAAAATCACATCTCCTCCAAGAGGCTTTTCCCAATTAAAACATCTTTTCCCCTAGTTCCTCTCCCTTCAGTATTGCAGATGCACCTGGATCTGTGCACATAGTAAGCGTTTAACAAATACCATCATTATTATTATTATTATTATTACCCTTTAAACATTTGATAGTCTCCTTTAGCCCCACTGCACTTATGCACGTATCTGTAATTTATATTATCTGTTTCCCCCTCTAGATTATTAACTCCATGTGGGCAGAGATCATATCTACCAACCCCGTTGTACTCTCCCAAGTGCTTAGTACAGTGCTCTGCACCATCAGCTCTAAATAAATGCCATCAATTAAGAGTATAAATTGGCCCTAAAGTTGTGTATTTCCAGCAGACCTAGAATCATTGAAAATTCAACATCGTCAAGCACCAATCCAAACTAACTGGAAATTGGTGATGGTCTCATCATTGCCAAACAAGTCATGATTTGACAAGCCCGTCTTCTAGGCTGTGAGCCCACTGTTGGGTTGGGATTGTCTCTCTTTGTTGCCGAATTGTACTTTCCAAGTGCTTAGTACAGTGCTCTGCTCACGTAAGTGGTCAGTGAATACCATTGAATGAATTCCAGATTAGTAGAACTCATGTAAACTGTGCTGCCTTTAAATAACCTCTTTAGCTCTTCCAAGCGGGGCTTCAGTTTGAGTTCAGTCCCTTTGAGTTGAGGAAGATAGCCCAGTGAGTCGTCTTCCCTTAGTTAAGGTGGACAAGGCAGTGCTTCCTCAATGAGCATAGCCCTTTCTAGTCCAAGGAACAGGGTTCTAATTGGAGAAGTCTTGCCATCTCCGTCAAATCCTAGATTGACTAATAATTTTTTAAAAATTGTGGTATTTGTTAGGTGCTTGCTATGTGCCAAGCACTGTTCTAAGTACTGGGGTAGACACAAGGTAATCAGGTTGGACACAATCCCTGTCCCACAAGGCTCACAGTCTTAAATCCCTATTTAACAGATGAGTTAACTGAGTCAAAGAGAAGTGAAGTGACTTGTGCAAGGTCAAACAGCAAACATGGAACAGAGCTGGGATTAGAACCCATATCCTCCCAGGCCTGTGCTCTTTCCACTAGGCCATACATTTTAACCTTTATCTCGCCTCATTATTGGGATCGTGGCAAAACCCGGGTCAGCCGAAAGGTGCGACCCATTATTGAGATTGAACAGAACTAATCGACTAGGCAGGACTCCATTTGCTGGAGCAGAGGAGACTCCTGGGATCAGTCAAGCATCCTCCACTCCTGGGCAGCAGTCTTCATAGGAACCCTGTCAGTTCAACAGTAGGATAATTCTAATAATGATTATGGTATTTTTTAAGTGCTTACTGCGTGCCGACCCCTGTTCGAAGCATTGGGGTAGATTCAAGTTAATCAGGTTGGACACAGACCCTGCCCAAACAGGGTCACAGTCTTAACTCCCATTTTACAGATTAGGTAACAGAGGCCCAGAGAAATGAAGTGACTTGCCCAAGGTCACACAGCAGACAGGTGGCAGAGCCGGGATTAGAACCCATGTCCTTCTGAATCCCAGACCCACACTCTATCCCCTAGGCCATGCTGCTCCTCATGCTTGCCACCCACACTCCGGTGATTCTGACGCCAGTCTGTGCGATGTTTCTCTTTCGTGATAGTTTGCCGGAATGGAGTCAGGCTACGCCTGCTTCTGTGGGAATAATCCTGACTACTGGAAGTACGGGGAGACGGTCAGCACGGAGTGTAACAGTGTCTGCTTTGGGGACCATACCCAGCCCTGTGGTGGTGATGGCAGGATCATCCTCTTCGACAGTAAGTATGTTCTTGGTTGTCCTGCTGGAGTTGCAAGACTCTTAAGAGCGACCGAAAGAACCTGTCCCAGAACTCAACCGGCCTTTATTCAGCTTTAACCCAGGATCTGATCTTTTTGGTTAATTTTCACTCTCCAGTGGTGAGCTTTGGAAATGTGTTTATCAGGTAAGTATTCTTCTTCATAGGTCTTAAATTTCTTTTTAACATTCGGGGTTTTTTAGGACTTGCAATAGGAGACAGGATAAAACTGAGCCCTTAGTAGTCCTATGAAATATCCATTATGTTCCTGTGTGCAGTAATTTTTGTACCGTTCTTCCCCGTAGGATTTATTCTAGTTTTTCGGCTCAATTCCCTGCTCAGTTCTTTCACCTGGGGTTTTAACTTTTCACTATATCTGAGGTTTCAAGATCAACAAGGACTCTGCTTTGTTGGTGCCCATTCTGAAGTAAATTCATTCAAAAGGGAGAAAAATGGCCCTTCGTGTTTGAACTTTGGAGTTGGAACAGGAGAACAACTATTGTGCTCATTTGGCAGTTCGTAAATGTCATGTATGCGTGGAGTAGCAAGTATTCCCTTCTACGTATCACAGTTTGCTATTGCTCTCCTGTTGGAATTAGTGGAGCGGTTTTCAGATAACTGGACTTATCAGACAAGTCACTTTGAATGGGCTTGAAACCTTAAGACTGCATTTGTACTAGTGGAGGAACCCAGTATGAACCCACATAATTTAAAAATTGGATTGACACTGTTCTTTTGGCGGTGACAAGGGGGCTGAAAAAGTGGTTTCAAGTGAGTTATTGCCCCAGTATGGACTCTGCCTCTGTAGACTGTAAGCTCCTGGTGGGCAGGGATTGCATCCGTCACCTCTATTGTGCCGTTCTTTCTCAAGTGCTTAGTACAGTGCTCTGCACACATTAAGCATTCAATAAATACTAACAGTTGATTTGCCTGGAGAGTTATCCCTCAGAAAAATGTGAGGTTGAAGAACGTGACCAAACTGAAATGAAGGTTTAAAGTCAAAAGACTTGGGAATTTAACATTACCCGGACATCTGATTCCTACTTAAGATCAAAAATCAAGTATTTCGACAATACTATTGATTCACCAAGTCATTGTTTTGAATTGGTTCCATGATAATAAAGGGTAAGTGAAAGAGTGCTAAACCAAGTAGAGACCAAAGTAACATTGATATATTTTAAAAAGATATATAACATCGTTAACGTTATTCACTTACATGATCAAATATCAATGTAATTAGAAATCTACAATTGGATATTATGAATTTAAACAATTCAGAGTTCACATATATACCCATCAAAAGTATAATCACCCTCTCTATTGGCCACATCAAAGCAAAAGCTTGGAATACATAGATTTGATGCTTACCTGAATCCAGGCACTTCAACGCATGAAATGTAACTACTAGACTTAAGATGTTTTTATGGGGTTTTTTCTTGCCTTGTCAACAATGACTTTGACATCCTGACTTTGGAAGCCAAGATTGTTCAGTTAGTTCCACTGTTCCCATTTCATATTTTGGCTAGAATGCTGCTGAGGAATTAGGGAATGTTTTTTCCATCAGTGCCCACCCGACTTTTTGCCTGCCATGTTGGCAGAAACAGGCTTTGAGCATGTGTGCAATGGCAGTTGAGGTGTGAGTAGTATAATGTAATTGTTCTTGAGCACAAGGTGCTTGAGGAGAACAGTCTACAGTGTGAAAGAACCAACTGAACTGTTATTCAGTTCACACCCCCACACCAATGCTCAAAGAGGCCATATACACTTAGGACAATGATGATTATGGCATTTGTCAAGCTCTTATTATGGGCAACCAAGGCCTGTAGAAGTGAAGTGACTTGGCCTAGGTTACCCAGCAAGCGGTTGGCAGAGCCGGGATTAGAACCCAAGTCCTTCTGACTCCTGGACCCTTACTCTCTCCACTAGGCCACACTGCTTTTCACTTGGTCTGTACCCCTTAAGCACTTTAATTCTCTCCCCACCCCAGCCCCTCAGCACTTATATCCATATCCTTATATTCTGCCCTCCCCCTCTACCTGCAATGTATTTTAATGTGTTTCCCCCCCAGATTGTAAACTCCCTGAAGGCAAGAACCACATCTGCCAATTGTAGGGTAATGTACTCTCCCAATCATTTAGTAAAGTGCTCTGCCCACAGTAAGTGCTCAGTACATGCCATTAATTGATTGATGGCTCCTACTACATTAATTGAGCTAAAAAGGCTCTGTTTGCATAGATTTGATGCCTCAACCCATTACATATCTGTAATTTATTTATTAATATTAATGTCTGTCTCCCCCTGTAGACCGCAAGCTTATTTTGGGCGGGGAATGTGCCTGTTATGTTGTTTTATTGTACTCTCCTAAGTGCTTATTACAGTGCTCTGCATACAGGAAGCGCTTAGTAAACCCAATCAACTGACTGACTGGCCAAGGGTGAAACGATCCATAATGCTTGGCGGTCTTTCTTTTTATCTTTCCTCATGCAGCACTTGTTGGCGCCTGCGGGGGAAACTACACTTCCATGACATCGGTGATCTATTCTCCAGATTTTCCTGACACCTACTCCACAGGGAGGGTCTGCTACTGGACCATTCGGGTCCTGGAAGCATCCCAGATTCACTTTAACTTCACCCTGTTCGACATCAGGGACTCGACAGATATGGTGGAGCTACTCGACGGCTATACCCATCGCGTCCTGGTGCGGTTCAGCGGCCGAAACCGTCCCCCACCCTTTTTCAATGTCTCCCTGGATTTTGTCATTCTGTATTTCTTCTCTGACCGCATCAATCAGGCCCAGGGATTTGCTGTCTCGTACCAAGGTAAGAGGATGCCTCCTCTCTCTGCTTAAATGTTAATCTCCTTCCCACTGGTGTGTCCATTGGTAATTTATTAGTTTTTTTTTAGGGGGGGCTAGTAAAGCCCTTACCATGTGTGCCAGGCTCTGGACTAAGCGCTGGAGTAGACACAAAATAAACTGGTTGGACACAATCCCTGTCCCACATGCTTGGCAGAGTCCACTATAACAAAGTTGGTAGACATGTTCCCTGGCCACAAAAGGCTTACAGTCTAGAGGGGGAGACAGACATCAATATAAATAAATAAATGGTGTTTATGTCTGTAAGTGCTTTGGGGCTGAGGGAGAGGTGAATAAAGGGTGCAAATCCAAGTGCCAGGGTGATGATTATGATAATAATAATAATGGTATTTGTTAAGCGCTTACTATTTGCAAAGCACTGTTCTAAGTGCTGGGGAGGTTACAAGGTGATCAGGTTGTCCCGTGGGGGGCTCACAGTTTTAATCCCCATTTTACAGATGAGGGAACTGAGGCACGGAGAAGTTAAGTGACTTGCCCAGAGTCACACAGCTGACAGTTGGCAGAGCTGGGATTTGAACCCATGACCTCTGTCTCCAAAGCCCATGCTCTTTCCACTGAGCCATGCTGCTTCTCAGCTTGGCTGAGTAATAGCCTACCCATAATTATTACCCATAATAATAGCCTACCCATTCCCCCAAATTCCTCTGACATGCCCACTCATCCACCTCTAATTAGTGGATTGCAATGGTCCATACCTGTCTGTTCTGTCATCAGTTAATCAGTCAATAGTACTTATTGATCACCTGCTGTTCTAAAGCACTGAAACTAAGCACTTCGAAGTGTGTCATTTAACATATATCTTCCCCGCTAGGCTCCTTGAGACTAGATCGTGCCTATTGACTGAGTTGTACTCTCCTGAGCACTTAGTACAGTGCTATGCACAAGGAAGTGCTCAATAAATACCATTGATTGATTGATTGCCATTGAGTTATGATCCCTGCCTTCGAGGAGTTTACAATCTGGCAAGGTATTCTGACACTAAAAATAATATGCAGACAGGAAGAAGGAAAAGTGAACATCTAGGTGGGTGCTTAAGTAATAGGTTATGTACAAAAGTGTAACACGTGGTTGCAAGTTACTTGTTTCATTGCTTCTGGTATCAGAAAGTGAAATTCTTCATAATGTCATAGATCCCTTTTTTAAGGCAGACCTATTATTAAAAATAATTTTATATTTGTTAGACACTTCCTAAGTTCCCAGCACTATACCAAGCCGTGGGGTACCTTCAAGATAAGCAGGTCGGACACAGGTCAGACTATTCGGCCAAAATGTGGTGTGGTGATGCATGGAAGACTCTCAGCTCGTTACGGACAGGGAACGTATCTGCTAATTATCTTGTATCGTACTCTCCCGAGCACTTTAGTACAGGGCTTTGCACATAGCAAGTGCTCAATAAATACCATTGATTGATCGATTGATGTGACCCGCTTTCTGCCCCCTTCTTTCCTTTGCAGTTCTGAGTTGGATTCACTCATTTGGCCGTCACCGTTTTGTCTTTCCAGCTATCAAGGGACAGTTACCTCAGGACAGACCCCTGGTTAATCAGACCTTCGCCGAGGTGAACACCGAGCAAGCCAACCTCAGTGTCAGTGCCGCCCGATCTTCCAAGATCCTTTACGTCATCACCACCAGCCCGAGTCACCCCTCTAGCACCGTTCCAGGTAGGGCCTTCAGGAGCTAACTGGCAAGGGTGGTCAGCTTGGCCCGGGCCTGGGAATCAGAACCATTTGTCTGTTGTATGACCTTGGACAAGTCACTTCACTTCTTTGGGCTCCAGTTACCTCATCTGTAAAATGGGGTTAAAGACTGTGAGCCCCATGTAGGGCAGGGACTTTGTTCCAACCTGATTGGCTTGTATCTTCCCTCATTGCTTAGTGTAGTGTCTGGCATATAGTATGTGCTTAACAAATACCATTTTAAAAAAATGGGTATATTCAGATGCGCAGATTGAGGCCACATCTAAATTACATCACATTTCCCACCTGCTTCGTGATGGGAAAGATAATCCATCATTTAGCTGCATGCACTTCTGTACATATCCATAAGTTATTTATATTATTGCCTGTCTATCTAGACTGTAAACTCATTCTGAGCAGAGAATGTGTCTACCAACTCTGTTATATTATTATATTGTACTCTCCCAAGTACTTAGTACAGTGCTGTGCACACAGTAAGCACTCAATAAATACAACTGATTGATTGAAGTTATGTTTCTAAGCCTGTTGAGTCATTATCCATCATCTCCAACATAGCAACATTTTTCAAGCACTTAGGTGCCTCATGCAGGGATAAATACAATCAGTCAGATCGGACAAAGTTCCTATGCCACATGGGGCTCACAGCCTGAGGGAGATGGAGAACAGGTAGTTAATTTCCATTTTCCAGGTGAGGAAATAGAAGCCCAGAGAATAATAATAATAATAATTGTGGTGTTTGTAAGCATTAAACACTGTACTAACTCCTGGGGTAGATACAAGATCATCAGATCGCATCTAGGGCTCACAGTCTAATTAGGATGGAGAATAGGAATTCATTCGTTCATTCATTCAATCGTATTTATTGAGTGCTTACTGTGTGCAGAGCACTGTACTAAGTGCTTGGGAAGTACATGCTGCAGATGAGAGAACTGAGGCACAGAGACATTAACGGATTGCCCACAGTCACACAGCAGGTATGCGATGGAGCCAGGATTAGAACCCAGGACCTCCGGCTCTCAGTCCTGTGTTCTTTCTACTAGGCCACACTGTCTCTCTCTCATTTCTGCAGCTTTTCAAGTGTCGTTTCTGGAAAACAGCCTTTAACTTTACCCTTGCCTCTAGTGGGAGCAAAGGGATCTCTTAGCTTAAACATGGATTCTTCCTTTCAAGGGTGGGCTGAGTGCATGTTAGACACAAGGGAACTCCCTCACTGTTCCATTACCTTCAAGAATCCTGGGTAGGCCTTGTTTTCGAAATATATCTCTGCAGAAGACAAAGCTCTATCAGTTGCTATAAAGCATTTTTAGCATGATTTTGTACACAGGTAGCAGCTCTGCCATCATTTTTCTCACAGAAACTGTAGATCAGTTCTTTCAATCCTTTTGTTCAGCTGAAGAAACCTAATGGCCGAGGGAAGGAAAGTGACTTGAACAAAGTTCCCATGGAGTGAGTGGCAGAGGCGACATTACCCTTCTAAAGCCCTGGATCTCTAACCTGTGCATAGCCCTTATGTTCAGAGAATAGAAGGGCTCTCATTGTCTTTAGTGTTTTGAGCTTTCTGAAAATACACAGAATCCTCAGATTCCACTTCATGGAATTGACCATCCGGAACCTTAGCTGTCCATCTCAAAGCTGACAGTGTTTGTCCTTCTCAAAGCTGACAGTGTTTGCCCAATGCTCTCTAAAGTGTCTTCCATTGTAAGCCATGAAACAGATAATCCTATCCATTGGCCTGTGCTTGTTTCCTTTTTTGCAGGATGGACAGTTTATGGATTTGCAGCTCTTCTCATTCTGACTGTTACAGCCATTTTAGCAAAGATACTTCTACATGTCACGATGAAGTAAGTACAAAAAGAACTCTTTTGGGTCTGTGAGGGCCCTGTCCTGTCCGCATTATGATTTATGTAAAGGAGGGGTGGATTCCATGCACTTGTGATGTCCTCATCATCATCACCAACCTCAGTAGCATTTACTGAGTGTCTTCTGTGGTGAAAGCACTCTATTAAGTGCTAGGGAAAGTACAATAGAGCTAGTAGATGTGATCCATGCTCTAAAGAAGCTTATAACCTAGTGGGAGAGGCAGACACTAAAGTAATGTACAGGAAGAAAGAAAAGGAGATATGTACTAGAATTAGTCACGTCTTGGGCAAAAGCCTGAAGTGGGAGAAGGCGGGCCCAGAATGAGGATTGCAAGAAGCCACAGGTGCCTCGAACTAAGGGTGTGAGTTGGTATACAAAACAAGATGAGAGTGAATGGATAGGGTGGAGCCCATTGGTGAAAAGTTTTGAAAGCCCAGGTCTTAAAAGCTTGTATTTGATTTGGATGGCAGTGGGAAGTCCCTTTTCCATGCAAGCTAAGTGATGTGGTCAAACCAGTGGATATTTTGTAGGAGTGTAAGGTATTTCTCCCCCTCCCAAGAATTCCTACAATGCTTTTCTTCCACCCCACAGGTCAACTGATAATTGTTTGAGGCAACTCAGCCCTAGGAATTTAAAGTTGTTAAAGAAGAATTGAGAGCTTGAGCAGCAGGGCACAGTCAGAATGGAAGCTGACAAGGAAGGTTACTAGACAAGGCAGAACATACTGGACTTGTTTCATTCATCGTTAGCGTAGGAGCCCGGACCGTACCTCAGACATCTGGGTGACTTGGGTCCCTGGTGAATTCTGATGAATAAAAGACCGGAAGAGGGCAAGGATGAGTTTGAGGAGTTTTAGTAATGGGAAAGAACCCTACCAGGCTCAACCAGTTAATTAATTATATTTATTGAGCACTTACTCTGTGCAGAGCACTGTACTAAGCACTTGGGAGAAGCAGCGTGGCTTAGTGGATAGAGCATGGGCCTGAGAGTCAGAAGGAACTGAGTTCTAATCCAGGCTCCTCCACATGTCTGCTGTATGATCTTGGGCAAGTCACTTCACTTCTCTGGGCCTCAGTTCCCTCATCTGTAAAATAGGGATCAAGAGCGTGAGCCCCATGTGGGGCAGGGACTGTGTCCAACCTAATTAACTTGTATCTACTCCAGTGCTTAAAACCAAGCTTGGCACATAGTAAGTGCTTAACAAGTACCATAATTATTATTATTCCAGTATAACAGAAAACATTCCCTGCCCATAACAAGCTTACATTCTTGAGGGGGAGAATCAATCAATCTGTCATCTATCAATCAATCATACTTTTTGACCACTTACTGTGTGCAGAGCACTGTACTAAGCTTGGGGTGATGTTGAGTTGAAAATCACTGGTAGAGGGAGATTCATTGTTGAGCATCAGAGAAGGAGAGGATGGAGTCAAAGTCATCAACATGGTGGAGAATAAGAGTGGGAGATGGGATTGTTGGTTAGCTTTGTTGGGGAAGTAGTTGGGACAGATGCTAAATTAGAGGGAGTGGAGGGGAGAGTCAGTAGAAGCAGCGGGTTTAAGCAGTTTGTTCTTTGATTTTGTGATATGACTAGGAAGAGAAGATGGAGTGGTAGTTGAAAGCCTAGGTGATTTTCACTGAGGGATTTGTGAGGTTGGGAAAGGCCACTGGATAGCTAAGGGTAAATGGGGCAAGATCCTGGGGTGGAATAGATTAATAATGAGAGCAGGTCATGATGAATACCCAGGGGTGTATTTGGGATGTAAAACAGGACTTTATTATACATTGTGTGAAATCAATTTCTTTCTTCTATCACCAGGTCCCACCGGGTTCCTGCTGCAGGGGAATTGAGAGATTGTCACCAGGCAGCCCCCTCGGGAGAAATCTGGACTATCTTTTACAAACCCACCATGTCCATCTCCATCTTTAAGGAGAAGTTGAAGAGCCAGAGCCAGCAAGATGATCGCAATCCTCTCGTGGGTTACTAGGAACCAAGTAGGTCGGTCAGCCCAGAACGCAACGTTCCCTCATCATTCAGGCTGCGCAAGAGATAGTCTCCTCTCCCTCACAGTTTCCTCCTCGACCAGCTCCTTTCCAGCTTTCCTTTATCCTCAGTAGGGCTCCTCGCCTGTGGATACCACACACACTGGGAAGGATGGTAGTGCTGGTGATTTGGAAATTTCTCTGGACTCTGATGGCTCTTAAACACTCTCTTTGGATAAGCTGTCTTTAAGGTGCATTCAGAGGTTCAAAGGTCCACCACCAATCAGTTATCTAGCATAGGAATAGGGGATATGGGAACTTAGGAAGAATCATGGGTGCTAGAGATGGTTTCCTCTGATATTTTTTTTTTTTTAGCACGGACGCATTATTGATGACCGTTGGACAAGGTAAGGTGTGTGTACTTATCGGGAAAGTCATTCTAAAGGAATAGCATTCCTAGGGTATTAAACAGAATTTGGTTTAAGCCTCCAGGATATGAATATATATATATATATATATATGTATATATATGTCATTCTTTGGTCTCTGAGCCATTTCAGTCCTTGTGTTCATAGAGTTCAAGACAGGGCACCTGTCTTTGCATGTGGTGACAGGAAGGGTTTGCGAGGCTATTCATTAGAGCAATCCAGCCAGCAGTGAGAGGCTGGAAACCTCTTTATAGAAGGTATAAGAAACCTCTCTAACGAGTCCTGTAAAAATAAAGCCCAGAGCTAGGATTAGGGTGGTGTGCTTTCTCTTTCCTGGAGACGTGTCCTCTGCCTGGAAGATTAAATCTGAGGAACAGTAATGCTCTGAGCATAAGGACTGTTTGTCTCTGTCATAGTGCCCCAACAAGGCTCTGTTTACTGTAGGAAGTATAATCTTTTTATTATTTGTATTATTATTATTATTATTATTATTATGGGAAGTTAGCATTTATGAAGCACCCTCATTGTACAAGATGTTGTACATGATATATATGTAAACTATATATTCGCACCTGTATTTAATCTCTGCCTTCAGAGAGGATCCATTCAAAACAAAACGGAGCACCGTACAGCTGATCTGATCAGATGTATTCCAGGTACTGCAGAGGGGAAAAAGCACCTTAAAGCATTAGTGACTCTGTTCCAGCACTCTGGACTTGATACTGCTCAATCTTTCCCTCTCTATCTCCTCCTATCTTGGGGCAGATTGGAAATAGGAAAAGAGTTTGGGGAATATTCTTCCCAGAGATAAGAACAATACAAAATCGTAGAATTGACTTGAAGGGAGCGAGGCGATTTGGGGGAGGAGTTGAATTTAAGTTGATTGTTGCCTTCAAGATTGAGAGCTCCAACTGTTTTGGAGTGGATTTTTTTTTTCTTCTCCAAATTCCAGATGTCTGTAAGACATTCCTCTGCCTTTTGAAAGTAGTCTCTCTCACAGCAGCTGAAGAGATTTCTGCTTCCATCTCTCTGGCGTCCTGGTGTCCCCTAGGTCTCTGTGTGGGTGTCTGGATGGTGCCATTTGTCTGGGCAGGAGATTTTGGGCATATTTAGCCTTTGTGTCTGTTTCGCATCTGACCTCCTGAACATCGAATTTCAAGCACTTCACATATTTCCTCAAAGTCAGTAAGCTACTGTCTGTTGCCTCCTGGCCAAGCTGGTGACCCATTTGTGCATTCCAGACCCCGGGAAGATGAAGAGAAGCATGGAAACAGATGGACTGTGTCTTTAGGGAGAGGTGGCCATAATAGGAAAGAGAGCAGGGAACAATAGGGCGAGAATAGGTTGGAGGCGATGGAACACCAGTGAAATTCAAGAAATAGTCAAGAACGATCACGTTTTACAGTGAGGTAGAGTCATACGGTCACCGATTCGGACTGAGGAATGCTTTGCATGTGATGGCAAATGACCCTAAGGGTAGACTCACTCTGTAACTTGTTCTTTGATCCAGGGGAAGGAGATTAATATTGGAGCAGCTGGCTCATACTTGGGCTTCTGGAGAGAGGGCTCCATTACATGGGCCAGTGGAAAATGGATCAACAAATGCAGGCTTCCCGACCCGATCTATTCTCAGCTCTCATGGAATCTCTTCTCAAACACTAGAGTCAGGTGTATGCAGTCAAAGATCCAGGGCTGAGAATAACCTCCGGCTAAGTTGCCAAGAGCACAAAGGATTTCTCCTTAGGAAAAGTTTCATTCCAACGGCTCATACGTCGTGGCTGAGGTTCTGCTATTAGAAAGCCAGGCCTTCAGGCTTTAGGGGAGCTTTATAATAATAATGATAATAATAATACTTACGGTACTTGTTAAGGACTCAATATGTGCCGTGCACTGCACTAGGCCCTCGGGTAGGTACAAGAAAATCAGGTCAGACAGAGTCACTGTTCTACATGGGACTCGCAGAGGAAGAACTGGCATTGAATCCCCCATTTTACAGTTGAGGAAACTGAGGCACAGAGCAGTGAAGTGTGACTCTCCCAGAGTCACACAGCAGGGAGGTGGCGGAGGCAGGAATAGAACCCAGGCCTTCTACTTTCCAGGCCCAGGCTCTTTCCCGTAATCCACAGTGCGTCCCACTGCTTTAACCGATCACTGTGCACTTTTGGCGGCTGGAGCTCTCAGACGACTATCTCCGCTGTCTTCGACACCCATCACAGGCACCTAAGCTATATGCCCATACCTGCACTCAACCACATATGAACACATAGGCAAGCCAGTCAGTTTTTTTTACCAAGGGAACCAAATCTCTTCCTGACAGCCCCTGATGGAATAGGCCGTCTCTTTATACACATCTGTGGATCCAGGCGACTCTATGTTACTACGCCTTTGATAAATTTGTGGGGACCTGTGTATTCCAATGCTGGGCACCTAGAGCAGAAAACGGAGGGTATTCTGGAGTCTGCCAGCAAGAAAAATTTAATTGTAACTCTTCACTTAATGCAAGCCCCTTGGCGACTAGTCATTTTTAGTTCTAACCAAAGCTCCCCAGTGATCCCAAGAAGATCTGGGGAGAGGAAGGACCTGCCCAAAACAAAGCGAGGAGATTGAGGAAACAATTTCTAGGTCACTGCGGCTTAAGGTGCAGCCTAAGGTGAGGAGTGCTTGGGTTGAATGGAGAGTAGATGGAAGGGAGTGGGGGACCAGGTTCAGAGTGAGATCAATTAAATCACAAGAAGCCTTGTAGAAAAGTAAAGATGCCTGAGTGAGAGGAACTTCCCAATAACTTCTGGGGGTGGAATATTTTCCAGGAAATTATCTTCCTCGCCCATTCTCAGTGATTTTTTTTAATGGTAATTTGTTAAGCGCTTACTATGTGCCAGGCACTGTACTAAGTGCTGGGCTAGATTCAAACTAACCAGGTTGGACGTAGTCCATGTCCCAAATGGGGCTCATAGTCTTAATCCCCATTTTCCAGATGAGGGAAGTGAGGCGAAGAGAAGTGAAGTGACTTGCCCAGAGTCATACAACAGACAAGTGGTGGAGCTGGGATTAAAATCCAAGTCCTTCTTACTCCATGGCTCTATCCACTAGGCCTTGCTGCTTCTAATGCTGATTGAAGTTTGACCTTCTGCTTGGACAGGGGCAGCCCTGACCCAGGGCTCAGGAGATTTTAAGAGGTCCCTGGAGCATTAGCTTTCTTGCAGGGCTGTCAGTGTGGTTAGGCCAACTTGAAGACAAGGTCCTAATCTTGCTGCCTCCAAATGAGTCAAGACGAAGGGCTTTTGGTTGATTTTGTGATGTTTTTTTAGAATCATGGTGGATTTTTCCTGCCAGAGGGTTGATACAAAATTGTGGGTCATTTTTAATGGCATTTGTTAAGCACTTATTATGTGCCAGGGACTGTATTCAGTGCTAGGATAGATACAAGCTAATCAGGTTGGACACAGTTCGTGTCCCACATGGGGCTCACAAGTCTTATCCCTGTTTTACAGATGAGGGAACTGAGGCCCAGAGAAGTGAAGTGACTTGCCTAAAGTCACACAGCAGACAAGTGGTGGAGCTGGGATTAGAACCCAGGTCCTTCTGATTCCCAGGCCTGGGCTCTGTCCACTAGGCCATGCTCCTCTTGATCTGGGTAGAACCAGTGAGGAAGAGACCCCTTCGGATTGCTGTGGTCAAGTGGAATGAATTCTGATTGCATCTTGGTCACAGAGGGCAGGGGAAAGTCAGGCCAGAGCACAGGGAGCTAATGGAGTGCCTTCACTCTTTCTGGGTGACTCACATTTCTGGAGACTTTTCAGTGAGTCATAAGTGTCTCGGTCTGTGTGTGTGTCTCTCTCTCCCTCTCTCTCTCTCTCTCTCTCTCTCTCTCAGCAAGAGGTGTAGCTTGTCTTACAGGTTCCTATACAGCACTGTACCTACGCAGCTTGTAAGAAGCCCATCTGCTCGTGCCAAAGGAGAAATAAGTAGCACACACAGATTCAGTCTTGAGTAGAAAATGGTCATTTTGTCTGGTGGGTGAGCGAATCGAGGACTTGGGGGTGCGCGAGAGAAATATCTCAAGCAATCACACTTTGAATGGAGTAGCACTTAATGGGGGGCAGTGGGTTTTCCTGTCTAGCTCTGCCGATTTGGGAATTGGGTAGGTTGGCATGGGGTAGGGCTGAGGTTGTTATCATTATTACCAGCTACGTAAGGTTCCTGCTCAGGATCTCTTATTGCATCCATGACACTCTTAGATGTAGTTTGCACCCCCTTGGTTTTCCGAACGAATGCTTCTTCTCCAGGGTTTAAAGTGCCTGCTTTCTCTCTCTCTCTTTGAGAACGTTAGGTCCTTTAAACTTGCTTAATGGTAATAGCCTTCCCTCTACCGTTAAAACTCCGGGCCCGGCCCATCCATTCGATCTTTGCAGTACCCCATCTGACTCGAAGCGAGAGCTGGAGGCAAGGAGCAGCCTGCTCTGTCCCCTGTGGATCAGGGACGGTGGGATGGTGAGCGGGCCCCACCGCTCCTGTCCTCTCTGGAGTCACTGGGCCGACAACGCCCATGCTGGCCCCCCGGGCTGGGGTAACGACCTCCCGGATTTCGGAATAGGCTTGAGCAAATCCCCAGTCCCCAAGAGGGATTTGAAACGGCAGGAATGAGAGAGGCCCTTTTTCCTCCACCTGCCAAAGGGAACAGAAGTCAGAGGGAAGGTTCTTTGCTTAGTAAGGGGTTGGGGTATTGTATTGTGTACGCTCCCAAGCGATTAGTACAGTTCTGTGCACACAGCAAGTGCTCATTAAATACCACTGATTGGCAACGGTCCAAGTGCCTTCCGGTATCCAAATTCTCCCAGGTGGAATTTTTGTCTCGATGACGTGGCTTTATTTGTAAATATGCTCTTAATATGCAGTTTTTTGAGAATAAAATAGAAACACCATGTATTTTAAAATATAAGATGAAGTGTGACACACTGTATACAATTTAATATATATTTTTAGGAATTTTGTTATTTAAGAAAATGGAGTGTGCTGGTACTTAACTCTACAGGAGAGAGAAAATGTCATTTTACGGGGTGAGAAAAATAAATGTTTTCACTGTGGTAAACAAACAGGTGGACCATGGGTTTTCATTTAAACCGGGAATGCGTGAAGAGTTCACGGAAGGGCAAGGGGCTTGGGCCTGTGAGCCAGTGTGGGTGGATGGAAGGGAATGGTCCTGGATGGGTCTGGGAATCAGAAAACCTGAATTACAGACCCTGCTTGGACACTCCCCTGCCTCGATTGTGTGCAAGGCCCATTTTGGGTCAGAGCGACCACAGCCACGGTTCTCTGGGTACGACCCAACAGATGGTTGCCGAAAATGCTGCCGGAGTCTTTTTGCCGTGTGTGTGAGCCAGCTGTTTTTCTTAGGATCCCTTCCGGATCTGTCTCCGTCACATAACACCCTAGGTGGTCTGCGACCTTCACCGCCTCCAGCAGACATCCCCGGCTTTGCAGATCCTCCGATTCCCAGGGCCGTGCGGTTTCCATGGGACTTCCAGCAGGATGCAGAATGCGGTTTATCAATCCATGGTATTTATTAAGCGCTTGGGTGAGTACAACATAGCAGAGTTGGTAGATTCATTCCCTGTCCACAACAGGCTGACACTGTAGACTGTAAGCTCATTGTGAGCAGGGATTGTGCCTGCTAATTCTGTTGTATTGTACACTCCCAAGACCTTAGTGCAATGCTCTGCACAAAGTAAGTGCTCAGTGAATACCATTGATTGGTGAATTGAGGGTTTGTCTGCCTCTGCCGCACAGGAATGGCCTGAGAACCAAATGGTAACTAATTTTTAAAATGCTTTTGAAAAGCAAAGTGTTGTACAACACAAAAGTATTATTGGTTTAGGATTATTATAACCTCTCAGACTTCATTTTCATTTTGGATTCTAGCCAAGGCCAGTTATTATTTTCTCCCCCCCCTTCCTGGTTTTCAGGCTGCTGTGTCTTCTCTTAGCTATTGCCCTAGCTGCAATAGGTTTCAAGCCCAGCCTTTAAGGATCCAGTTTCTAATAATTCAGACTTCTTCACGTTCTTCATAAAGAAAATGAATACACCAGAACTTTGGAGAATATCAAATTGGCTAGTAAGTATTGCTGTTGAGTAGTACTGGCTGAATGTATTGAAATGAGTTATTCTGGGTGTCGGACTCTGCAGCTAAGTTATTCCATCCCCAAAGGGAATTTTTAAATTGCACTCTGGTTTTCCCAGTTACTATCCACCTGCTCTTATGAAACCACAGATTACCATTTAGTTACAGTTTCTCAAGCCCTGATTACAGCCTCCTAAACCATGGGCATTTGTCTGGTGACTGCCATGGGTATTCGATTCCTAGGGGAATAGAGTTAGAAATTGGGACGGATGGCGGGCAAACTGTGGGCCAATACAGTCTTTTTCCATCGTTGCTACTGGATGCGGTCTTTTGTTTCATGTGTGTATATTTTACTTAGGCTCTGGATCTGTCTGTACTCGTACTTCTGAGCTTAAAGTTTTCCCTAGCTTTAAGGATGGCCTGCCGGCGCTTGTGCCTTTGATGCATCTGGTGTCCCTGAGCAAGCTGAGAATGATTCAAAATGGGAAGAAAGAAGGGGCTGTCCTCCTCACAGCTTTCCAAGCCTAGGTGTATCAACATTTATTCATTCAATCGTATTTATTGAGCACTTACTGTGTGCACAGCACTGTACTAAGCACTTGAGAAGTACAAGTCGGCAACATACTGACTTTCAACAGAAAGGAATGGGGACCCTCAGTATTGGATGACAGAGCCTGTGAACATTTAAAAGAAGATTAGGAACCAAGGAGAATTGAAAAGGAAGCTGGAGGTTAACTGCTCCTAGAAATAGGAGTAATGGTATGATTCAGGCACCTTCTCTAGGCTGAGCTCTATGCTAAATTGAGGGGGGAGGATGGGGTGGTCTTTCCCCACTCCAGGCACAGTGCTTAATTTCGAAGTACTTTAGCCTTCCCACTGTTTGAAGGCTTCAAACAGCCAGCTTGGAGGTTGCAGCTCCTCTCAGTTCCTGATGTCCCCGGTGGGAGAAGTGGGGATTTGGGTGGAGGGGCCGGGGGTCCGAAGGACCTGGGTTCTAATCCCTAATCCGCCACCTGTCTGCTGTGTGTTACCTTGGGTAAATCACTTCAGTTTCTTCATCTGTAAAATGGGGATTAAGACTCTAGCCCTATGTGGGACGGGGACTGTGTCGAACCAAATTACCTTGTATTTATTCCAGAGCTTAGTACAGTGCCTGGCACATGGTAAACCCTTAACAAATACCATTGTTATTATTATTATTATTATTATCATCATCATCATCATTATTGCCCAAGAACTGGAGGAAGGCCATTTGGAGAGGCCCTACAAGAGTCACGCTGTGGCAGGGGATAGGGGTGGTCCCGGGGCACCCCCCTTGAGGAATCCCTGACTAAGCCCTCATTCCCTTTTCTCCCACTCCCTTCTGCGTCACCCTGACTTGCTCCCTTAATTCACTGCCCCTGCCCCAAAGCACTTAAGTCCATATCTGAATACAATTTAATATATTATATGTGCATTATATCTGTATGCAATTTAATAATGTCTGTCACCCTCTCTAGGCTGTAAGCTTGTTCTGGGCAGGGAATGCATTTGTTGGGTTGAACTCTCTCCCAAGCACTTAGCACAGTACGCTGCACACAGTAAACTCTCAGTAAATACGATTGATTGGACGGTAAGATGATACACATTTCCAGAAGTCTCAAAGACATGTTAGAGGAGGAAAAAAAAGGATTAGAAACCAAGGGCAATTGAGGCTAATCTTGGCACACCAGGGGAACAGCTTTAGCCTCATCTTCTGTCAGAAATCAATCAATCAAGGTATTTATTGAGCTCTTACTATGCGCAGAAAACTTGTACTAAACACTTAGGAGAGTACAACGGAACTAGCAGACACATTCCCTGCCCATAACGAGACATCAAAGCTGCCTCTTCCTGTTGAGAGAGCAAAGAATATCACCACGGTGACCTCGCCTCCAGCCAGGGAAGTCACCCGAGATGGGGTTCAGCATCCCCACGCTGTGCTGAGCTTATTTATGAAACGGAACTTCAGAGACCCCCCCTGTGGCTCTGGAGAGTCGGGTGGCCTTGGTTGTCTCTGTCCCAAACAGTCAGCTTGATATATTTGGTATGTGTGTATATGTATATATCTGGTTGGTATAAATGTGATTATTTGAATAAGGAAACTTGCCTCGACAGGTTCACTATGGAATTAACTAAATGTGTGGTGAAAAGAAAATGTACGGAAGACGTGTTCTTTTGTGTCATTTTTGATAAACTGGATTATTAACATTTGGTGTAAAGGAATACTGTTGGGGTAAAGGTTGGAAGGGAAAGCTTGGAGTGATAATCGAATCAGGAGTTTCCCTCTCCTTAAATGGATTTTAAGAGTTAGCTAAAATAGGATTAGGCTGAGACACTTTGTCAGCCATTGATCTTAAGGAATGTAATAAGGGGACAGCCGCACACAAAGTAGAGATTTAATTGCTGAATATTACAAATTGAATATATTAGCAATGGGGTTTATTTGTTCATCCTTGCTTGTTACATTGGTTCAAATGGTCTTTAATATAAAATTTCTATTTATGTTAAGGATTAACAATACAAGTTCTGCATGTTGTTCCTACTGTAGCCTGGCAAATAAGGCTAAAATCAGATGGCTGTTTGTCACTCGGTGTATACATATGTAAAGATCTGGATGTCTGCTTTGTCTTTGCAATTGTTTTGTTTTAAGGGACTGAGAAGGTTTAAGTAATCATATCCCAAGGATTTGGAAGGCAACAGAGGGATAATAATTGGAAAAATTGTTAAATTGTTATAATTTTTAAAATTATAAGAATGAACTAAGAAGAATTGTTAAATATTACGAGGAAAAAGCTATCATTTCAAACTTTTATCAATTTTATATCAGGCTACATGACGCTCCAGGTTACTTCTCTGCCTCACAATCCTATGGTTAGGATTGCCTGGCTTCCAGACAGGTCCAGCAATGGAATCATCACTGAACTACCTCCCAGAAAGCCTGTCTTCAGTCTTAGCCATGAGGTGACAGCATCAGGGAAAGGAACCTGTTTCTACCAGACCACCTGTTTCAACATGACCAGTGCCCCTCACCTCTGTACCCACCAGTTGGCACCTTCATCCCGGTAATTTCGGACAAGTGGACGCGATCATCCCTGGCAGTGTACCATGCAACTGATGAGCAGTCCACACCACTGGAGGAGTTTGGGACTGGTTTCAAGGCCTCCTTTGAGAACTGAGGCAGCTCCCTATTCCATGGGTTGCAGACTTTTTGCTTTTCACTAAAGGTGTGCTAGCGTGAGGGAGGGGGTCGGTATCTTTCCCGCTGCTGCACAGCTCCATCCCGGTGCAGTGGGCACTTCAGCCATCCCTGGACCTTTACCTCAGTAGAGTGCCTCAGTTACCTCATCTGTCAAGTGGGAATTAAAACTGTGAACCCCACGTGGGACAACCTGATAACCTTGTATCTACCCCAGTGCTTAGAACAGTGCTTGGCACATAAGAAAGCACTCAACAAATACCACAATTATTATTAGTAGTATTCTTATTACTTCTCTGGGCCTCAGTTCCCTCATCTGTTGTAAAATGTGAGCTTCACATGGGTCATGGACTGTGTCCAATCTGATTAGCTTGTATCTACCCCAGCGCTTAGAACAGTGCCTGGCATATAGAAAGCGCTTAACAAATACCACAATTATTATTATTATTACTTTGGGCCTCAGCTCCCTCATCTATAAAAAGTGAGCGCCACATGGGGCGGGGACTGTGTCCAACCTGATTAGCTTGTATCTACCCCAGCACTTAGAACAGTGCCTGGCACATACTAAGCGCTTAACAAATTCCATCATTACTCCTCCAACCCTCCTAGTTGCATGCCTTAAGGGCAGGGAGCCGCTTTCTGGGCCAGGAACCGTCCTCTGCCCCAACCCCTGGATCTGCCATCCTGGTGCCCGTGGCCAGGAGGGATGGCAAAGGCCATGGGCTGGTCTGTGCCCAGGTGACCCCGGGGTGAACCACCAGAAGCAGCGTGGCTCAATGGAAAGAAAACGGGCTTGGGAGTCAGAGGTCATGGGTTCAAATCCGGTCTCCAACACTTGTCAGCTGTGTGACCTTGGGCAAGTCACAACTTCTCTGTGCCTCAGTGACCTCATCTGGAAAATGGGGATGAAGCCTGTGAGCCCCTTGTGGGACAACCTGATTACTTTGTATCCCCCTCCAGCGCTTAGAACAGTGCTTTGCACATAGTTGAAAGAGCACGGGCTTTGGAGTCAGAGGTCGTGGGTTCAAATCCCAGCTCCGCCAACTGTCAGCTGTGTGACTTTGGGCAAATCACTTAACTTCTCTGTGCCTCAGTTCCCTCATCTGTAAAATGGGGATTAAAACTGTGAGCCCCCCACCATGGGACAACCTGATCACCTTGTAACCTCCCCAGCGCTTCGAACAGTGCTTTGCACATAGTAACCGTTTAACAAATACTATTATTAATCAATCAATCGTATTTATTGAGCGTTTATTGTGTGCAGGCCACTGTACTAAGCGCTTGGGAAGTACAAGTTGGCAACATATAGAGACAGTCAATCAATCGTATTTATTGAGCGCTTACTGTGTGCAGAGCACTGTACTAAGCGCTTGGGAAGTACAAGTTGGCAACATATACAGTCCCTACCCAACAGTGGGCTCAATTATTATTATAGTAAGCAGTTAACAAATGCCGTCATTATTCTTATTATGCTGTCTGGTGGGGGGGGGGGGAGAGGAGAGAGTGCCACGTGCGCCCGACCCTCCCCTCCCTAACAGCTGGAATGACAGACGAAGGCGGGCCTCCCGGGGGAGGGGGCGGGGCCCCGGGCCAATCAGAGGCGGGCGGGGGCCGGGAGGCGGGCGGGGATTGGCTGAGCGGAGCGGGGGGCGGGAATAGGCTGAGCGGGGCGGGCGGGGATTGGCTGAGTGGAGGGGCGGGGATAGTCAGAGCGGGACGGGCGGGGATTGGCTGAGCGGGGCGGGGGGCGGGAATAGTCTGAGCGGGACGGGCGGGGATTGGCTGAGCGGGGCGGGGGGGGCGTGAGTAGTCCGAGCGGGGCGGGCAGGTGTTCAGTCCGCGGAGCGGGCACGAAGGCGAGCGCGGCCAGCAGGTGCGGCCCCCGCCAGCGCTTAGAACAGTGCTTTGCACATAGTAAGCGCTTAATAAATGCTATTTTTTTAAAAAAAGCTTCACCACGGACCAGCAAACCGTAAGTGGGACGGGAGGCGGCCGCTTCCCCGCCGGTGGGTAACGGGAAAAGGGGCGGGGGGCGGTCGGGGGGCGGGAGGCCGCAGACCCCGCCCCAGGCTCCCCACGTGCCAAAATAGCGTCAGTCAGCCCCGCCCCTTCACCCGTAATCACTATAATAATAATCATCATGATAATGGCATTTGCTAAGCGCTTACTATGTGCAAACCACGAATACTAGCATTTGTTAAGCGCCTATTAGGTGCCAGCACATGAGAAGCAGCGTGGCTCAGTGGAAAGAGCCCGGGCTTTGGAGTCAGAGGTCATGGGTTCAAATCCCGGCTCTGCCAATTGTCAGCTGGGTGACCTTGGGCAAGTCACTTCACTACTCTGGGCCTCAGTTACCTCGTCTGTAAAATGGGGATTAAGACTGTGAGCCCCCCGTGGGACAACCTGATCACCTTGTAACCTCCCCGGCGCTTAAAACAGTGCTTTGCACGTAGTAAGTGCTTAATAAATGCCATTATTATTATTATTATTCTCTGGACCTCAGTTCTCTCATCTGTAAAATGGGGATTAAGACTGTGAGCCCCCCGTGGGACAACCTGATCACCTTGTAACCTCCCCGGCGCTTAGAACAGTGCTTTGCACATAGTAAGCGCTTAATAAATGTTATTATTATTATTATTATTATTATTATTCTCTGGGCCTCAGTTCTCTCATCTGTAAAATGGGGATTAAGACTGTGAGCCCCCCGTGGGGCAACCTGATCACCTTGCAACCTCCCCAGCGCTTAAAACAGTGCTTTGCACATTGTAAGCGCTTAATAAATGCCATTATTATTATTATAATTATTATTCTCTGGGCCTCCATTCCCTCATCTGTAAAATGGGGATTAAGACTGTGAGCCCCCCATGGGACAACCTGATCACCTTGTAACCTCCCCGGCACTTAGAAAAGTGCTTTGCACATAGTAAGCGCTTAATAAATGTCATTATTATTATTATTATTATTATTATTATTATTATTTTCTGGGCCTCAGTTCCCTCATCTGTAAAATGGGGATTAAGACTGTGAGCCCCCCGTGGGACAACCTGATCACCTTGTAACCTCCCCAGCGCTTCGAACGGTGCTTTGCACATAGTAAGTGCTTAATAAATGCCATTATTATTATTCTCTGGGCCTCAATTCCCTCATCTGTAAAATGGGGATGTAGACTGTGAGCCCCCCATGGAAACACCTGATCACCTTGTAACCTCCCCAGCACTTAGAACAGTGCTTTGCACACAGTAAGCGCTTAATAGATGCTATCATTATTATTATTATTATTATTATTATATTCCTCCCCTTAGGGAAGCCCCAGTGTCATGAATTAATCTTGTCCCTCCCCTAAGGGAGCTTCAACTCCTGTCTCCAAAATAATCAAAGAATTCAGTTCGCCGCCTGCAAAATAATCAAATAATTCAATAGGCCCGGCGGGATTAATTCTGGATAAAAAGCCACAGTCTTTCCATCCCTGCCCTGTCCATCTATCCCTGTCTGTGTCTCCGCGCCGATTCCCTAACCAGCCCGGGCGATGGGTGATGGTCCTGGCCTGGAGGTAGTAATAATAATAATATTAACAATAATAATAATAATATTTGTTAAGCGCTTACTATGTGCAAGTGCAGGGAGAGATACGAGGTGACTCAGTGGAAAGAGCATGGGCTTTGGAGTCAAAGGTCAGGGGTTCAAATCCCGGCTCTACCAAATGTTGGCTGTGTGACTTTAGGCAAGCCACTTCACTTCTCTGGGCCTCAGTTACCTCATCAGTAAAATGGGGATTAAGACTGTGAGCCCCCCGTGGGACAACCTGATCACCTTGTAACCTCTCCGGTGCCTAGAACAGTGCTTTGCACATAGTAAGCGCTTAATAAATGCCATTATTATTATTAATGAGGTTGCCCCACATGAGGCTGAGAACGGATGCGTTGAGCAGTGGAGCAGTGGAGAGGGATGCATTGAGCAGTGGAGAGGGATGGGCAAGGCAAGGAAGCAGTATGGCCGATTGGGTAGAGCAGAGGCCTGGGAATCAGAAGGATCTGGGTTCTAGTCCCGACTTCGCCACTTATCTGCTGTGTGACTAGTAAGTAAGCAGGTCCCTTCACTTCTCTGGGCCCCAGTTACCTCACTGCAAAATTGAGGATTAAGACTGTGAGCTCCATGTGGGACAGGGACTGTGTCCAACCTGATTAGCTTGTATCTACCCCAGCACTTAGTCCAGTGCCTGCACTTAACAAATACCACAGTTTTTATTACCATCATTATTATTATTACTTCACTTCTCTGAGTTCCCTCATCTGTAAAATGTGAGCCCCACATGGGGCGGGGGCTGTGTCCAACCTGATTAGCTTGTATCTATCCCGATGCTTAATACAGTGCCTGGCACATAGAAAGCGGTTAACAAGTACCACAATTATTATTATTATTATTATTTCAGTTCTCTGGACCTCAGTTCCTCTCATCTGTAAAATGTGAGCTGCAAATGGGACAGGGACTGTGTCCAATCTGATTAGCTCATATCTAGCCCAGTGCTTAGTACTGTGCCTGGCACATAGAAAGTGCTTAACAAATGTCACAATTATTATTATTACTTCAATTCTCTGGACCTCAGTTCCCCCATCTGTAAAGTGTGAGCCCCATATGGGGCAGGAACTATGTCCAACCTGATTAGCTTGTATCTACCCCAGTGCTTAGAACAGTGCCTGGCACATAGAAAGCACTTAACAATAACCATCATTAATGGATTAATTAATCACTCTGCAGAGAGAAATGAAAAGGCCCCTCTAGACTGTAATCTTGTTGTGGGCAGAGAATGTGTCTACCAACTCAATTATATTGTTATTGTGTCCTCTCCCAAGCACTTAGTACAGTGCTCTACACACAGTAAGCACACAATAAATATGATCGATCGATCGATTGAAGGGCCTAAATCAGAGTGGTGGTTCATGACTCCCCGTGTGACCAACATGGAACTTTAAAAATGTGACTGGGGACATTCAAGTGGAGGTGATCTATTTCCAATTAAATTTTGTTTCTGTTCTCCTTCAATTACGGCTTTTTTTTTTATTTTACTGCTTGTGTTCCTGTCGGTGCCCTGATTTTCAGATGTAGTCAAGATGGCCTGTCTTCAAATAGGCAAGATTGAATTCATTCACATGAACAACTGCAATAATATTCCACCCAATATTCAGGACTTAAAACCCATGATCCCAGAACAGAGTTTTCAAATGGGTTTGGGGGAAGGGCAAAGTGACAAACCAGTAATCCACTGGGAGGGGACAAGGAGGTTGGAAGATTTTTCTCCCATCAATCAATTGATGGTATTTGTTGAGCCCCCACTGTGTGCAGTCCATGTTTCCCCACTTCTCAGGAACCTCCGATGGTTGTCTGTCCACCTCCGCATCCAACGGAAACTCCTTACCATTGGCTTTGAAGAACCAATCTTCAATCAGTGGTATTTATCAAGCACTTACTGTGTGCAGAGCACTGTACTAAGCGCTTGGGAGAGTACAATGTAACAGAATTGGTAGACACATTCCTTGCCCACAGTGTGCTTAGGTCTTGTATCCACCCCAGTACTTAGCACATAGTAAGGCCTTGACAAATACCATATTCATTATTCATTCAGTCGTATTTATTGAGCACTTACTGTGTGCAAAGCACTGTACTAAGCGCTTGGATGATTATTATGATTATTATGAAACAAGGAAAGTTTTACTCTGCTCCATCCTGTCTCACGTTTTTGAGGTGTTCTTTCAAACTGGGAGCAGTTCTGGGAATAAGCTGTAGTTGGGAACAGGGGAATTTATTTCATTCATTCAGTCGTATTTATTGAACGCTTACTGTGTGCAGAGCACTGTTCTAAGCGCTTAGCGACATCTGGCAGCCTGAATGTGAAATTCCCATTGTTTTCTTAATTAGAGGCAATTTACCAACCCAAGCAATACTTTGGTTCCTTTGCCCCAAGCTGTTAAAACTATCAAGTTTTTTTTAGTCCAATATTTGTAAATTAGCTAAACAAAGACTCATTTTTCCTCCTACATAGATTCCTTCACTCTCATGTTTCGTTTGGGTCAACTTTGAGTCAAGGGCAGTATTTTTCCCCTGATGTAGCTTAAGTAATAAATGTAGGATCTGGTAAGCGCTTACTTTGTAATAAAACTAATTATAATTTTGGTATTTGTTAAACTCTTACTCTGTGCCAAGCACTGTACTATACACTGGGGTTCTAGATACAAGATAATTAAATCAGACACGGTCCCTGTTCCACTTGCAATTCAAAGACTAACAGGACAAGTCTATAAGAACAGTTATTTAATCCCCATTTTACAATGAGGAAACGGAGGCATAGAGAAATTCAGTGATTTGCCAACGGTCACACAGTGGGGAAGTGGCAGAACTGGGATTAAATTGGGTGAAATCCTTGTTCTTCCTCCAGTTTTCACTGTCTGTCAATCGTTCTTGTCTAGTTTCTCCATTAAAGGGTTTGCCTCTTGAAAGACAGGACTTGTGAGTCCTAACACTGCCTATCTCTCCCAAACACCGAACTTCCTACTCAATAGGTGCTTAGTAAAAAAATATCACTGATTGATCGATTGGTGAAATCTTGCTTATTAATTTTCTGACCGAGAAGGAAGCAGAATTGACTGGCACATTTTTGGAGCTATGCAATGGCAGTATTGTTCGTATCTTGTTCATTTCTCCCTTGGAGGGTCACAGGCGTCCGAGACACTGAGGAAAAGGACCTTTCCTAACTGGCAAAGAGTCTCATTTTATAATTCTATTCTCGTTCAGTCCCGGATTGGTGTTGCGGCTTCTGGGTAGTCGTCATAAGTACACGTTCCTTGTTTCCATTTTCTCACTGGAGAAGCAGCGGCAAGGAGGCACAAAGGCAGGATTAGAGTTTTTGACCTCGCTCACCGTCTGCTCTAGGGCAGTCCACATTCAGAATATGTCAGCATCCTAAGGTAGCAATTTCACAGATAACTCCCTGTATAATCCCTATCATTGTATACATTATGAGTTATTTGATACCAAGGGTTTCAGCTGTGGTTGGAAAAGCAGTCAATCCATCAGTGATATTTATTGAGCGTCTACTAAATGCAAAGTGCTGTACCAATAATGATGGTACTTGTTAAGAGCTTACTATGTATCAAGCACTGCTCTAAACACTGGGGCAGATAAAAGCTAATTAGGCTGGATGCAGTCCGTGTCCCCACATGGAGCTCATGGGAGTAATCCATTACAGATGAGGTAACTGAGACCCAGAGAAGTGAAGTGACTTGCCCAAGGTCACACAGCAGACACGTGGCAGAAGTGGGATTAGAACCAAGACCCTTCTGACTCCCAGGCCTGACCTCTAACCATTAGGCCACACTGCTTGGGAACCATAGCTAAGATAATTGGATTCCCTGTCATAAAGCAGGGCAGGGGGGTTCCTGGGCAATTTCTGTGGGGGATGGTGCTGAAGGAGTCGTGTTGAGGATAAATGGGAGAAAATGGAAAGGCGAGGAAAGGGGGAAGAGAAGTTAGGAGGAGTTGAGAGGGAGAAGCTGAAGAGGGAAGTTGGGAGAGAAAGGAGGGAAGAGGGTGTGTACCTCTTAGTGTTGTATTGTACTCTCTCAAGTGTTTAATACAGTGCTTTGCACACACTGAGTGCTCAAAAAATACCCTTCATTGATGGATTGATTTGATGCTCATCTGCTTCCAGCCCCATAGAACTTGGTCCCTATTTTTATACTCTGCCATTCCCGAGATCTGTAATTTATTTTAATGTCTGTCTCCCAGCCTGGAATTTAAGCATCCTGTGGGCAGGGATCGTGACTACTGACTCCATTGTGTTGTACTCTCCCAAGTGCTTAGTATAGTGCTCTGCACACAGTAAGTGCTCAGAATTAGCGTGGCCTAGTAGATAGAGCCCAGGCCTGGGAGTTTGAAGGAACTGGGTGCTAATCTTGGCTTCACCACACGTCTGCTGTGTGATTTGGGCAAGTCACTTCACTTTTCTGGGCCTCGGTGACCTCATCTGTAAAATGGGGATTAAGACTGTGAACCCCATGTAGGACATGGATGGCATCCCAACCTGGTTAGTTTGAACCTACCCCAGTTCTTCGCACAGTCCCTGGCACATAATAAGCACCTAACAGATACCACTACAAAAATAAATCAATAAATAAATGCCTTTGATTGGAAGTGGGAGAAGGAAGACGAAGATGTCACGGCCACCCTCCTCCTCCATCAGCCATCTCTGATGTCCTCCCTTTCATCTCTGTTGCCGCCATCAATGCTCATTTTCAGCTGTACTGATCCTTCCAGGGAGAAAACTAGTTAAAAGTCTGGAAGGACCGGGCCTGTTCTCCAGGGGCTTGGTTGTCCTTACCAACCCACTGCACCCAGATTCTTTTCTTCTTTTAAGATATTTGTTCAGTGCTTACTATGTTCCAGGCACTGTACTAAGCACTGGGGTAGATACAGGTTCTTCAGGTTGGACCCAATCCCTGTCATTCATTCATTCAATCGTATTTATTGAGCGTTTACTATGGGCAGAGCACTGTACTAAGTGCTTGGGAAGTACAATTCAGCAACAAATAGAGATAATCCCTACCCATCAATGGGCTCACGGTCTAGAAGGGAGGAGACAGACATCAAAAGGAGTAAACAGGCATCAATAGTGTCAATATATATAAATAGAATTATAGATATAAACACATCAGTAATAAAATAAATAGAATAATAATTTTGTACACGTATACACAAGTGCTGTGGGGCGGGGAAGGGAGTAGAGCCAAGGGAGCAAGTCAGGCTGATGGGGAGGGGAGGAGGAGCAGCGGAAAAGGGGGTTTTAGCCTGGGAAGGTCTCCTGGAGGAGGCGAGCTTCAGTAGGGCTTTGAAGGGGGGGAAGTTTGCTAGTTTGGTGGATGTGAGGAAGGAGGGCATTCCAGGCCAGAGGAAGGACGTGGGCCAGGGGTTGACGGCAGGTCAGGCAAGAACGAGGCCCAGTGAGGACGTTAGCAGCACCAGAGGAGCGGAGTGTGTGGGCTGCGATGGAGGAGAGAAGGGAGGTGAGGTCGGAGGGGGGCACGGTGATGGACAGCTTTGAAGCCAACATTGAGGAGTTTTTGCTTGATAGCTTTCCCACAGAGTGCTCACAGTCTTAATCCCCATTTTACCGATGAGGGAACTGAAGCACAGAGAAGTTTAGTGGCTTGCCCAAGGTCACACAGCAGACAAGTGGTGGAGCCAGGTTCCAAGTTGGAGGGAACCAGTGCTGGGTGGCCATCTGCCAACTGGTCCTTGCTGGGGGTCAGAGGGGATCTGGTGACTTGTTTCTGCCTTACTGTAAACTCCCATGAATCGCCCAAAGAAGGACCAGGAGTAATAGGCTCAGTGATAGGGGTAGCAATGGCAGATGCTCACCAAAGAGGAGGAGAAGGAGGAAGGAAAAGGAAGAGGTTAGGGAGTCTCCCCGTCTCCTCCTCCTCCTCCTCTCCCTCCCTCCTCTTTTTCCTCTCCCTTCTCCTACTTTTCCTCCTCCTCCTCCTCCTCTTTGCTGAAGAGGCTTTGAGGAACTCCAGCCAAACGTATTGGCACAATGCTGGGGACACTTTGGCCACCAGCAAGTTTTGTGCCTAAAAGTGTCACGGGCACTTTTTAAAATAAAATGGTATTTAAGTGCTTCCAATGTGCCAGGCACTGTACTAAGTGCTGGGGTAGGTAAAAACTAAGCAGGTTGTACACAGTCCGTCCTACCTGGGGCTCACAGTCATCATCCCCATTTTACAAATGAGGGAACTGAGGTTCAGAGAAGTTGCGCCTTGCCCAAGGTCATACCCAGCACACAAGTGGTGGAGCTGGAATTAGAACCCAGATCCTTCTGACTCCTAGGCCTGTGATTCATCCACTAGGCCATTCTGCCTCTTGAGGCAGAATGACACACTTGCGCCCTTGTCCACCAACTCCCTTGTTGCCCCCTCCACCCCAGCGGGAACACGATGGACAGGATTGAGAGAGCAAGAGTGGCTCCGTGCCAACCACCAGCACCTTCTCGCCAATTCTCAGACCCGAGGTCTTCGTGACCGGACAGAGGCCTGTCCGTCATTTAGGACAGGAGGCTCTGTAATCGTCCCCTCCCAGGTGCATATGAAGAGGTGAGCTGAGAGTCTCACAGAGGGTCTGAGAGAGATCTGACAGAGTCTGAGAGATCTGAGAGGGTCTTAGATCTGATGACGGGGAGCTGCTGAAATTAATGTCTGCTGAGCTCCAGTGCATTTCACGGGGCTGCTTCACCCCTTCCACATTTCCCAGGACTGTCTTCACTCATGATCCAGGGACAGCAGCTGCAGGGTAACGGAATGTCTGTCTCTGCTCCTCTCTCCTTTTTCCCAAAGGTCTTCCAACCTTTTCTTCCTCCACTTTGAATCGGCAGCTTTCTCTTCCTTTATTTGGAATCGTCTCGGGAAGCTGGGATTTCTGGTCGCTCTACACCGGGGCACAATAGACACCTTTAGAACTATTTTCCACCTCTGTTTACTGCCAGACACCCTGCTCTCTAACCACCTCCGGCGGCTTATCTCTGGGTTTCGACTTCCAGTTTCCCATCACTGACCCCCAAGACTGCGAAACCTTCGTAGGTTGGGGGTGTTGGCCTGGGGTAAGGGAGCCTGGAGAAAAGTTCCTTCCCACAAGTTTGGAGCTTTATGGTTGGTATTTGCCAGAAGCGGTGGAAGCAGGGCTGGGGAGGCAGGGGAAGAGAGGGATTGGCAGAAGCCAAACTCTTCTTGGGTTTCAGCGAGGCTGGCGGAGGGGCCAGCTGCTGCCACCCCTGAGATTTGAAAGTTGCAGTCGGAGTTGGGAGTGCTGCCAGGGAGGGCAGGGTTTGTTCGAGCTGAAAAATTGAATTCTGGAGGGTGGAACGAAACACGCTTGAAATGAGGTCATGATGGAGGGAGGGGGTGAGGTTGGGAAGACAATGGGATCTTCCCTTGGGAACCCTTCCCAAGTATTCCTCTAACACGTGGAGGGAGAAAACAAGCTGAAAAATTGAATTCTGTTGGGTGGAACAAGACACACATAAAATAATAATTGTGGTATGCGTGAAGAGCTTACTACGTGTCGGGCACAGTACTAAGCACTGGGGTGGGTACAAGCAAATCAGGTTAGACACAGTCCCTGTCCCACGTGGGACTCACAGTCTCAATCTCTGCTTTACAGATGAGGAAACTGAGGCCCAGAGTAGTGAAGTGACTTGCTCAAGCTCACACAGCTGACAAGTGGTGGAGTTGAGATAAGAACCCATGACCTTCTGACTCTCAGGCCCATGCTGTATCCACTATGCCATAAGATGAAGTCTGGAGGGAGGGAGGCCCTCTTCTCTTTCTCAGGAGACATTTGATGTAGTGGATAGAACAGGGGCCTGGAAATCAGAAGGTCGTGGATTCTAATCCCGGCTCCGCCACTTTCATTCATTCATTTAATCATATTTATTGAGCGCTTATAGTGGGCAGAGCACTGTACTAAGCGCTTGGGAAGTACAAGTCGGCAACATAGAGAGACGGTCCCTACCCAACAACGGGCTCACAGTCTAGAAGGGGGAGACAGACAACAAAACAGAACATGTAGACAGGTGTCAAAATTGTCAGAACAAATAGAATTAAAGCTATGTGCACATCATTAACGAAATAAATAGAATAGTAAATATGTACAAGTAAAATAAATAGAGTAATAAATCTGTACAAATATATATACAAGTGCTGTGGGGAGGGGAAGGAGGTAGGGCGGAGGGGATGGGGAGGAGGAGAGGAAGAAGGGGGCTCAGTCTGGGAAGACCTCCTGGAGGAGGTGAGCTCTCGGTAGGGTCTTGAAGGGAGGAAGAGAGCTAGCTTGGCGGATGTGCGGAGGGAGGGCATTCCAGGCCAGGGGGAGGACGTGGGCTGGGGGTCGATGGCGGGACAGGAGAGAACGAGGCATGGTGAGGAGATTAGCGGCAGAGGAGCGGGGGGTGCGGGCTGGGCTGGAGAAGGACAGAAGGGAGGTGAGGTAGGAGGGGGCGAGGTGATGGACAGCCTTGAAGCCGAGGCTGAGGAGTTTCTGCCTGATGCGCAGTTTGATTGGTAGCCACTGGAGATTTTTGAGGAGGGGGGTAACACGCCCAGAGCGTTTCTGCACAAAGATGATCCGGGCAGCAGAGTGAAGTGTAGAATGGAGATGAAGACTGTGAGCCCCCCGTGGGACATCCTGGTCACCTTGTAACCTCCCCAGCCCTTAGAACGGTGCTTTGCACATAGTAAGCGCTTAATAAATGCTATCATTATTATTATTATTATTATTATTATTTGTTTGCTAGGCACTTACCACGTGCCAGGCACCGTTCTAAGAGCTGGAGTGGAAACAAGCAAATTGGGTTGGACCCTCTCCCTATCCCACGTGGGGCTCACAGTCTCCATCCCCATTTTGCAGATGAGGGAACTGAGGCACAGAGGAGTTAAGTGGCTCACCCAAGGTCATGCAGCAGACAAATGGCAGCAAGCCTTGTGACTCCCAGGCCCGTGCCCTAACCCTATGCAGCAGACAAATGGCAGCAAACCTTGTGGCTCCCAGGCCCGTGCCCTAACCCTGTGCAGCAGACAAATGGCAGCAAAGCTTGTGACTCCCAGGCCCGTGCTCTATCCCTATGCAGCAGACAAATGGCAGCAAACCTTCTGACTCCCAGGCCTGTGCCCTATCAATCAATCAATCGTATTTATTGAGTGCTTACTGTGTGCAGAGCACTGTACTAAGCGCTTGGGAAGTACAAGCTGGCAACATATAGAGACAGTCCCTACCCAACAGTGGGCTCACAGTCTAGAAGGGGGAGACAGAGAACAAAACCAAACATACTAACAAAATAAAATGAATAGAATGCATAGGTACAAGTAAAATAAATAAATAGAGTAATAAATATGTACAAACATACATATATACAGGTGCTGTGGGGAAGGGAAGGAGGTAAAATGTGGGGGATGGAGAGGGGGATGAGGGGGAGAGGAAGAAAGGTGTTCAGTCTGGGCAGGCCTCCTGGAGGAGATGAGCTCTCAGTAGGGCCTTGAATGGAGGAAGAGAGCTAGCTTGGCGGATGGGCAGAGGGAGGGCATTCCAGGCCCAGGGAAGGACGTGGGCCAGGAGTCGATGGCGGGACAGGAAGGCTGAGTAGGTGCGAATGAGGTTGTCCTTAATGTAACTATCCCTATGCAGCAGACAAATGGCAGTAAACCTTGTGACTCCCAAGCCCATGCTCTATCCCTATGCAGCAGACAAATGGCAGCAAACCTTGTGACTCGCAGGCCCGTGCCCTATCCCTGTACAGCAGACAAATGGCAGCAAACCTTGTGACTCCCAGGCCCATGCCCTATCCCTGTGCATCAGACAAATGGCAATCAATCAATCAATCAATCGTATTTATTGAGCGCTTGATTGTGTGCACAGCACTGTACTAAGCGCTTGGGAAGTACAAGTTGGCAAAATATAGAGATACTCCCCACCCAACAGTGGGCTCACAGTCTAAAAGACTCCCAGGCCCGTGCCCTATCCCTATGCAGCAGTCAAATGGCATCAAACCTTCTGACTCCCAGGCCCGTGCCCTAACCCCATGCAGCAGACAAATGGCAGCAAACCTTCTGACTCCCAGGCCCGTGCCCTGTCCCTATGCAGCAGACAAATGGCAGCAAACCTTCTGACTCCCAGGCCCGTGCCCTATCAATCAATCAATCAGTCGTATTTATTGAGCACTTACTGTGTGCTGAGCACTGTACTAAGCGCTTGGGAAGTGCAAGCTGGCAACATATTGAGACAGTCCCTACCCAACAGTGGGCTCACAGTCTAGAAGGGGGAGACAGAGAACAAAACCAAACATACTAACAAAATAAAATAAATAGAATAGATAGGTACAAGTAAAATGAATAAATAGAGTAATAAATATGTACAAACATATATACATATATACAGGTGCCGTGGGGAAGGGAAGGATTTAAGATGTGGGGGATGGAGAGGTGGACGAGGGGGAGAGGAAGGAAGGGGCTCAGTCTGGGCAGGCCTCCTGGAGGAGGTGAGCTCTCAGTAGGGCCTTGAAAGGAGGAAGAGAGCTAGCTTGGCGGATGGGCAGAGGGAGGGCATTCCAGGCCCCGGGGAGGACGTGGGCCGGGGGTCGATGTCGGGACAGGAAGGCTGAGTAGTGCGAATGAGGTTGTCGTTAATGTAACTATCCCTATGCAGCAGACAAATGGCAGCAAACCTTGTGACTCCCAGGCCTGTGCCCTATCCCTATGCAGCAGACAAATGGCAGCAAACCTTGTGACTCCCAGGCCCGTGCCCTATCCCTATGCAGCAGACAAATGGCAGCAAACCTTCTGACTCCCAGGCCCGTACCCTATCCCTGTGCAGCAGACAAATGGCAGCACACCTTGTGACTCCCAGGCCCGTGCCATTTCCCTATGCAGCAGACAAATGGCAATCAATCAATCAATCAATCAATCGTATTTATTGAGCGTTTACTGTGTGCAGAGCACTGTACTAAGTGCTTGGGAAGTACAAGTTGGCAACATGTAGAGATAGTCCCTACCCAACAGTCGGCTCAAAGTCTAAAAGACTCCCAGGCCCGTGCCCTATCCCCATGCAGCAGACAAATGGCAGCAAACCTTGTGACTCCCAGGCCTGTGCCCTAACCCTATGCAGCAGACAAATGGCAGCAAACCTTGTGCCTCCCAGACCCGTGCCCTATCAATCAATCAATCAGTCGTATTTATTGAGCGCTCACTGTGTGCAGAACACTGTACTAAGCGCTTGGGAAGTACAAGCGGGCAACATATAGAGACAGTCCCTACCCAACAGTGGGCTCACAGTCTAGAAGGGGGAGACAGAGAACAAAACCAAACATACTAACAAAATAAAATAAATAGAATATATAGGTACAAGTAAAATAAATGAAGAGTAATAAAAATGTACAAACATATATACATATATACAGGTGCTATGGGGAAGGGAAGGAGGTAAGATGCGAGGGACGGAGAGGGGGACGAGGGGGAGAGGAAGGAAGGGGCTCAGTCTGGGCAGGCCTCCTGGAAGAGATGAGCTCTCAGTAGGGCCTTGAATGGAGGAAGAGAGCTAGCTTGGCGAATGGGCAGAGGGAGGGCATTCCAGGCCCGGGGGAGGACGTGGGCCAGGGATCGATGGCGGGACAGGAAGGCTGAGTAGTGCGAATGGGGTTGTCGTTAATGTAACTATCCCTATGCAGCAGACAAATGGCAGCAAACCTTGTGACTCCCAGGCCCGTGCGCTATCCCTATGCAGCAGACAAATGGCAGCAAACCTTCAGACTCCCAGGCCCGTGCCGTATCCCTGTGCAGCAGACAAATGGCAGCAAACCTTCAGACTCCCAGGTCCGTGCCCTATCCCCGTGCAGCAGACAAATGCCAGCAAACCTTGTGACTCCCAGGCCCGTGCCCTATCCCTATGCAGCAGACAAATGGCAATCAATCAATCAATCAATTGTATTTATTGAGCGCTTACTGTGTGCAGAGCACTGTACTAAGTGCTTGGGAAGTACAAGTTGGCAACATATATAGTCCCTACCCAACAGCGTGTTCACAGTCTAAAAGATTCCCAGGCCCGTGCCCTAACCCTATGCAGCAGACAAATGGAAGCAAACCTTCTGACTCCCAGGCCCGTGCCCTAACCCTATGCAGCAGACAAATGGCAGCAAACCTTCTGACTCCCAGGCCTGTGCCCTTTCCCCATGCAGCAGACAAATGGCAGCAAACCTTGTGACTCCCAGGCCCGTGCCCTATCCCTATGCAGCAGACAAATGGCAGCAAACCTTCAGACTCCCAGGCCCATGCCCTATCAGTCAATCAATCAATCGTATTTACTGAGCGCTTACTGTGTGCAGAGCACTGTACTAAGTGCTTGGGAAATACAAGCAGGCAACATATAGAGACAGTCCCTACCCAACAGTGGGCTCACAGTCTAGAAGGGGGAGACAGAGAACAAAACCAAACATACTAACAAAATAAAATAAATAGAATAGATAGGTACAAGTAAAATGAATAAATGAATAGAGTAATAAATATGTACAAACATATATACATATATACAGGTGCCGTGGGGAAGGGAAGGAGGTAAGATGTGGGGGATGGAGAGGTGGACGAGGGGGAGAGGAAGGAAGGGGCTCAGTCTGGGCAGGCCTCCTGGAGGAGGTGAGCTCTCAGTAGGGCCTTGAAGGGAGGAAGAGAGCTAGCTTGGCCGATGGGCAGAGGGAGGGCATTCCAGGCCCGGGGGAGGACGTGGGCCGGGGGTTGTTGGCAGGACAGGAAGGCTGAGTAGTGTGAATGAGGTTGTCGTTAATGGAACTATCCCTATGCAGCAGACAAATGGCAGCAAACCTTGTGACTCCCAGGCCCGTGCTGTATCCCTATGCAGCAGACAAATGGCAGCAAACCTTGTGACTCCCAGGCCCGTGCCCTATCCCTATGCAGCAGACAAATGGCAGCAAACCTTCTGACTCCCAGGCCTGTGCCCTTTCCCCATGCAGCAGACAAATGGCAGCAAACCTTGTGACTCCCATGCCCGTGCCCTATCCCTATGCAGCAGACAAATGGCAATCAATCAATCAATCAATCAATCAATTGTATTTATTGAGCGCTTACTGTGTGCAGAGCACTGTACTAAGTGCTTGGGAAGTACAAGTTGGCAACATATAGAGATAGTCCCTACCCAACAGTGGGCTGACAGTCTAAAAGACTCCCAGGCCCGTGCCCTATCCCTATGCAGCAGTCAAATGGCATCAAACCTTCTGACTCCCAGGCCCGTGCTCTATCCCCATGCAGCAGACCAATGGCAGCAAACCTTGTGACTCCCAGGCCCGTGCCCTATCCCTATGCAGCAGACAAATGGCAGCAAACCTTCTGACTCCCAGGCCCGTGCCCTATCAATCAATCAATCAATCAATCGCATTTATTGAGCACTTACTGTGTGCAGAGCACTGTACTAAGGGCTTGGGAAGTACAAGCTGGCAACATATAGAGACAGTCCCTACTCAACAGTGGGCTCACAGTTTAGGAGGTGGAGACAGAGAACAAAACCAAACATACTAACAAAATAAAATAAATAGAATAGATAGGTACAAGTAAAATAAATAAATGGAGTAATAAATATGTACAAACATATATACATATATACAGGTGCCCTGGGGAAGGGAAGGAGGTAAGATGCGGGGGATGGAGAGGGAGACGAGGTGGAGAGGAAGGAAGGGGCTCAGTCTGGGCAGGCCTCCTGGAGGAGATGAGCTCTCAGTAGGGCCTTGAATGGAGGAAGAGAGCTAGCTTGGCGGATGGGCAGAGGGAGGGCATTCCGGGCCCGGGGGAGGACGTGGGCCAGGGATCTATGGCAGGACAGGAAGGCTGAGTAGGTGCGAATGAGGTTGTCCTTAATGTAACTATCCCTATGCAGCAGACAAATGGCAGCAAACCTTCTAACTCCCGGGCCCGTGCTCTATCCCTATGCAGCAGAGAAATGGCAGCAAACCTTTTGACTCCCAGGCCCGTGCTCTATCGCTATGCAGCAGACAAATGGCAGCAAATGTTGTGACTCCCAGGCCAGTGCTCTATCCCTATGCAGCAGACAAATGGCAGCAAATGTTGTGACTCCCAGGCCAGTGCTCTGTCCCTATGCAGCAGACAAATGGCAGCAAACCTTCTGACTCCCAGGCCCGTGCCCTATCAATCAATCAATCAATCAATTGTATTTATTGAGCGCTTACTGTGTGCAGAGCACTGTACTAAGCGCTTGGGAAGTACAAGTTGGCAACATATAGAGATAGTCCCTACCCAACTGTGGGCTCACAGTCTAAAAGACTCCCAAGCCCGTGCCCTATCCCAATGCAGCAGACAAGTGGCAGCAAACGTTCCGACTCCCAGGCCCATGCCCTATCCCCATGCAGCAGACAAATGGCAGTAAACCTTGTGACTCCCAGGCCCGTGCTCTATCCCTGTGCAGCAGACAAATGGCAGCAAACCTTCTGACTCCCAGGCCCGTGCCCTATCAATCAATCAGTCATTCGTATTTATTGAGCGCTTACTGTGTGCAGAGCACTGTACTAAGCGCTTGGGAAGTACAAGCGGGCAAAATATAGAGACAGTCCCTACCCAACAGTGTGCTCAGAGTCTAGAAGGGGGAGACAGAGAACAAAACCAAACATACTAACAAAATAAAATAAATAGAATAGATAGGTACAAGTAAAATGAATAAATAAATAGAGTAATAAATATGTACAAACATATATACATATATACAGGTGCCGTGGGGAAGGGAAGGATTTAAGATGTGGGGGATGGAGAGGTGGACGAGGGGGAGAGGAAGGAAGGGGCTCAGTCTGGGCAGGCCTCCTGGAGGAGGTGAGCTCTCAGTAGGGCCTTGAAGGAAGGAAGAGAGCTAGCTTGGCGGATGGGCAGAGGGAGGGTATTCCAGGCCAGGGGGAGGACGTGGGCCGGGGGTCGATGGCGGGACAGGAAGGCTGAGTAGTGCGAATGAGGTTGTCGTTAATGTGACTATCCCTATGCAGCAGACAAATGGCAGCAAACCTTGTGACTCCCAGGCCCGTGCTGTATCCCTATGCAGCAGACAAATGGCAGCAAACCTTGTGACTCCCAGGCCCGTGCCCTATCCCTATGCAGCAGACAAATGGCAGCAAACCTTGTGACTCCCAGGCCCGTGCCCTATCCCTATGCAGCAGACAAATGGCAGCAAACCTTCTGACTCCCAGGCCCGTACCCTATCCCTGTGCAGCAGACAAATGGCAGCACACCTTGTGACTCCCAGGCCCATGCCCTTTCCCTGTGCAGCAGACAAATGGCAATCAATCAATCAGTCAATCAATCAATCATATTTATTGAGCGTTTACTGTGTGCAGAGCACTGTACTAAGTGCTTGGGAAGTACAAGTTGGCAACATGTAGAGATAGTCCCTACCCAACAGTGGGCTCAAAGTCTAAAAGACTCCCAGGCCCGTGCCCTATCCCTATGCAGCAGACAAGTGGCAGCAAACCTTCTGACTCCCAGGCCCGTGCCCTATCCCCATGCAGCAGACAAATGGCAGCAAACTTTGTGACTCCCAGGCCCGTGCCCTATCCCTATGCAGCAGACAAATGGCAGCAAACCTTGTGCCTCCCAGGCCCTTGCCCTATCAATCAATCAATAAATCAATCACTCGTATTTATTGAGCGCTCACTGTGTGCAGAGCACTGTACTAAGGGCTTGGGAAGTACAAGCTGGCAACATATAGAGACAGTCCCTACTCAACAGTGGGCTCACAGTCTAGAAGGGGGAGACAGAGAACAAAACCAAACATACTAACAAAATAAAATAAATAGAATAGATAGGTACAAGTAAAATAAATAAATAAATAGAGTAATAAAAATGTACAAACATATATACATATATACAGGTGCTGTGGGGAAGGGAAGGAGGTAAGATGCGAGGGATGGAGAGGGGGGCGAGGGGGAGAGGAAGGAAGGGGCTCAGTCTGGGCAGGCCTCCTGGAGGAGATGAGCTCTCAGTAGGGCCTTGAATGGAGGAAGAGAGCTAGCTTGGCGAATGGGCAGAGGGAGGGCATTCCAGGCCCCGGGGGAGGACGTGGGCCGGGGATCGATGGCGGGAGAGGAAGGCTGAGTAGTGCGAATGAGGTTGTCCTTAATGTAACTATCCCTATGCAGCAGACAAATGGCAGCAAACCTTGTGACTCCCAGGCCCATGCTCTATACCAATGCAGCAGACAAATGGCAGCAAACCTTCAGACTCCCAGGTCCGTGCCGTATCCCTATGCAGCAGACAAATGGCAGCAAACCTTGTGACTCCCAGGCCCGTGCCGTATCCCTATGCAGCAGACAAATGGCAATCAATCAATCAATCGTATTTATTGAGCACTTACTGTGTGCAGAGCACTGTAGTAAGTGCTTGGGAAGTACAAGTTGGCAATATATAGAGATAGTCCCTACCCAACAGTGTGCTCACAGTCTAAAAGATTCCCAGGCCCGTGCCCTAACCCTATGCAGCAGACAAATGGCAGCAAACCTTCTGACTCCCAGGCCCGTGCCCTAACCCTATGCAGCAGACAAATGGCAGCAAACCTTCTGACTCCCAGGCCTGTGCCCTTTCCCCATGCAGCAGACAAATGGCAGCAAACCTTGTGACTCCCAGGCCCGTGCCCTATCCCTATGCAGCAGACAAATGGCAATCAATCAATCAATCAATCAATCAATTGTATTTATTGAGTGCTTACTGAGGGCAGAGCACTGTACTAAGTGCTTGGGAAGTACAAGTTGGCAACATATAGAGATAGTCCCTACCCAACAGTGGGCTGACAGTCTAAAAGACTCCCAGGCCCGTGCCCTATCCCTATGCAGCAGACAAATGGCAGCAAACCTTGTGACTCCCAGGCCCGTGCCCTATCCCTATGCAGCAGACAAATGGCAGCAAACCTTCTGACTCCCAGGCCCGTGCCCTATCAATCAATCAATCAATCGTATTTATTGAGCACTTACTGTGTGCAGAGCACTGTACTAAGGGCTTGGGAAGTACAAGCTGGCAACATATAGAGACAGTCCCTACTCAACAGTGGGCTCACAGTTTAGGAGGTGGAGACAGAGAACAAAACCAAACATACTAACAAAATAAAATAAATAGAATAGATAGGTACAAGTAAAATAAATAAATGAATAGAGTAATAAATATGTTCAAACATATATACATATATACAGGTGCCCTGGGGAAGGGAAGGAGGTAAGATGCGGGGGATGGAGAGGGAGACGAGGGGGAGAGGAAGGAAGGGGCTCAGTCTGGGCAGGCCTCCTGGAGGAGATGAGCTCTCAGTAGGGCCTTGAATGGAGGAAGAGAGCTAGCTTGGCGGATGGGCAGAGGGAGGGCATTCCGGGCCCGGGGGAGGACGTGGGCCAGGGATCTATGGCAGGACAGGAAGGCTGAGTAGGTGCGAATGAAGTTGTCCTTAATGTAACTATCCCTATGCAGCAGACAAATGGCAGCAAACCTTCTAACTCCCGGGCCCATGCTCTATCCCTATGCAGCAGAGAAATGGCAGCAAACCTTTTGACTCCCAGGCCCGTGCTCTATCGCTATGCAGCAGACAAATGGCAGCAAATGTTGTGACTCCCAGGCCAGTGCTCTATCCCTATGCAGCAGACAAATGGCAGCAAATGTTGTGACTCCCAGGCCAGTGCTCTATCCCTATGCAGCAGACAAATGGCAGCAAACCTTCTGACTCCCAGGCCCGTGCCCTATCAATCAATCAATCAATCAATTGTATTTATTGAGCGCTTACTGTGTGCAGAGCACTGTACTAAACGCTTGGGAAGTACAAGTTGGCAACATATAGAGATAGTCCCTACCCAACAGTGGGCTCACAGTCTAAAAGACTCCCAAGCCCGTGCCCTATCCCAATGCAGCAGACAAGTGGCAGCAAACGTTCTGACTCCCAGGCCCATGCCCTATCCCCATGCAGCAGACAAATGGCAGTAAACCTTGTGACTCCCAGGCCCGTGCTCTATCCCTGTGCAGCAGACAAATGGCAGCAAACCTTCTGACTCCCAGGCCCATGCCCTATCAATCAATCAATCATTCGTGTTTATTGAGCGCTTACTGTGTGCAGAGCACTGTACTAAGTGCTTGGGAAGTACAAGCGGGCAAAATATAGAGACAGTCCCTACCCAACAGTGTGCTCAGAGTCTAGAAGGGGGAGACAGAGAACAAAACCAAACATACTAACAAAATAAAATAAATAGAATAGATAGGTACAAGTAAAATGAATAAATAAATAGAGTAATAAATATGTACAAACATATATACATATATACAGGTGCTGTGGGGAAGGGAAGGAGGTAAGATGCGAGGGATGGAGAGGGGGACGAGGGGGAGAGGAAGGAAGGGGCTCAGTCTGGGCAGGCCTCCTGGAGGAGATGAGCTCTCAGTAGGGCCTTGAATGGAGGAAGAGAGCTAGCTTGGCGGATGGGCAGAAGGAGGGCATTCCGGGCCCGGGGGAGGACGTGGGCCAGGGATCTATGGCAGGACAGGAAGGCTGAGTAGGTGCGAATGGGGTTGTCCTTAATGTAACTATCCCTATGCAGCAGACAAATGGCAGCAAACCTTCTAACTCCCGGGCCCGTGCTCTATCCCTATGCAGCAGAGAAATGGCAGCAAACCTTTTGACTCCCAGGCCCGTGCTCTATCGCTATGCAGCAGACAAATGGCAGCAAATGTTGTGACTCCCAGGCCAGTGCTCTATCCCTATGCAGCAGACAAATGGCAGCAAATGTTGTGACTCCCAGGCCAGTGCTCTATCCCTATGCAGCAGACAAATGGCAGCAAACCTTCTGACTCCCAGGCCCGTGCCCTATCAATCAATCAATCAATCAATTGTATTTATTGAGCGCTTACTGTGTGCAGAGCACTGTACTAAACGCTTGGGAAGTACAAGTTGGCAACATATAGAGATAGTCCCTACCCAACAGTGGGCTCACAGTCTAAAAGACTCCCAAGCCCGTGCCCTATCCCAATGCAGCAGACAAGTGGCAGCAAACGTTCCGACTCCCAGGCCCATGCCCTATCCCCATGCAGCAGACAAATGGCAGTAAACCTTGTGACTCCCAGGCCCGTGCTCTATCCCTGTGCAGCAGACAAATGGCAGCAAACCTTCTGACTCCCAGGCCCGTGCCCTATCAATCAATCAATCACTCGTATTTATTGAGCGCTTACTGTGTGCAGAGCACTGTACTAAGCGCTTGGGAAGTACAAGCGGGCAAAATATAGAGACAGTCCCTACCCAACAGTGTGCTCAGAGTCTAGAAGGGGGAGACAGAGAACAAAACCAAACATACTAACAAAATAAAATAAATAGAATAGATAGGTACAAGTAAAATGAATAAATAAATAGAGTAATAAATATGTACAAACATATATACATATATACAGGTGCTGTGGGGAAGGGAAGGAGGTAAGATGCGAGGGATGGAGAGGGGGACGAGGGGGAGAGGAAGGAAGGGGCTCAGTCTGGGCAGGCCTCCTGGAGGAGATGAGCTCTCAGTAGGGCCTTGAATGGAGGAAGAGAGCTAGCTTGGCGGATGGGCAGAAGGAGGGCATTCCGGGCCCGGGGGAGGACGTGGGCCAGGGATCTATGGCAGGACAGGAAGGCTGAGTAGGTGCGAATGGGGTTGTCCTTAATGTAACTATCCCTATGCAGCAGACAAATGGCAGCAAACCTTCTAACTCCCGGGCCCGTGCTCTATCCCTATGCAGCAGAGAAATGGCAGCAAACCTTTTGACTCCCAGGCCCGTGCTCTATCGCTATGCAGCAGACAAATGGCAGCAAATGTTGTGACTCCCAGGCCAGTGCTCTATCCCTATGCAGCAGACAAATGGCAGCAAATGTTGTGACTCCCAGGCCAGTGCTCTATCCCTATGCAGCAGACAAATGGCAGCAAACCTTCTGACTCCCAGGCCCGTGCCCTATCAATCAATCAATCAATCAATTGTATTTGTTGAGCGCTTACTGTGTGCAGAGCACTGTACTAAGCGCTTGGGAAGTACAAGTTGGCAACATATAGAGATAGTCCCTACCCAACAGTGGGCTCACAGTCTAAAAGACTCCCAAGCCCGTGCCCTATCCCAATGCAGCAGACAAGTGGCAGCAAACGTTCCGACTCCCAGGCCCGTGCCCTATCCCCATGCAGCAGACAAATGGCAGTAAACCTTGTGACTCCCAGGCCCGTGCTCTATCCCTGTGCAGCAGACAAATGGCAGCAAACCTTCTGACTCCCAGGCCCGTGCCCTATCAATCAATCAATCACTCGTATTTATTGAGCGCTTACTGTATGCAGAGCACTGTACTAAGCGCTTGGGAAGTACAAGCGGGCAAAATATAGAGACAGTCCCTACCCAACAGTGTGCTCAGAGTCTAGAAGGGGGAGACAGAGAACAAAACCAAACATACTAACAAAATAAAATAAATAGAATAGATAGGTACAAGTAAAATGAATAAATAGAGTAATAAATATGTACAAACATATATACATATATACAGGTGCCATGGGGAAGGGAAGGATTTAAGATGTGGGGGATGGAGAGGTGGACGAGGGGGAGAGGAAGGAAGGGGCTCAGTCTGGGCAGGCCTCCTGGAGGAGGTGAGCTCTCAGTAGGGCCTTGAAGGAAGGAAGAGAGCTAGCTTGACGGATGGGCAGAGGGAAGGTATTCCAGGCCCGGGGGAGGACGTGGGCCGGGGGTCGATGGCGGGACAGGAAGGCTGAGTAGTGCGAATGAGGTTGTTGTTAATGTAACTATCCCTATGCAGCAGACAAATGGCAGCAAACCTTGTGACTCCCAGGCCCGTGCTCTGTCCGTATGCAGCAGACAAATGGCAGCAAACCTTCTGACTCCCAGTCCTGTTCCCTGTCCCCGTGCAGCAGACAAATGACAGCAAACCTTGTGACTCCCAGGCCCGTGCCCTATCCCTACGCAGCAGACAAATGGCAATCAATCAACCAATCAATCAATCGTATTTATTGAGCGCTTACTGTGTGCAGAGCACTGTACTAAGTGCTTGGGAAGTAAAAGTTGGCAACATATAGAGATAGTCCCTACCCAACAGTGTGCTCACAGTCTAAAAGACTCCCAGGCCCGTGCCCTATCCCTATGCAGCAGACAAATGACAGCAAACCTTCTGACTCCCAGGCCCGTGCCCTAACCCTGTGCAGCAGACAAATGACAGCAAACCTTCTGACTCCCAGGCCCGTGCCCTATCCCTATGCAGCAGACAAATGGCAGCAAACCTTCTGACTCCCAGGCCCGTACCCTATCAATCAATCAATCAATCGTATTTATTGAGCGCTTACTATGTGCAGAGCACTGTACTAGGTGCTTCAGAAGTACAAGCTGGCAACATATAGAGACAGTCCCTACCCAACAGTGGGCTCACAGTCTAGGAGGTGGAGACAGAGAACAAAACCAAACATACTAACAAAATAAAATAAATAGATAGGTACAAGTAAAATCAATAAATAAATAGAGTAATAAATATGTACAAACATATATACATATATACAGGTGCCGTGGGGAAGGGAAGGAGGCAAGATGTGGGGGATGGAGAGGTGGATGAGGGGGAGAGGAAGGAAGGGGCTCAGTCTGGGCAGGCCTCCTGGAGGAGATGAGCTCTCAGTAGTGCCTTGAATGGAGGAAGAGAGCTAGCTTGGCGGATGGGCAGAGGGAGGGCATTCCAGGCCCGGGTGAGGACGTGGGCCGGGGGTCTGTGGCGGGGCAGGAAGGCTGAGTAGGTGCGAATGAGGTTGTCCTTAATGTAACTATCCCTGTGCAGCAGCCAAATGGCAGCAAACCTTCTGACTCCCAGGGCCGTGCCTTATCCCTATGCAGCAGACAAATGGCAATCAATCAATCAGTCAATCAATCAGTCGTATTTATTGAGCGCTTACTGTGTGCAGAGCACTGTACTAAGTGCTTGGGAAGTACAAGTTGGCAACATATGTAGTCCCTACCCAACAGTGGGCTCACAGTCTAAAAGACTCCCAGGCCCGTGCCCTATGCCTATGCAGCAGACAAATGGCAGCAAACCTTCTGACTCCCAGGCCCGTGCCCTATCAATCAATCAATCAATCGTATTTATTGAGCGCTTACTGTGTGCAGAGCACTGTACTAAGCGCTTGGGAAGTACAAGCTGGCAACATATAGGGACTGTCGCTACCCAACAGTGGGCTTACAGTCTAGAAGGGGGAGAGAGAGAACAAAACCAAAAATACTAACAAAATAAAATAAATAGAATAGAAATGTACAAGTAAAATAAGTAAATAAATAAAGTAATAAGTATGTACAAACATATATACATGCCCGGATTATCTTTGTCCAGAAACGCTCTGGACATATCACTCCCCTCCTCAAAAACCTCCAATGGCTACCGATCAATCTGCGCATCAGGCAGAAACTCCTCACCCTGGGCTTCAAGGCTCTCCATCACCTCGCCCCCTCCTACCTCACCTCCCTTCTCTCCTTCTACTGCCCAGCCCGCACCCTCCGCTCCTCCACCACTAATCTCCTCACTGTACCTCGCTCTCGCCTGTCCCGCCATTGACCCCCGGCCCACGTCATCCCCCGGGCCTGGAATGCCCTCCCTCTGCCCATCCGCCAAGCTAGCTCTCTTCCTCCCTTCAAGGCCCTGCTGAGAGCTCACCTCCTCCAGGAGGCCTTCCCAGACTGAGCCCCTTCTTTCCTCTCCCCCTCGTCCCCCTCTCCATCCCCGTCTTACCTCCTTCCCTTCCCCACAGCACCTGTATATATGTATATATGGTTGTACATATTTATTACTCTGTTTATTTATTTATTTATTTTACTTGTACATTTCTATCCTACTTATTTTATTTTGTTGGTATGTTTGGTTCTGTTCTCTGTCTCCCCCTTTTAGACTGTGAGCCCACTATCGGGTCGGGACTGTCTCTATGTGATGCCAATTTGTACTTCCCAAGCGCTTAGTACAGTGCTCTGCACATAGTAAGCGCTCAATAAATACGATTGATTGATTGATTGATTGATATACAGGTGCCGTGGGGAAGGGAAGGAGGTAAGATGCGGGGGATGGAGAGGGGGACGAGGGGGAGAGCAAGGAAGGGGCTCAGTCTTGGCAGGCCTCCTGGAGGAGGTGAGCTCTCAGTAGGGCCTTGAAGGAAGGAAGAGAGCTAGCTTGGCGGATGGGCAGAGGGAGGGCATTCCAGGTCCGGTGAAGGACGTGGGCAGGGGGTCGATGGCGGGACAGGAAGTCTGAGTAGTGCGAATGAGGTTGTCGTTAATGTAATTATCCCTATGCTGCAGACAACTAGCAACAAACCTTGTGACTCCCAGGCCCGTGCCCTATCCCTATGCAGCAGACAAGTGGCAGCAAACGTTCTGACTCCCAGGCCCGTGCCCTATCCCCATGCAGCAGACAAATGGCAGCAAGCCTTGTGACTCCCAGGCCCGTGCCCTAACCCTATGCAGCAGACAAATGGCAGCAAACCTTCTGACTCCCAGGCCCGTGCCCTATCAATCAATCAATCAATCGTATTTATTGAGCGCTTACTGTGTGCAGAGCACTGTACTAAGCGCTTGGGAAGTACAAGCTGGCAACATATAGGGACTGTCCCTACCCAACAGTGGGCTTACAGTCTAGAAGGGGGAGAGAGAGAACAAAACCAAAAATACTAACAAAATAAAATAAATAGAATAGATATGTACAAGTAAAATAAGTAAATAAATAAAGTAAGAAATATGTACAAACATATATACATATATACAGGTGCCGTGGGGAAGGGAAGGAGGCAAGATGCGGGGGATGGAGAGGGGGACGAGGGGGAGAGCAAGGAAGGGGCTCAGTCTGGGCAGGCCTCCTGGAGGAGATGAGCTCTCAGTAGTGCCTTGAATGGAGGAAGAGAGCTAGCTTGGCAGATGGGCACAGGGAGGGCATTCCAATTCCGGTGAAGGACGTGGGCAGGGGGTCGATGGCAGGACAGGAAGTCTGAGTAGTGCGAATGAGGTTATCGTTAATGTAATTATCCCTATGCAGCAGACAACTAGCAACAAACCTTGTGACTCCCAGGCCTGTGCTCTATCCCTATGCAGCAGACAAATGGCACCAAACCTTGTAACTCCCAGGCCCGTGCCCTGTCCCCATGCAGCAGACAAATGGCAGCAAACCTTGTGACTCCCAGGCCCGTGCCCTTACCCTATGCAGCAGACAAATGGCAGCAAACCTTGTGCCTCCCAGGCCCATGCCCTATCAATCAATCAATCAGTCGTATTTATTGAGCACTCACTGTGTGCAGAACACTGTACTAAGCGCTTGGGAAGTACAAGCTGGCAACATATAGAGACAGTCCCTAGCCAACAGTGGGCTCACAGTCTAGAAGGGGGAGACAGAGAACAAAACCAAACATACTAACAAAATAAAATAAATAGAATAGATATGTACAAGTAAAATAAATAGAGTAATAAATATGTACAAACATATATACATATATACAGGTGCTGTGGGGAAGGGAAGGAGGTAGGATGTGGGGGATGGAGAGGGGGACGAGGAGGAGAGGAAGGAAGGGGCTCAGTCTGGGCAGGCCTCCTGGAGGAGGTGAGCTCTCAGTAGGGCCTTGAAAGGAGGAAGAGAGCTAGCTTGGCGGATGGGCAGAGGGAGGGCATTCCAGGCCCGGGGGAGGACGTGGGCCGGGGGTCGATGGCGGGACAGAAAGGCTGAGTAGGTGCGAATGAGGTTGTCGTTAATGTAACTATCCCTATGCAGCAGACAAATAGCACCAAACCTTCTGACTCACAGGCCCGTGCTCTATCCCTATGCAGCAGACAAATGGCAGCAAACCTTCTGACTCCCAGGCCCGTGCTCTATCCCTATGCAACAGACAAAAGGCAATCAATCAATCAATCAATCATATTTATTGAGCGCTTACTCTGTGCAGAGCACTGTACTAAGCGCTTGGGAAGTACAAGTTGGCAACATATAGAGATAGTCCCTACCCAACAGTGGGCTCACAGTCTAAAAGACTCCCAGGCTCGTGCCCTATCCCTATGCAGCAGACAAATGGCAGCAAACCTTCTGACTCCCAGACCTGTGCTCTATCCCTATGCCATACTGCTTATCTATCGATGGTTATCGATTGATCTCTGGTATGTACTGAGCGCTCGCTTGCTTTGTGGAGAGCCCCATACAAAACGCTCGGGAGGGTACACTCTAACAGAGTTGGTAGATGGGACCCCTGCCCACAAGGAGTTTAGAGGAGGAGCTGGGCGTTAAAAACAGATTATTGGATTGGTTTAATCACACCCCACAGACAAACGTTTTAAGTCAATGCCTGCCAATGACAAAGGAAGAAATCATCTTTAGGAGCATTAGTGGCCCAGCATTAGTCCATAGGCCCCTGTTGGGGCTTTTCTGCCACTATTCTTGCAGGCAAGTCAGATGGAAAAGTATCTGTGGACAAAAAGCTCAGCACGTTTCTTCTTGATGCTTAAAGCGGCTAGGTGAAGGGGATGGAAAAACCGAAGCCCAGAGTAGTTAAGTGACTTGCCCAAAGTCACACAGCCAACAGAGAAGCAGCATGGCTTAATGGAAAGAGCCCAGGTTTGGGAGTCAAAGGTCATGGGTTCAAATCCCGGCTCTGCCAATTGTCAGCTGTGTGACTTTGGGCAAGTCACTTAACTTCTCCATGCCTTAGTTATCTCATCTGTAAAATGGGGATGAAAACTGTGAGCCCCACGTGGGACAAAATGATCAACTTGTAGCCTCCCCAGCGCTTAGAACAATGCTTTGCACATAGTAAGCGCTTAACAAATGCCATCATTATTATTATGAGGGCACTCTTCTAGACTGCGAGCCCACTGTTGGGTAGGGACCGTCTCTATATGTTGCCAACTTGTACTTCCCAAGCGCTTAGTGCAGTGCTCTGCACACAGTAAGCGCTCAATAAATACAATTGAATGAATGAATTCAAATATCGGTCTTCAGTTTCTCTGAGGAAATGCTCTATCCAATGGGGAGTGGGGGCTTGGATAAATAAAAGGCTAAAATCGTAAAAAGTGTCACACGTGTTTATAGAGGCTAGACGGAAAGTGCAAAGGAACAAATACCGAACTGATAAATAAGCAAAGTTTTGTAGTGCACTTAGGTGATATCTAAGCTAAAGGGTAAGTGTACTATGAAAATTCAGATAAAGGAATAGCATAGATTAAATAAATAAGAAAAGTCTATAATGCACTTAGGCTGTGTGCACGCAAAGAGGTTAGTTCATTCAATTGCATTGGGTGCTTACTTTGTGCAGAGTACTGCACTATGCGCTTGGGAGAGTACAATGGAACAATAAACAGACACATTTCCTGCCCACAATGAGCTTACAGTCTAGAGGTTTCATTAGGGCAGCCATGGGGTGACAAGCTAATCAGATTGGACACAGTCCATGCCCTTTGGGGGTTTACAGTCTTAATCCCAGTTTTACAGATGAGGGAATTTAGGCCCAGAGAAATTAAGTGATTTGCCCAAGGTCACACAGCAGACAGGTAGCAGAGGCGGGATTAGAACCCAGTTCCTTCTGACTCCCAGGCCTGTGTTTTCTTTCCAGCAGGCTATACTGCTTCCCATATTGTGGAGCTGGGGGGAGTAACAGGGTGCTTAGAGGTACACAGCCAAGTTCATTGTTGAACTTATTGTTGAACATTATTATTTGTTTGCTAAGCACTTACCACGTGTCAGGCACCATTCTAAGAGCTGGGGTGCAAACCAGCAAATTGGGTTGGACCCTCTCCCTATCCCACGTGGGGCTCACAGTCTCCATCCCCATTTTGCAGATGAGGGAACTGAGGCACAGAGGAGTTAAGTGACTCGCCCAAGGTCATGCAGCAGGCAAATGGCAGCAAACCTTGTGACTCCCAGGCCCGTGCCCTATCCCTATGCAGCAGACAAATGGCAGCAAACCTTGTGACTCCCAGGCCCGTGCTTTTTTCACTAGGCCATGCTGCTTCCCCCTCTTGTGTGGCTTCTTACAACAGTCTTCCCTCAGATGAGCCATAAATCATCAGTATGCCCTGAATTAGATTCCCGCAGGAGGAGAAAGGAGTAATCTAACCCTGAGAAAGAGACAGACTTTATTGTCATAGAAAGCCTAACCATGGAGCGTAGCCAAGAACCGCCCCAATGAAGGGTTGAGTAATAGGAAAGACATTCCAAGCCACCCCTTTTGGGCCTTTGATTCATTGTTTGATGAGCATTACCTTCCCTTTTTCTTATGAATGGCGGGGAAAACTTCTCTCTGTGCCTCAGACATGTCACACCCCTCCTCAAAAAACTCTCTTAGTTGCCCATCCACCTCTGCATCAAATAAAAACTCCTCACCATTGACTTTAAAGCAGTCCATCACCTTGCCCCCTCCTGCCACACCTCACTTCTCTCCTTCTCCACCCCAGCCCGCACTCTTCTTTCCTCTAGCGCTAATCTCACTGCGCCTCAATCTTGCCCGTCTTGCCGCCGACACCTTGCCCACGTACTGCCTCGGATCTGTAATGCCCTCCCTCCGCAAAGCCGACAATTGCCCCTCCCTCCCGCTGTTCAAAGCCTTTTCGAAGGCCCATCTCCTCCAAGAGGCTTTCCCTGACTAAGCCCTCCTTTCTTCGTCTCCCACTCCCTTCTGCATCCCCCTGACTTGCTCCCTTTATTCACCCCCTCTCCCAGCTCCACAGAACTTATGTCCATGTCTGTAATTCATTTATGTTAGTGTCTATCTCCCCCTGTAGACTGTAAGCTCTTGTGAGCAGGGACTCTGTTTATTGTATAGTGCTCTGCATACAGTAAGTGCTCAATAAATGTGATTGACTGTGAGCCCGTTTCTAGACCGTGAGCCCGTTGTTGGATAGGGATCGTCTCTATATGTTGCCAACTTGTACTTCCCAAGCGCTTAGTACAGTGCTCTGCCCACAGTAACCACTCAATACATTCCTCTCCCCCTCCTCCCCCTCCCCATCCCCCCCGCCTTACCTCCTTCCCCTCCCCACAGCACCTGTATATATGTATATATGTTTGTACGTATTTATTACTCTATTTATTTTACTTGTACATATTTATTGTTTTGTTAATATGTTTTGTTTTGTTGTCTCTCTTCCCCTTCTAGACTGTGAGCCCGCTGTTGCGTAGGGACCGTCTCTATATGTTGCCAACGTGTACTTCCCAAGCGCCTAGTACAGTGCTCAGCACACAGTAAGCCCTCAATAAATACGATTGAATGAATGAATAAATGCGGTTGAATGAATGAATAAATACGATTGAATGAATGAATGAATGAATAGAAATAAGAAATGAGAGAAAACTGGGCTTCTCTGTCATGCAGCATGGAGGCCACGAGATGGCAGTGCAACCGCTGGCAGTTCATTCATTCATTCATTCAATCGTATTTATTGAGCGCTTACTGTGTGCAGAGCACTGTACTAAGCGCTTGGGAAGTACCAGTTAGCAACATATAGAGACGGTCCCTACTCAACAGCGGGCTCACAGTCTAGAAGGGGGAGACAGGCAACAAAACAAATATTTATAAACCAAATAAAATAAATAGAATAAATATGTACAAGTAAAATAAAGAGTAATAAATATGTACAAACATATATACATATATACAGGTATCTACCTATCCTAGCCTATCTACCCCCTACAGCGCCTGGCATGTAGTAAATACCCCTCAAAATCATCATCAGATGATCATGATGATGGCGTCGTATTTATTGAGTGCTTACTGTGTGTAGAGCACTGTACTAAGTGCTTGGGAATAAGACAGTGTATAGTATATTACACTATAGTATAGTACAGTATAGAGAAGCAGTGTGGTTCAGTGGCAAGAGCCCGGGCATTCGAGTCAGACGTCAGGGGTTCGAACCCGCTCCACCGCTTGTCACCTGGGTGACCTTGGGCAAGTCACTTCATGCAATTGCGAGCAACGGGCTCAAGCCCTAGAAATGTAAGCTAGAGCTGGGCAGGAGATAATAATATTAAGAATAATTATTATTATGGTATTTGTTAAGCTATTATTCTGTTCCAGACACTGAGCTCAGCGTGGGGTGGGGACAAACAAATTGGGTTGCACACAGTCTCCGTCCCACGTGCGGCTCACGGTCTCGATCCCCATTTTGCAGATGAGGTAACTGAGGCAAAGAGAAGTGAAGTGACTTGCTCAGGGTCACACAGCAGACGAGTGGCAGAGCCAGGATTAGAACCTCTGACTCTCAGGCTCGTGCTCTGTCCACTACGTCATGCTGCTTCTCGGAGGTGTATATATGTATATATACCTGTATATATGTATATATATATATATATGTATATATGTTTGTACGTATTTATTACTCTATTTTACTTGTACATATCTACTCTATTTTATTTTGTTAATATGTTTTGTTTTGTTCTCTGTCTCCCCCTTCTAGACTGTGAGCCCACTGTTGGGTAGGGACCGTCTCTATATGTTGCCAACTTGTACTTCTCAAGCGCTTAGTACAGTGCTCTGTGCACAGTAAGTGCTCAATAAATACGAATGATTGATTGATTGATTGATTGAGATAGACTGTCAGGAACCCAGCGGGAAGTTACCTTTAGAGGACTGCTTGACTGTGAGTTTTCTGAAAGTATGTAAGGCCTGCTGTTGTTGAGAAATCACTGGGACCCCCTTGGCAAATTCAGTTAGATCAGGCCTGTCCTACAGGGAGCGCACAATCTAAGGGAGAGGGAAAATGGGTATTTAATACTCAGTCTATAGATGAGGAAACTGAGGCACACAGCAGTTAAATGACCTGTCCAAAATCACACAGCGGACAAGTGGCAGAGCTGGGATTAGAACCTAGATCTCTTGACTCCCATTTCTAGGCTCTCCCCACTGGACCACCCTGCTTCCAACTGGATTTTGGGCAGTGAGAATTTCAGGGAGCCAGACAGGGTGGAGCGGCGGCTGCAGCAGGAAGAAGTAAATCATAGCAGAAAGTGAGCACAGCTGCTGCTGCCTCCTCCGGGCTGGGCAAAGGGTGGCCTACAGTTTGCTCCGTGCCAGGCTGGGACGGGATGGTGGGGGTGGTGGCTGGTTGCATTCAGCTGTCTCTTTCCTCTCTTGGGACTGTGCCGAGGAAGTCTGTCTGGGACTGGGTGTCCGTCTGGATGTCGCGTCTGGGTTTAGGAAGGGCTTTTGGGCCAGTGACCTCAGGTGCCACATCCTCAACGTCCTCACCCCTCCTGGTCAGTAGAGCTCCGGACAGATCCCTTCTTAGCGTGCAGGGCAGCAGGGTGGGTGGGAGTGGTTGAATGTCTCCCTCCCTTCCCACCCCCACCCGAGGGGTCCCCATCTCCCCCCTGCTCCCCTAGGTGTGTGTACAGTGTCTCTAGTCCATAGCGGATAGAGCCCGGTCCTGGGAGTCATAAGGTCATGGATTCTAATCCCAGGTGCACCATTTGTCTGCTGTGTGACATTGGGGAAGTCACTTCACTTCTCTGGGCCTCAGTCACCTCACCTGTAAAGTGAGGCTTAATAATGATGGTATTTGTAAACGCTTTCTATGTGCCAAGCACTGTTCTAAGCCCTAAAGACTTTGAGCCCCATATGGGACAGGGACTGTGTCCAACTTGATTTGCTTGTATCCTCCAGAGGCCTGGCACATCGTAAATGCTTAACAAATGCCATCATTCTTCTTCTTCTTATTATTATTATTATTAATGTTAGTCCTGCTTTTACCAGTAGAGAAGGGAGGTGGTGGCTGTGTGTTGGCTCAACCTTACTGTCCTTTCATTCATTTATTCATTCAATCATATTTACTGAGCGCTTACTGTGGCAGAGCACCGTACTAAGTGCTTGGGAGAGTACAATATAGCATTCGTTCATTCATTTATATTTATTGAACGCTTATTGTTTGCAGAACACTGTACTAAGTGCTAGGGAGAGGACATGCAACAATAAACAGACACATTCCCTGTCCTCTGAACTTTGTGTTCCTTTGTGTTTTTGTGATCTAGTTGAAAGAGCATGGCCCCTGCCGCTTGCCTGCTGTGTCATATAATAATAATAATAATAATAATAATAATAATAATAGTAATAATAATAATAGAATTTATTTATTCATTCATTCATTTCATTCAATCGTATTTATTGAGCGCTTACTGTGTGCAGAGCACTGTACTAAGCGCTTGGGAAGTACAAGTTGGCAACATATAGAGACAGTTCCTACCCAAGAGAGTCTTGAGGAGGGGGCACACTTGACCTGAATGTTTTTTGAGGAAGGCAGGAGCCTTGCTTGATTGGCTGGTTGCAGGGAACCCAGCCTTGCCTAGTGGTTACAGCCTTGGCCTGGGAATCAGGCGGACCTGGGTTCTGATCCCAGCTCTATCACTGGTCTGCTGTGGGACCTTGGGCAGATCACTTCACTTCTCTGGGCCTCAATTCCCTCATCTGTAAAATGGGGGTTGAGACTGTGAGCCCCATGTGGGACAGGGACTGTGTCCCAACTGGTTAACTTGCATCTACCCCAGCGTTTAGTTCAGTGCCTGGCACATAGTAAGGGCTTAACAAATGCCAAAAAAAATTAAATTAAAAACCTAGGTATTGTGTTGAAGGAAAGGTATTTGTGAAAAACAGCAGGGGGCAATGTCATCCTGTAAAAGGCATTTTTCTCGAGGTGGCTGGAGGGAAGAGGGTTCAGAGCCCAAGTCGGAATTGGGAGCATTTTGAGCCCTGATGCTGGTTGCAGCCAGAACAGAGATCACCTGAGCCTCAGGCCTCAAACAACCCTGGGTTCTAATCCCGGCTCCGCCACTTGTCTGCTGAGTGACCCTGGGCAGGTCACTTCACTTTTCTGGGCCTCAGTTCCCTCATCTGTGAGCCCCATGAGGGACAGGGGCTGTGTCCAGCCTGATTAGTTTGTATCTGTGCCAGGGCTGAGAACAGTCTGCACATAATCAGCACTTAAATACTTAAAAAAAAATTAAATTCCAGAGTCAGGTTTTGAACTTGGTTTCCTGACTCACAGTCCTGTGTCCTTTCTTCTAGGCCATCGTATGTGGGCAGTTCCCATTGTCAAGCCCTTTTCAATAATAATAATAATAACAATAACAATTATAATAATTATGGTATTTGTTAAGTGCTTACTATGTGCCAAGCACTGGGTGACGTACAAGGTAATCAGGTTGACTTAATCCCCATTTTACAGATGAGGGAACTGAGGCACAAAGAAGTGAAGTAGCTTACCGAAGGCCACCGAGCAGACAAGTGGCCATGCTTAAAATAGAACCCATGACTTTCTGACTCCTGCACCTGTGCTCTAGCCACTAAACCATACATCTTCAATACTCTTCCTGTATGCATATTTCTTTCTTCAAGTATCAGAGAACTGGATGGAAATGAAGGTGCTTGTATCTACCCCACTGCTTAGTACAGTTCCTGACACATAGTAAGCACATAACAGATACCATTAAAAAAACCCTAAAAACCCAGAGTAGAGTGGGCAGACATCCAGGTTTATACTGGACAGTCCAGATTTCAGATCTGTCCCCTATCCAATATGGATAGGGCATCGGATGTCTTTGTGTCTGGTATTTTTATCATATTTTATTTAGAGAGACAGCATGGCTTAGTGGACAAAGCACAGAATTGGCAGTCAGGAGATCAGGGTTCTAGGACGGGCTCCACCACTGGCCTGCTGGGTGACTTTGGGCAAATCGTTTCACTTCTCAATTCCTCAGTTTTCTCATGTGTAAAATGGGGATAAGATACCTATGCTTCCTTCTCCATGGACTGTGAGTCCTGGTTGAATCAGGGATTGTGTCCATTCTGACTATCTTATATCTACCCCAATGCTAAGTACAGTGCTTGGGACTTAGTAAATGCTGAACAAGGACCATTATTGCTATTAAAGTTTCAGCATCCCTCCATCTCACCTCCTGTCCCTAAGTTCCTCTGCTCAGAAATGGTACTTATGTTTACACATCCTTGGAGAGATGTGCAAAACCTCTGAAGTAAATGAAAGGGTCAGGAGGCCCCTTGGAGAAATATTCTAAATACATCCATCCATATCTGTATTATGATTATGTTTATACATATAAATGGATGAATGCTCTAAGTGTGTGTGTGTGTGTGTGTGTGTGTGTGTGTGTTTGGGTGTGTTGTACTCTCCCAAGCGCTTAGTACAGTGCTCCATACATAAATGTGTGTGTGTGTGTGTGTGTGTGTGTGTGTGTGTGTGTGTGTGTGTATGGATGTACGTAGTGTGGCATGGTGGATAGAGCTCTGGCTTGGGAATCAGGAGGTCATGGGTTCTAATTCTGGCTCCTCCACTAGTCTGCTGTGTGGCCTTGGGCAAGTCACTTAACTTCTCTGTGCCTCAGTTGTCTGGTTTTATGCTGTTGAATCATCTCTGACCCATAGCAGCACCATGGACACATCTCTCCCAGAATGCCCCACTTTCCAACTGCAATCGTTCTGGTAGTGTATCCATAGAATTTTCTTGGAAAAAATACCGCAGCGGTTTACCATTGCCGCCTTCCATGCAGTAAACTTGAGTCTCTGGCTTTGACACTCTCCACTGTGCTGCTGTTACCCAGCATGGGGGAATTTTGACTTGGAGCAGATTGCCTTCCACTCACTAGCCCCTGCCCAAGCGAGGAATAGAATGAGCATGCCTCTGTTTGACTCTTCCTCCCATAGCCGAGACTAGTAGCCAGGTGCAGTCTTGAGAGGGGTCTGTGCCTCAGTGACCTCATCTGTAAAATGGGGATTAAGACTGTAAGCCCCATGCGGGACAGGGACTGTGTCCAACCTGATTCGCTTGTATCCACCCCGGCGCTTACTTAGTATAACGCCTGGCCCGTAGTAAGCACTTAACAAATATCACAGTTATTATTATTGTTCCTATTATTACTTAGAGCATTTTTCCCAGGAGATTTCTGACATTATATAGACACACACACACACACACACACACACACACACACGTAAAAACAACCACCCAACCCCTCAAGGACTTGGCTAGGGAGTTCTGTGCCTCAGGCCCTTGCCTGATTACAAATCTATCAGCTTTCCCAAGGGGCCGATTAACTCCCACATGCCCCACATTCTGTGAACAACCATATCTACAGTGATTTGTGGCCGCAAAATGGTGAAGCTAATTTTAACCTTATCAATCTTGGGATGCCAATTGCAAACAGTGACCCAGCTCATTCTGGCACAGAAATGCAAAGTTTATTTTGCCCTTTCTTGTTAGGGTAAAGGACAATTTAGACTGCCCCAGTGCCTTCCGCTGAGGAAGGGAGTAGCAAGCCTCAACCTCCTTGTTAGAACTGTATGTCTTTCTGTAGCCACACTGTTTCTTCTCCCCCGTCTTCCCTTCTCTTCCCCACTTTTACTCCCCTTCTTCTCCTTCCCCTTCACTTTTCCCTCCTCCCCTTCCCCTGAATTCCTTAATCATCATCATCATCATAGTAATCATAATTGTGGTATTTGCTAAGCATTTACTGCGTATCAAGCACTGTTCTAAGCACTGGGGTAGACCCAAGTTAATCAGGTTCCGCATGGGGCTTCCGAGGGAAGAACAGGTATCAAATCCCCATTTTGCAGATGAGGAAACTGAACTGATAAGGGAACTTACCTCTCAGACTCCCATTCTCCTTGGTAACTTCCATCATGGCCTAGTGGATAGAGCCCATGTCTGAGAGTCAGAAGGACCGGGTTCTAACCCTAGCTCTTGCCACTTGCGTGCTGTGACCTAGGGTGGCTTCACTCAATTCTCTAGGCCTCAGTTATCTCATCTGTCGAATGGGGATTAAGACTGGGAGCCCAATCTGGGACAGGGACTCTGTCCAACTTGATTAACTTGTTTCTACCCCAGCACTTAGTTCAGTGCCTGGCACATAGTAAGCACTTAACAAATAACATTAGAAAAAAAGCCCTCCCCCATCCTGCCCTTCTGGGATGGTCGGTTCACTTCTTTCTTCTGCATGGTTTTCCACTGCCCCAGATAAGATATTCTTTTCTGAGCATTGTTTTGGTAGGTTTTCCCCCAAACAATCCTCCTTCCCGGCCTTGAGACTGTGTCTGAACCACTGTGGTTTCGGCTCCAAGAGCAGACTCGGATCTAGCCTTGATTGTGATCCGGGTGAAACCCAACAGCCACCTCTAGCTCTTCCAAATTCCTTCCTCCCCATCCGCCGCATTTGTTCAGAGGCATGTATTAAGTTGTCCATTCCACTCTGTATTCTGATTACCCTATATGTAAATAGAGGGCCTGGGAGTCAGAAAGTCCTGAGTTCTAATCTTGGCTTGCTACTTGCCTGCTGTGTTACCTTGGGTGAATCACTTAACTTCTGTGCCTCAGTTGCCTCATCTGTAAAATGGGGATTGAGACTGGGAGCCTTGTGTGTACAGGGACTGTGTCTAATCTGATTATCTTGTGTCTATCCCAGCGCTTAATAAAGTACCTCTCACTTAGTAAGTGCATAACAAATACCACAGTTATTATTATTTTTATTAGCTGTACAGTACCCACTGTATTGTTCTCTCCCCAGTGCTTAATACAGTGCTCTGCATAAAGAACTCAATAAATACCATAGATTGATAAGTCTTCTCCATTAAGAGTATAAGCTCCTTGTGGTCAGGGCATGGATCTCATGCTTCTGTTGTTCCTTCCCAAGTGCTTAGTGCAGTGCCTTGCATCCCATGGTGTTCAATAAATACCATTCACCGGTAACCAATTCAAATTACATATCTACTCTGGTCCACTCTTTGGAACCAAGCTTTTGGGGTAGTCCTGTGGAAGTCCCCCTCCCAGAAAGTCCGTCAAACAGCCAGAGCAGAGTTCCGAGTCTGTTAGGCACCCGGAAGAGGGAGCCGTCCCCCCCTCTTTCCAGGGGGTTTCTCTTCTCCCGCCCAGATTCCCAACCGAGGGGGAAGGCAAATGAGATCCAGATGGACGTTCTTCCTGCCATCCAGATGGTCCAAAACTATTGTGTCCAGATGATCTCCAAGCTCAGGGCGCTGGCTGCTCCTGGGTCCCCGCCCAACGAGAATGACTGACAGCTGGGCTGGCCAGGGCCGGACCCCAGGGCTCCGCGGGAGAGGAGGATTTTTGGGGGACCGGGGGGCCGGCTGAGGAGAGTCAAATGCCGTCGAATCATTTCCGATCCATAGCAATTCCATGGAACATCCCATCTTCTGCCATAAAATCATTCTGTTGTGTGTATCTGTAGAATTTTCTTGGTAAAGCTATGGAAGTGGTTTATCACTGCCTTCTTCCGTGCAGTAAAAAACTTGAGTCTCTGCCATTGTCTTCGATCAACGCTTCGGTCACTTGATCATCTGCCTTTGACTCTTTGCCAGTCCGCTGCTGCTCAGCACAGGTCAGTCGACGTTGTCTGATGCTATGGTTTAGATCGCTCCATTCTGGGTATCCCTATGTGGTATAGCTCTAAGCTTCATCAGCAAACTCTCCTGCCACGTTGAGGAGTCGATTCATAGGAGAGAGAGTGGAATTAGAACTGCTCTAATTCTAGGCCTGTGCTCTTTCCACTAGGCGTTCATTCATTCATATTTACTGAGTGCTTACTGTGTGCAAAGCATCGTACTAAATGTTTGGGAGAGTACAATATAATAATAACCAGACACAGTTCCTGTCCACAACTTAGGCCATGCTGCTTCTCTGGACTTCAATTTCTTCATCTGTAAAATATGTAATTTAAGATATATAAAATATCTTCATATGTCATAGATAAAACATCTATTCTCCCTCCCTCTTTGGCCCAGCCCCCCGTGGTACAGGGATTGTGTCCAGTATGCTTATATTTGATCAATCCCAGCACTTAGTTCTGTGCTTTGCACATACTAAGCACATAACAAATACCATAATTACTGTTATTATTACCTGTTCTCTCTGTGCCTACCACCTTAGACTGGAAAACACATTTGGGCTAGGAATTGTGTCCCTCTGATTATTTTGTTTCTAATCTAGTGCTTAGCACAGTTTTCATCACGTAATAAATATCCTCCTCCTCATCATCCACCTGACACATAAGAAGCAGCATGGCTCAGTGGAAAGAGCTTGGGTGTGGGAGTCAGAGGTCGTGGGTTCTAATACCAGCTCTGCCACTTGTCAGCTGTGTGACTTTGGACTAGTCACTTAACTTCTCTGGGCCTCAGTTCCCTTATCTGTAAAATGGGGAGTAAGACTGCGAGCCCCACATTGGACAACCTGATTACCTTGTATCCCCTAGCGTTTAAGAACAGTGCTTGGCACATAGTAAGCACTTAATAAATACAATTATTATTATTATTATTATTATCCTTCATGCAACGAAGAATCTCCATGGTAAGAACCAGAGCTGACACAGACACCAAATTGCTATTTGAGCAGTTCACCATCCTGTGATGTAAAGATGGACATGAAGGTAAAAATCAGGAAGACTGGAATCCTTTGGGAAATTCAGTCGTATTTATTGAGTGCTTACTGTGTGCAGAGCACTGTACTAAGCGCTTGGGAAGTCCAAGTTGGCAACATATAGAGACGGTCCCGACCCAACAAAAGGCTCAAAGTCTAGAAGGGGGAGACAGACAACAAAACAAAACATATTAACAAAATAAAATAAATAGAATAAATATGTACAAATAAAATAAATGAATAAGTAGAGTAATAAGTACGTACAAACATATATACAGGTGCTGTGGGGAGGAGAAGGAGGTAGGGTGGGGGGGATGAGGAGGAGGAGAGGAAAAAGGGGGCTCAGTCTGGGAAGGCCTCTTGGAGGAGGTGAGCAGGCTGGGCCGGCCACGGCATCATCATCATCATAATCATAATAGTGATGGTATTTGTTAGAGATAATAATAATGATAATAATTATACTATTTGTTAGAGAAGCAGCATGGCTCATTGGAAAGAGCCCGGGCTTGGGAGTCAGAGGTTGTGGGTTCTAATCCTGGCTTCGCCATTTGTCAGCTGTGGGACTCTGGGCAAGTCACGTCACTTCTCTGGGCCTCAGTTCCCTCATCTGTAAAATGGGGATGAAGACTGTGAGCCCCCCGTGGCTCAACAATCAACAATGAGGCACCAAGAGGAACAGTGTGGCCTTGAGGAAGGAATCTGGGCCTGGGAGTAAGAGGACCTGGGTCCTAATCACCGCTCTGCCGCTTACCTGTTTTGTGACCAAGCCAAATTGACTTGGGAATTCCCAGAGTCCAGATCTGTAGATTGTATCAAATATTGAGAAGCAGCATGGCGTAGTGGGTAGAGCACAGGCCTGAGAATCAAAAGGCCATGGGTGCTAATCCTGATTCCTCCACATGTCTGCTGTGTGACCTTGGGCAAGTCGCTTTACTTCTCTATGCCTCAGTTACCTCATCTGTAAATTGGGGATTAGACTGTGAGGCCCATGTGGGGTAGGGACTGTGTCCAACCTGATTTGCTTGTATCCACCGCAGTGCTTAGTACAGGGCTTTGCACATTATAAATGCTTAACAAATAACATAATAGCAATAATAATAATGTTTAAGTAGCAGGGGATTGCGACAGGCTGAAACAGGGCTACACTGTGTACCAAAGTCTTTTGCTACCCCAAAACAGTCAGATAAATTGGTTTGGGAGCCAGATACCGCCCCCCTCCCCCCCCCACCACACCCCCCCCAAAAAAAATCTTGTGTGGAGAATTTACTCAGTCCATGATACCACCCCCACCTCCCCCGCCCGAACCAGAGAACTGCAGATTTCTCCTTAAAAGACAAGTCTTCTGTTTTAAATGTCTTGGCAGGGGCCAGCCTTTAATAAAGTGTTCCAGTTTATTAAGTTTGGAGCCCTAAAAGTCATCCATTGCAGGGATATTTTCCGGAACCACAGTATGTTCATTTGACTCTGCGTTAGCTAAATGTCTCCTCTCTTTCAGCCTCTCGGTGTTTTGTCTGAACAGAATCAAACAAGTATTGATAGACACACAGGGCCCGCTACCACGATCTCACTCACTGAAAGGATCCGTTTCAGCCGTATTATTGCCGGTTGAAGAAGGCCTCCGTTTTTCAGTTTCAGGGATTGAATGGGCAAATATCTTGAAGTCTTTCTCCCCTGCTTTGCTTCTTTGTGCGTGTCCCCGGCCTATTTCTCCTGCCTTTTTCACAGCCCTGTCCTTCATCCTCTTTGAACCCTGTATCCTCCCAGCCAAAGACTGGTGCTCCAGCCTCTTGCTTGCGGCCCTGCCCTGCTGCGGCTATGATGGCTGCTTAGATCCCGGGCTTGGGAGTCAGAAGACCTGGGTTCTAATCCCAGCTCTGTTGTTTGTCTGCTAGGTGACCTTGGGCAAGTCACTAGAGCCCAGGCTTGGGCCAGAGACCTGGGTTTTAATCCTGGCTCTGCTGCTTATCTGCTGTGTGACCATGGGTGAGTCACTTAACTTCTCCGTGTCTCGATTACCTGTAAAATGGGGATTCAGCACATTCAATCCGGGCGGGGTCTTGACCCAGAGGATGTTGGATGAGAACAAATCACCCTCTCCCAGCATAGAGGTACTTTGGTTTGGGGGGGCCACCTCTAATTTGCTGGTTTGGGGTGTGGACTCAGGAAAACTTCCCAGCAACTCTAGACTGCCACTCCAGAAAGAGTCAGGAGAGGGTTCCAGACCCCAAACCACATTGTTATTATTAATGATGATAATAATGGTTTTTGATAAACTTTCATTCATTCAATCGTATTTATTGAGCACTGGGGTGAATACATGCAAGTTGAGTTGGACACAATCCCTGTCCCATGTGGGGCCCACAGTCTCAATCTCCATTTTACACATGAGGCCCCTGAGGCCCAGAGAAGTGAAGAGACATGCCCAAGGTCACACAGCAGACAAGTGGCAGAGTCAGGATTAGAACCCACGACCTTTTGACTCCCAGGACCATGCTCTATCCACTATGCCATGCTGCTTCTTTTCCTCGGGATTGAACCCCTGTAGCTCCAGATCTCAGAGTACCAGAAGAAAACCCAGGCTCCCAGCAGTCGGGCAAGCAATAAATAGTATTTATTGACTACATACTATGGGCACAATACTGCACTAAGTTCTTGAGATTGTACAGTAGAAATTAGTGTAAATGATCCCTGCTTTCAAGGAGTTTACAATTTAGGGAAGGGAGATAGACAAATACATTACAGAAAGGAGGAAGCAACGTTCATTCAGTTGTATTTATTGGGTGCTTACTGTGTTTGGAGACTGTACTAGATGCTTGGGAGAGTACAAAACAATAAACAGACACATTCCCTGCCCACAACAAGCTAACAGTCTAGAGGATGATGGAGCATATAAGATATGCACATAATTTAGGTATTTAGGTGACATGGAAGGGTTGAAGTGTCAGCTGGGGGGAAATCAAGTGGGCAGTGAGAGGTAAATCAGGAAAGTCTCCCTGGAGAAGAAAAGGGCTTTGAAGATGGGAAGAGCTCTGGTCAGACAGATATGCAGGGAAGAGGATGTTAGCAAGAGGGTGGCTGCAGAAGAGATGAGAATGAGGCCCAGTGAGTAGGTTGGCTTGAGAGGGATGCAAATTGAGAGCTGGGGTATAGTGGGAGAAGAGAGTGGACAACAAAGAAGGAGAGAGCTGACTGACTACTTTAAAGTCAATGGTCAGAAGTTTTTGTGTGATGAGAATAATGGATTTTTGAGGAGTGAAAAGGCTGATTTTCTGTTAGATATATCTGTTCCAGGCCAGAGGCCCCCTCCGCCCCCCACCCCGCCCTCCTGTCTCCCCCTCCCTAGTCTATACTTCATTCCACTGCCAGATCATTTCTAAAAAGCCATTCAATCCACACCTCCCCACTCCTCAAAAACCTCCAGTGGTTGTCCATCCACCTCCGTATCAAACGGAAACTCCTTACCGTCGGCTTTATAGCACTCAATCACCTTGCCCCCTCCTACCTTACCTCACTGATTTCCTACTAAAACCTAGTCCGCACACTTCTCTCCTCCAACGCCAACCTACTCTCTGTCCTCTCGGTCTTTCCATGCCAGGATGTGACAGGTGCCTGACCAGAGTGGTGGTTGTTTGGATGGCAGGGAAAGAGCAGATCCTGGAAATGTTGGGAGCAAGAACCAGCCGGATTTGGTCACGGGCTGAATAGGGTGTTGAAGGCCCAGATCACCACCAGGACCTTTTCTGGCAGTCCAGAGAAGGCCCAGCCACCCGCGCCTCCCCCCGCTCCCCGTACTGGATCAAAAGGCCTGGAACTAGTTTGGGGTTTGTGGAGAGGGGACCGGCTGTTCATTGTTTCCCTCCTTGGAAGCTGTGAGAGAAGACTTCCTTTCCAACTCTGTCCTTTGTCTTGGCCCACTCTCCCTCTTTCCCCCCCTCCTGGGGCTCTGAAGGGAGCTGGAATTTACAGTCCCCTTCCCTTTCACTGGCACAATGGCCAAGTCCCCTGACCTCAACTCTCCCCAGGCAGCCCCACTCAGCCAAATCTCCAATTTAGCAGGGCCTATAAAAACAGCCGCTCTTCCCTCTTAACCCAAGGTCCGACAGGATGCCTTGTCTTTTGGAAAGAGCTTTGTCAGTTTCCTTTTACTCCAAGAAAACTCAGGCAAGGAAGGCATTTTAAAAAATGGTATTTGGTATGCGCTTTGTTAAGCGCTTACTTTGTGCCAGGCACTTGTACTAAGCCCTGGGGTGGGTACAGGGTTGTCAGGTTGGATGGACACAGTCCGTGTCCCAGATGGGCTCACAGCCTTGAGCCCCATTTTACAGATGAGGGAACAGAGGCCCAGAGAATTCGTTCATTCATTAAATCATATTTATTGAGCACTTACGGTGTGCACAGCACTGTACTAAGCTCTTGGGAAAGTACAATACAACAATAGAGACATTCCGTGCCCACAACGAGCTCACAGTCCAGAGTTGGGGAGAAAGACATCAATACAAATAAGTAAAGTTACAGAAATGTACATAAGGGCTGTGGGGCTGAGAGGGGAGGGATGAGCAAAGGGAGCAAGTCAGAGAGACGCAGAAGGGAGTGGGAGATGAGGAAAAGTGGGGCTTAGTCTGGGAAAGCCTCTTGGAGTAGATGTGCCTTCAATAAAGCTTTGAAGCAGGGGAGAGTGGTTGTCTGTCGGAGGAGAGGAGGGAGGGCGTTCCAGGCCAGAGGCAGGAGGTGGGCTAGGGGTTGGTGGCAAGACAGGCAAGATCAAGGCCCAGTGAGAAGGTTAGCACTAGAGGAATGAAGTGCGTGGGCTGGATAGTAGGAGAGAAGTGAGGTGAGATAGGAGGGAGCCCCGTGATGGGCTGCTTTAAAGCCAATGGAGAGGAGTTTTTGTTTGATATGGAGGTGGCTGGGCAACCACTGGAGTTTTTTGAGGAGTGGGGTGATGTGTCCAGAACGTTTTTGTAGAAAAAGTGATCCGGGCAGCAGAGTGAAGTACAGACTGGAGTGAGGAAAGACAGGAAGATGGGAGGTCAGCAAGGAGGCTGATGCAGTAATCCAGGAGGGATAGGATGAGTGATTGGATTAACGTGGTAGCAGAGAAGTGAAGTGACTTGCCCAAAGTCACACAGCAGACAGGTGGCAGAGCTGGGATTAGAACCTCAGACTCCTAGACAGGGACTCTATCTACAAGGCCACATTCTTGCAGCTCAGAGAGAGGCAGACCCTGATGGGTGGAAGGAGGGCAGGCCCTGGCCAGGGCTTGGCTGGGACTTGAGCTGGTACTGTCCAGGTTGCCAGCCCAGAGTGCCAGCTCCACTTTGAACGGCCAGCTTGGGGAGTCCACCCCAAAGATTGAGCCCCCTAGTTTGCTTACTGGGGACAAGAATGTTTGTGGGAATAGACGTGTGTGTGTGTATGTGTGTGTGCGCATGAGAGAATCTAGCCCTGGGGATGTCAGACTGAGACAGCATTGTGGGAAAAGAAGTGTCAGTGAATCCAAAGCAGATGGATGAAACCTGAGAAGCAGCGTGGCCTAATGGTTAAAGCATGGTGGGCCTGGGAATCAGAAGGACCTAGATTCTAATCCCGGCTCTGCCACTTCTCTGCTGTGGGACCGTAGGCAAGTCACTTCACTTCTCTGCACCTCAGTTTCCTGATCTGTAAAATGGGGATTATCATCATCATCATCATCATCAATCGTATTTATTGAGCGCTTACTGTGTGCAGAGCATTGTACTAAGCGCTTGGGAAGTACAAGTTGGCAACATATAGAGACAGTCCCTACCCAACAGTGGGCTCACAGTCTAAAAGATTAAAACTATGAGCCCTATATGGGACAGGGACTGTGTCCAACCTGATTATCTCATATCTACCCCAGCACTTAGAGTAGTGCCTGGCAGATAGTAAGTGCTTAGCAAATACCACTACTATTATTATTGTTATTATTTTCTCTCCCAAATGCTTAGTACAGTGCTCTGCACAGAGTAAGCACTCAATAGATACATAATGAAGGTGGGAAACCTTTTTCCCTTTCTCCCTGCATTTTCACAACCCCAGTTATCAGCACATTAGCTCTATGATAATAATGATAGTGTTTATTAAATGCTGACTATGTGCATTTTCACAACTCCAGTTATCAGCACGTTAGCTCAATGATAATAATGATAGTGTTTATTAAATGCTGACTATGTGCATTTTCACAATCCCAGTTATCAGCACATTAACTCAATGATAATAATGATAGTGTTTATTAAATGCTGACTATGGAGAAGCAGCGTGGCTCAGTGGAAAGAGCACGGGCTTTGAAGTCAGAGGTCATGGGTTCAAATCCTGGCTCCACCAGTTGTCAACTGTGTGACTTTGGACAAGTCATTTAACTTCTCTGTGCCTCAGTTACCTCATCTGTAAAATGGAGATGAAGACTGTGAGCCCCCCGTGGGACAACCTGATCACCTTGTAACTTCCCCAGTGCTTAGAACAGTGCTTTGCACATAGTAAGTGCTTAATAAATGCCGTCATTACTATGTAATGCACTGTGCTAAGCACTGGGGTAGATTCAAGATAATCAGATCCCTATCCCACACAAGGCTCATGGCTTAAGACATGGGGAGAACAGGAATTTTATTCTCATTTAACAGATGAGGAAATTGAGTTAAAGAGAGGTTCAGTGCCTTGCCCGAGGTCTCACAGAGTAGGCAAATGGCAGAGCTGGAATTACGTACTCTTCCAAGAGCTCGGGAAAGTACAGCCGGAACACGAGACTCATTCCCTACCCATGAGGTACTTACGTGCTAATGGGGGAGAGAGACAGAAAAGTATTTACAAACAGGATATTCAGAATAAATAGACTGAGAACCATCAAACCTGCATAGATACTTAAGTGATGAAGGAGAAGAGAAAGAATGCATAAATGCTAGAGGTGGCTAATGATGTAATTTTGGGTGTTGGGAGTTAACTGGAAAAGGCTCATTGGAGGAGATGGGCTTTTCTGAGGACTTTGAAGGTAGGGAGTGTAGGGGTTTATGTGAACGTACATCTCCTCTGTGCCCCCTCACTGTCAATCTGTCAGTCAGTGATATTTATTGAGCGCTTACTGTGTGGACAGCTCTGTAATAGGTGTTTGGGAGAGTAGTCAGTCGTACTTGTTGAGCAGTTACTGTGTGCAGAGCATGGTACTAAGTGCTTGGGAGAGGACAGTATAACAATATAACAGACCCAGTCTCTGCCCACGACGACGAGCTTACAGTCTAAAGTAGAATGCAGAAAATGCAGGAAGTGGTGTGTGCGTGGAACCTTCTGGTCTATTGGTAGCTGGGAGCCAGGAGAGGAGAAGGAAAAGGAGGAGTGGGGTCTTGCTGATGGGCACCACGGGCAATGGGCACCATGGGCACCACCAGGAGGCCTTCCCAGACTGAGCCCCCTTCTTCCTCTCCCCCTACGCCCCCTCCCCATCCCCCCGCCTTAGCTCCTTCCCCTCCCCACAGCACCTGTATATATGTATATATGTTTGTACGTATTTATTACTCTATTTATTTTGCTTGTACATATTTATTCTATTTATTTTATTTTGTTAATATGTTTTGTTGTCCGTCTCCCCCTTCTAGACCGTGAGCCCACTGTTGGGTAGGGACCGTCTCTATATGTTACCAACTTGTACATCCCAAGTGCTTAGTACAGTGCTCTGCACACAGTAAGCGCTCAATAAATACGATTGAATGAATTAATGAATGAATGAACTGCCCCGTAGGCTCATAGGATCTGCGGGCCCAGCCAGAATGTGCTGCTCTAGATTAGGTGGCAAGGCCTGACTATCAGTTGGAATCCCCAGCTCCTGTTGAAAGAGCTTCGGTCTGGGAGTCAGAGGATCTCCCTTCTCACCCCAGCTCTTCCACTTGCCAGCTGTGTGACCTTGGGCAAGTCATATAACTTTTCTGTGTCTCAGTTTCTTCCACTGTAAAATGGGGATTCAGTGCCTCTTCTCCCTCCTCCTTGGACTGTGAGCCAATCTGACGATCTTGTTTTCTACCCCAGCAGTCTGTACAATGCTTGGCACATAGCACTTAACAGCTACCACAGTACCTTCACCTGAGCCCTTTCGTGTTCCGGTTCTGGTTAGATTTCACAAGATTCAGGGAAAAAAGCAGACTGTTAGAAAGCCCAGAGGTCTTGATGGATGGGAGAACTCCACATTAAGCAACTGGAAGAGCTCTGTATTAATATGATAGAAAAACATGAAGAAGTACTGCGACTATTATTATTGATCGTATTTATTGAGCGCCAACTGTGTGCAAAGTGCTTGGGAGAGTACAATATAACATCAAACACATTCCCTGCCAACAACGAGCTCACTGTGATTAGGATATTTATGAAGTAGTGTGGTAGAGACAAAAAAATCAGGTTGGGCACTGTCTCCATCAGAGCCAGAGCTCACAGTTTAAGGGCATGTAGCTCTCTAATCCCCATTTTTATTGATGAGGAACCCAAGACCCGGAGAGGTTAAGTAACCTGCCCAAGGTCACATGTTAGGCTGGGGCAGAGTTGGAATTAGACCCCCAAGTCTCCTGATTCCCAGGCCCATGCTCTTTCCATATACCTAGTTAAGAAACATCAGTGAGTTGATTGAGAGGCTGTGATAATAATTAATAGTAATTATGGTATTTGTTAAGCGCTTACTGTGTGATTACTGTGTGACCAGCACTGTCCTAAACACTAGGGTCGATGCAAGGTTATCAGTGTGGACACAGCCCCTGTCCCACATGGGGCTCACAGTCTAGGTAGGAGGGAGTAGGATTTAATTCCCATTTTACAGATGAGGAAACTGAGGGCCAGAGATGGTAAGTGACTTTCCCAAGGCCACCCAGCAGCCAAGTGGCGGAGCTGAGATTAGAACCCAGGTCCTCTGAGTCCCAGGCCCATGCTCTTTCCAAGTGGCCATAGCTGAATCTCTGTCACACACACACACACACACACACACACACACACACACACATATATAATATACACAATATATATATAATATATAATATAATATATAATATATATATATATTGGAACTTGTTAAACCCTTACTATGTGCCAAGCACTGTTCTAAGCACTGGGGGGGGGGGGGGAATACAAGGTGATCAAGTTGTCCCACGTGGGGCTCACAGTCTTAATCCCCATTTTACAGATGAGGTAACTGAGGCATAGAGAAGTTAAGTGACTTGCCCAAAGTCACACAGCTGACAAGTGGCGGAGCTGGGATTTGAACCCATGCCCTCTGACTCCAAAGCCCATGCTCTTTCCACGGAGCCACGCTACTTCTTGGACACCTGGAAGGATTTCTCCGTTCTCCTCCTTGTTTTTTTCTAGCGGTGGTGTCCTTTGCCGGCCCATCACCGTCACCTAGTGTCCGCTGCTCCCCATATAGCCACCCTCTCTCTGTCCGGTCACTTCCGGGCTGAGGAGGGCCTCCAAGCTCAGGGCTTTGGGGTAACTACCCTGCCTGGGGTCTAGAGAATGTCAGCTCAACAGCAACACCGTGATTTGGGGGAGTGGGAGAAGGCTTAGCTGCAGGGAGAGGGCGGAGAAGAAACTCCACAGGGACCCGAAGGGAGGGACCAGGTCAAAGTTGATTGTCCGGGAATAAAAATGCACATTTGTCCTTGTCCAAGTGCTTAATTGAGCACCTGCTTTGGGCAGAGCACTGCACTAAGCAGTTGGGAGAGTACAGTACAGTTGGCAAGCACTATGCCTGCCCTCCAGCAGCTGACCATCTTTCCATCTTGTCTTGAGTTCTGCCTGGTGGGAAAGCCCCCTAGCCCCAACTAAGTTGGTAATATTGTGTGTGCGCCTTGGGCCAGGGGGCTAGGCCTCTACCCCTGGCTCTCTCGCCCCTGAAATCTTCCCCTTGGCCAGTCGCAACCATCTCAGTCTTGAGAGTGATGCCTCTTCCTCCCATTCTGGACGCTGGTCAAAGGTTTCTGTCTAGAGGCCTCCTTCCACTTCTCGGGAATGTAGGTGGGCAGCCTCCCAGCCGGAACACTCCAGCTGGTACTGAGCTCTGGGGATCAGCCCTCATACAGTAATGGTTAATAGTGGCATTTGTTAAGCATTTATTATGTACCGGGCATTGTACTAAGCGCTGGGGAGGATACAAGAAAATTGGGTTGGACACCATCTCTGCCTCACTTGAGGCTAGTAGTCTTAATCCCCATTTTACAGATGAGGTATCTGAGGTACAGAGAAGTGAAATGACTTGCCCAAGGTCACCCAACAGACAAGTGGCAGAGCTGGGATTAGAACCCAGGTCCTTCTGACTCCTAGGCCCGTGCTCTGTCCACTAGGCAACACTGCTTCCCTGATTGAAGAGAAGCAGCACAGCTTTAGTGGAAAGAGCAAGGGCTTGGGACTCAAGGGTTGTGGGTTCTAACCCCGGCTCCAGCACTGACCAGCTATGTGACTTTGGGCAAGTCACTTAACTTCTGTGCTTCGGTTACCTGATCTGTAAAATGGGGATTAAGACCGTAAGCCCCACGTGGGACAACCTGATTACCTTATATCTACCCTGGTGCTTAGAACAGTGCTTGGCACATAGTAAGCGCCTAGCAAATACCATCATTATTTTTTTATTATTATTTTTACTGAAGCATGACAGAGACTTCTTCTCTTTTCAGCTCTTGCCCGGTTCCAGTTCCAGCTTGCTCAGACCAGCTTCCTCTGCCGAAGAGGACGTGCCTTGCCAACGGGGGTCTAAGGTGAATTTCCCCTCTTTTTCCTGCCCTTCCCTCACTCCCTTCCTGTCCTCACACTGACCTGGCCCCTCGAGAATTAGAGGGTCAGTGATGGTCCTGAAATCCCAGGCCCAGGGCCTCCTGGGGGGCAGGAGGCAGTTGAGCAGAAGTGAGAGTATTTAGTAAGCATTTTCTAGATGCAGAGCAGACACCGAGCCCGATTTACAGACAGAAAAAGCACCGGCCTGGGAGTCAGCGGACTTGGGTTCTAATCCTGACCCTGCCACTTTCATTCATCCATTCATTCAGTTGTATTTATTGAGCACTTGCTGCGTGCAGAGTACTTTACTAAGCACTTGGGGAAGTACAATACAGCAATAGAAACCATCCCTGGCCACAACGAGCTGTGTGACCTTGGGCAATTCATTCACTCGTATTTATTGAGCACTTACTGGGTGCAGAGCATTGAGCACCCTTTGCAGAGCACTTTACTAAGTGCTTGGGAAAGTGTGATACATTCCCTGCTCACAGTCTAGTGGGGAAGACAGACCTTAATGGAAGTAGAAGATGGCTATGTATGTAAGCTCTGTGAGATTGCAGGTGGGGTGAATATCAAGTGAGAAGTGAGATCAAATGAATATCAGTAGAGAAGCTCCAGGGATTCATTCATTCGTTCAATCGTACTTATTGAGCGCTTACTGTGTGCAGAGCACTGTACTAAGCGCTTGGGAAGTACAAGTTGGCAACATACTGAGACGGTCCCTACCCAACAGTGGGCTCACAGTCTAGAAGGGGGAGACAGACAATGAAACAAAACATATGAACAAAATAAAATAAATAGAATAAATATGTGCAAATAAAGTAAATAAATAAATAGAGTAATAAATACGTACAAACATATATACAGGTGCTGTGGGGAGGGGAAGGAGGTGAGGCGGGGAGGATGATGAGGGGGAGAGGAAGGAGGGGGCTCAGTCTGGGAAGGCCTGGGGGAAGGATCTGGGGTTTGGGGGCGGATGAGTGTCCTAAGGGGGAGGGTCTGGGGTGTGGGGGTGCGGGGTCGGGGGGAGGATAGGGGGAAGAAGCCAACGCTGGAAAATGAACTTCGGCCCCGGGCCACGACTGGGGGAGAAAGGGGCGCTGGGAGATGGACGGACGGGATGGGCAGGAGGGGGCGGATGGATGGACAGGAGTCGGGGGGGGAGGGGGAGGGCAGGATGGACAGGAGTCGGGGGGATGGACGGACAGGATGGGCAGGAGGAGGCGGATGGATGGACAGGAGTCGGGGGGAGGGTAGGATGGACAGGACAGGGCAGATGGATGGGCAGGATGGGCAGGATTGGGGGGATGGATGGGCAGGAGGGGGCGGATGGATGGACGGGAGTCGAGGGGGAGGGCAGGATGGACAGGACAGGTTGGATGGACGGACAGGACGGACAGGAGTGGGGGGGATGGACGGACAGGAGTCGGGGGGAGGGCAGGATGGACAGGACAGGGCGGATGGATGGGCAGGACGGACAGGAGTTGGGGGGATGGACGGACAGGAGTGGGGGGGATGGACGGACAGGAGTGGGGGGATGGACGGACAGGACGGACGGGAGTGGGGGGTGTGGACGGACAAACAGGACGGGGCGGGGTGGGGGCGGGAGCGTTAGAAGCGGGGAGGGACAAAGAGCCGGGCAGGGCAGGGCAGGGCAGCCAGCCTAAACCTCAGCGCCTTAATCCGGGGGAGGAAGGAATCCCGGGCTCGGGGGAGAGGGGGGCAGGAGGAGGGAGGAGGGGAACAGGAGGAGGGAGGAGGGGAACAGGAGGAGGGGAGGGGGCGTGGTCGAAGTGCTCCTGCCCGCCTGCCTGCCTGCCTGCCTGCCTGCCTGCCTGCCTGCCTGCCTGCCTGCCTGCCTGCCTGCCTGCCTGCCCTCCCGGCCGGCGTCGGCCCTCCGGAGAGAGGCGCCATCCTGCCCCCCAGGAGGACAGCTGTGCCCGGGCCTGGGGACCTCCCCCCCCCCCCAACGGACCTCCCAGGGACCCCCAGGGAGCCCGGCCCCGTCCCTCTGTCGTCTCCCCTCTGTCTCCCCTCTGTCGTCTCCCCTCTGTCTCCTCTCCCCTCTCCCCCGCCCCAGCCCTTTGGGGAGCCCGATGAAGGGTCCGGGGGCGGGCCTGGGCCGGTGGTGGGCTGTGCTGGGCCTCTGCGCCCTGCTGACCCGGGACGGCGCCTCCTGGACCTTCGCGGGACCCCGGTTCCCCAGCCGCAGGTAAAGCCCCCCAGGACCAGCACCAACGGGGAGCCTTGCCCGGGAGGCCCTGCCCCTTCTTCTGCCCCCCTCCGCCCCCGTCGCCCCACCCCTCAGGATGAAGGTCTGCCGTGGGTGGCAGTGCCCTTGCCTGCCAATCAACCGGTCAAACTTCTTTGGGTGCCGTGGGGCGTGTGTGTGTGTGTGTGTGTGTGGGGGGTCTTCCCCATCCATCTCAGTCAATTAGAGAAGCAGCGTGGCTCAGTGGAAAGAGCCCGGGCTTTGGAGTCGGAGGTCATGGGTTCAAATCCCGGCTCCACCAGCTGTCAGCTCTGTGACTTTGGGTAAGTCACTCCACTTCTCTGAGCCTCAGTTCCCTCATCTGTGAAGTGGGGATTAACACTGTGAGCCCCCCGTGGGACAACCTGATTACCCCATAACCTCCCCAGCGCTTAGGACAGTGCTTTGCACATAGTAAGTGCTTAATACATACCATCGTTATTATTATAATTATTATTATTATTATTAATTCCCTCCACCAATCGTGTTTATTGAAACCGCCCCCCTCGCCTTGGGACAGTTTGTGGGGGGACTGGGCGCGGGGGGCTGAGACCCCCGGGGCCTTTGACCTTCCCTCTTCCCCTTCCTTTGACTTGAAAATTGGATGTGGGGCTAGGCTCTGGACTGTAAATTCCTTGCGTGCGGGGAACGCGTCTGCCGACCCTGTTACTCTCCCGAGCGCTTAGTACAGCGCTTAGTTTGGTGCTCTGCAAACAGTAAGCGCTCAATAAAGTCCAGTGATTCACTGGGGCAGTCGGGGAAGACCCCCTTCCTCTCCTTCCCGATCTTGTTCCTAATCCGCCTAATCCGCCCCATGGGGCTTTAAATGGGAATTTCGTTCCCTGCCCTGCCCCCTCTCCCCTTCCTGCCCCCGTGACTCTATCCCCTCACTGGCTGAGGTCAGATGGGACCCTCATTCATTCGTTTATTCAGTCGTATTTATTGAGCACTTACTGTGTGCAGAGCACTGTATTAAGCACTTGGGAGAGTACAGTATAACAATAAGCAGACATATTCCCTGCCCATAATGAGTTTACAGTCTAAAGGAGGAGACAGACATTAATAGCAATAAATAAATGGCAGGTATGTAAATAAGTGCCCAGGATTGGGGGGAGAAGGATAAAGGGAGCAAAGTCAGGGCCATGTGGAATCGAGTGGGAAAAGAGGAACAGAGGGCTTAATCAGGGAAGGCTTCTTGGAGGAGATGAACCTTCAAAAAGGCTTTGAAGCAGGGGGGAGTAATTGTCTCCCTGGGGACCCCAGGGCCAGCCAAACTGGGGTGGAGGGTCGGTGGGATCGGAGGCCCTCCTACCCTTTTTCATTCATTCAGTTGTATTTATTGAGCACTTACTGCGTGCAGAGCACTGTACTAAATGCTTGGGAGAGTACAATACACTAATATAACAGACACATTCCCTGCTTGAAAGGCAGAGACGGGGGTGAGGGAGAGGCTGGGGGCCCTCCGGGACCTCCTGGTTTGACCCCAGGCTCTTTGTGCCCAGCCAGGGCAGGGCAGAAGAAAGGGAGGGAGGTGGGCAGGTCCGGATCGGGTCCCTCAGAGCCATCCTTGAAGGCTTCCTGAGGCCCTGGGTGGTACCCTAACCCTCACCCTAGAAAAGCAGCAGGGCCTAGTGGATGATAGAACCCAGGCCTGGGAGTCGGCAAGATCTTGGTCCTAGTCCCAGCTCTGCTGCCTGTCCGTGCTGAGACCTTGGGTAAGTCACTTCACTGGGTCTCAGTTCCCTCATCTGTAAAATGGGGACTAAGACTGTGAGCCCCATGTGAGACAGGGACTGTGTTCCACCTGATTATCTTGTATCTTCTCCAGCACTTAGTACAGTGCCTGGCACAGAGTAAATGCTTTACAAATACAGTGGTTTGGTTTTTTTTTTAAGAAAAGGCACCCCAAACCCCACCCAGTTGGAACCTTGGCTGTGTGGCCTTGAGCCAGGGCTCCTGGTAACTGGCTCCCGGCTGTGTATATTAGCTATAATTCTATTTCTCTGTTCTGAGGGTATTAACACCTGTCTACTTGTTTTGTTTCTGTCTCCCCCTTCTAGACTGTGAGCCCGTTGTTGGGTTGGGACTGTCTCTGTTGCCGATTTGTACTTTCCAAGCGTTTAGTACAGTGCTCTTCATGCAGTAAGCGCTCAATAAATATGATTGAATGAATGTATGAAAGGGTCTCCCAGAAACCCACCCACTACTAGCCGGGAAGCCCTCCCCTTCACCCAGTTCCCCACCCTCTAGGGCAGAAACTGATGCGAGGCAGGAAGCCGTGACCATTCACTTATTCCTGGCCCCTGGACTCACAGGAACAGCGTTTTTCAGGGTACCCTTTCTCCTTCTTCTTCCCTTCTCCCTCCCCAATCCCTCTACCTTTGGCCTGCTGTTCCTCGACAATGAGCCTTCATCCAGGTATAGGACAATAAGTTCGACTTCCTGCCTTTTCATCTCCTGTGCAAAGTGTAGCTAAGTCTCTCCCCCTGAGAGCTCCCCTCTCTTCCCCTTTTCACAGGCTTTTTCATCAGCCAGTCGATTAATCAATCACAGGGATTTATTGAATGCTTACTGTTTAAAAAAATGGTAATAATAATAATAATAATGATGACATTTATTAAGTGCTTACTATGTGCAAAGCACTGTTCTAAGCACTGGGGAAGTTGCAAGGTGACCAGGTTGTCCCACGGGGGGCTCACAGTCTTCATCCCCATTTTACAGATGAGGTAACTGAGGCCCAGAGAAGTGAAGTGACTTGCCCAAAGTCACACAGCTGACAACTGGCAGAGCCGGAATTTGAACCCACGACCTCTGACTCCAAAGCCCGTGCTCTTTCCACTGAGCCATGCTGCTTCTCTATTTGTTAATGGCTTACTGCGTGTTAATTCATTCTTTCATTCCATCGTATATGAGTGCTTACTGTGTTCAGAGCACTGTACTAAGCCCTTGACAGAGTACAATATAACAATAAGCAGACATGTTCCCGGCCCACAACGACCTTACAGTCTAGAGGCAAGACAGACATAAATATAAATAAATTACAGATACGTACATAAATACTGTGGGGCTGGGAGGGGGGTGATGAATTCAGGGAGCAAGTCAGGGTGATGTAAAAGGGAGTGGGAGAAGAGGAAAGGAAGGCTTAGTCAGGGAAGGCTTCTTGGAGGAGTTGTGCCTTCAATAAGGCTTTGAAGCCGGGGGAATGGGGCGGGGGAATAATTGTCTGTTGGATTTGAGGAGGGTGGGTGTTCCAGGCCAGAGGGAGGATGTGGGTGAGGGTTTGGCAGCGAGATAGACAAGATCGAGATAAATCGAGGAGGTTAGCGTTAGAGGAATGAGGTGTGTGGGCTGGGTGGTAGGTGAGAAGGAGGGGGCAAGGTGATTGCTTTAAAGCCCATGGTGAGCAGTTTTTGTTTGATGCAGTGGTGGGTGTGCAGCCACTGAAGTTTCTTGAGGAGGGGGAAAACAAGCGTCAAACACTGTTCTAAACACAGTCATTCTGTTGGACAGTCCTTGTCTCACATGGCTCACAGTCCAAGTAGGAGGGAGAAGAGGTATTTAATCCCCGTTTTACAATTGAGGAAACTGAAGCACAGAAAAGCCAAGTGACTTGGCCAAGGTCATACAGCCAGCAAGTGGCAGAGCTGTGATTAGGCTCTGACTCCCAGGCTTGTCTCTTCCCATTAGGCCACGCTGCTGCACGCTACTATGTGTAGAGGGCTGCACTAAGTGTTTGGGAAATTACGATTGTAATAGGGTTTGTCGTGCTGATCCCTGCCCACCAGGAGCTTACAGTCGACAAAGGGAAGGGAGCAGATCTTCCTTGGGGAGGGAACCAATGGGGTGGGAGGGGTAGTTGATGAAGAGGACCGGGTCTTAGTGGACCCGAGAGGAGAAGGGGCCCAAGGACCCTGGGGGTGACCTGCAGCTGCAGTGAATGATGAAGGTGGGCCACAGCCTGGTCAGGTCAGTCACATCGTGGGAACCTGGATTCGAGGGCCTGCCTGTGTGTACATGCGTATCTAGATGATCCATTGTACTGATGCTCAGGTGAGGAGTTACATGTAGGTTCAAGTCCCTAATAAATATGACAGTAAACACTATTAATCATCCACTGATACAGTGCATTATACCCAGAAGCACAAGGCATGTAATGTATGGTTAAGGGGTGGGGGAAGATTCAGGCTGATCTTGAACTAATTACAAGCACATCTCCCAAAGGTCTTCCCCGAATAAGCCCTCATTTCCTCTTCTCCCACCCGCTACTACGTCATCCTTGCACTTGGATTTGCATCCTTTATTCACCCCTCTCTCAGCCCCTCAGCACTTATGTACATATCCATTTTTTAAATTTATATTAATAAAAATGTAGTCTCCCCCTCTAGACTGGAAGCTCGCTGTGGGTAGTGAATGTGTCTACCAACTTGGTTATATTGTACTCTCCCAAATGCTTAGTATAGTGCTCTGCATACAGTATGTGCTCGAAAAATATGATTGATTGAGTGATTACATGGGCCATTCCTAGGGGAGACGGGGACTTGAACCAGTGGATGGTTAAAGGTTTACAAAGGAGAGAGAACCAATTAACAGTTCAGTTAACTGTTACCCTGAGCCCTTTAGCCTCTTCTGTTGCTGGGTCATGTGGTAAGTCAGCAGAGGGTTATAGTAGTAATAATAACGATGGTATTTGTTAAGTGCTTACTATGTGCCAGACACTGCTCTAAGCGCAGGTCGGACACAGTGCCTGTCCCACATGGGGCTCACACTCTTAATCCCCATTTTACAGAATAGGTAATTGAGGCCCAGAGAACTGAAGTGACTTACCATAGGTCATCATCATCATCATCAATCGTATTTATTGAGCGCTTACTATGTGCAGAGCACTGTACTAAGCGCTTGGGAAGTACAAACTGGCAACATATAGAGACAGTCCCTACCCAACAGTGGGCTCACAGTGTAAAAGGGGGAGACAGAGAACAAAACCAAACATACTAACAAAATAAAATAAATAGAATAGATATGTACAAGTAAAATAAATAAATAAATAAATAAATAAATAGAGTAATAAATATGTACAAACATATACATATATACAGGTGCTGTGGGGAAGGGATGGAGGTCAGATGGGGGGGATGGAGAGGGGGACGAGGGGGAGAGGAAGGAAGGGGCTCAGTCTGGGAAGGCCTCCTGGAGGAGGTGAGCTCTCAGCAGGGCCTTGAAGGGGGGAAGAGAGCTAGCTTGGCAGATGGGCAGAGGGAGGGCATTCCAGGCCCAGGGGATGACGTGGGCCAGGGGTCGATGGCCGGACAGGCGAGAACGAGGTACAGTGAGGAGATTAGTGGCGGAGGAGCGGAGGGTGCGGGCTGGGCTGGAGAAGGAGAGAAGGGAGGTGAGGTAGGAGGGGGCGAGGGGATGGACAGCCTTGAAGCCCAGGGTGAGGAGTTTCTGCCTGATGTGCAAATTGATTGGTAGCCACTGGAGGTCACACAGCAGATATGTGGCAGAATTTCCTGCCAGAATTCCCCCGGAATTCCCTGGGGGCAGAGAAGACAAGCCCCTTGAGGGCCCCTCCTCCGCGGTGGTGGGAGAAGGCACCTGACCCTCCTACCCACCTCCCACGCCTGGCGTGATGTGGATGGGGTCAGTGTGACCCACCGCCTCTGTTGGCATGGCCGGGCCTGGGCCTCCGCCTCTCTGCCCCTTCACCCCCACTCCAGGGTTCAGGCCTTGGATTCCAGAGAGAGATAAGAGGCATAAAGGGGGCTTTGTGCTGGTGGGGAGGGGGCGGCCCAAGAGTGCGTCCTGGAGGCTGGAGGGGCTGGGCCCCACGGTCCGGGAATGTGCCAGCCACACTCATTCATTCATTCATATTTATTGAGCACTTACCGTGTACAGAGCCCTGAACTGAGCACTTGGGAGATTACAATGTAACAATTTGAACTGTCACATTCCCCGCCCACAACAAGCTTGCGTTTTAGAGGGGGAGACAGACATTAATATCAATCAATAAGTGATGTATTATAAGTGACTATATTATAAATAAATGACAGATATATGACAGACATAACAGAGATATGGACAGAAGTGCTGTGGGGCTGGGAAAGGGGGATGAATAAAGGGAGCAAGTCAGGGTGATGCAGGAGGGAGCGGGACAAGAGGGAAGGAGGGCTCGATCAGGGAAGGCCTCTTGGAGGAGATGGGCTTTCAGTAAGAATTTGCAGGTGGGGCAAGTCATCGTCTGTTGGATATAGGGACGGAGGGTGTTCCAGGCTGGAGGCAGGCTGTGGGCGAGGGGTTGGCAGCGAGGTAGATTAGATGGAGGTACCGTGGGAAGGTTAGCAGATTAGTGCCAGGAATGTAAGTCCCCAGGGGCGGATCCTGGCAGCGGGAGCGGCTGGTACCCAGGGCCCAGCCTCCTTATGGTCCAAAGGAGAATTGCCCTAAGGGGGTCTTCCCCGGCAACTGAACTGCAGCCCCCTGGGTGGGGGCATTAAGAGCAGCATGGCTCAATGGAAAGAGCCTGGGCTTTGGAGTCAGAGGTCATGGGTTCAAATCCTGGCTCCGCCAACTGTCTGCTGTGTGAGTTCGGGCAAGTCACTTCACTTCTCTGTGCCTCAGTTCCCTCATCTGTAAAATGGGGATTAAAACTGTGAGCTCCCCGTGGGACAACCTGATCATCTTGTAACCTCCCCAGCGCTTGGAACAGTGCTTTGCACATAGTAAGCGCTTGATAAATGCCATTATTATTATTATTATTACAGTGCCTGTACTCACCCAAGTGTTTAGTACAGTGCTCTGCACACAGTCAGTGCTCAATAAATTCGATTGCATGAATGAATGGCACAATTAACGAGTACCACAATTATTAGTATTTTTATTATTCCCTGGGTAGGCAGGGATACGGAGGCACAGACATCTGGAATTCATTTATTCGTTCATTCATTCAATCGTATTTATTGAGCGCTTACTGTGTGCCGGGCACTGGACTAAGCGCTGGGAATTATAAGTCGGGAACATAGAGAAACGGTCCCTACCCAACAACAGGCTCAAGTCTAGAAGGGGGAGACAGACAGCAAAACAAAACACGTAGACAGGTGTCAAAACTGTCAGAACAAATAGAATTAAAGCTATATGCGCATCATTAAGTGGAATCACTCAGTGGTAATTTATTGAGCTCTGACTGTGCAGAGCACTGTACTAAGCGCTTGGGAAAGTGCAGTACAACAGAATTGGTAGATGCATTCCCTGCCCACAAGGAGCTTATGGTTTATAGGGGGACAGACCTTGAAATAAATTAGAGATGGGGGAGCTAGCACCCCATTTTTTACATAAGTCCTGTGGGCCTGAGGTGAGTGACAGAGTCAGTCAGTCAATCGTATTTATTGAGCGCTTACTGTGTGCAGAGCAACATACTAAGCTCTTGGGAGAGTACATTATAACAACAAACAGACATTCCCTGCCCACAAGGAGCTTCCATTCTAGAGGGGGAAGGGATCCACAGACAAGTGCATGGCCAAAGCTGAGGGGAGGGCGGTTAGAAGAAATAAAGGGCTTAGTTTGGACAGGAGTCTTGGAGAAGATGTGATTTTAAGAGGGCTTTGAAGGTGGAGAGGGTACTGGATTGTGGGATGAGAAGGGGGAGAGAGTTCCAGGCCTGAGGGAGAAACTGGGCAAGGGGTTGGAAGTGAGATAGACAAGAAGAGAATAGGTTGGCATTAGAGGACCTCAGATTGTAAAAGGAGATCCGCAAGGTAAAATAGGAGGGTGAGCTGATCGGGTTTCTTAAAGCCGATGGTGAGGAGTTTCTGTTTGTTGTGGAGGTGGATGGGCAGCCCTCTAGGTTTTTAAGAGTGAGGAGATGTGGACATAATAATAATAATAATTGAGGTATTTGTTAGGCACTTACTTTGTGCCAAGCACTGTACTAAGCACTGGGGTGGATACACGTAAATCGGGTTGGACACAGTCCCTGTCCCACATGGGGTTCCCAGTCTGTCCCCATTTTACAGATGAGATAACTGAGGCCCAGAGACGTGAAGGGATTTGCCCAGGGTCACACAGTAAATATCAGTACCTCCCCCAAAAGGCCTTCCGTGACTTAATCTTCATTTCCTCTTCTCCCACTTTTTCCTGCTTTGTCCTTGCACGTGGATTTGCTCTTTTTATTCACCCCTCCCTCAGCCCCACAGCACTTACGTACATATCTGTAATTTATTTATGTTTGTGAGTGTCTGTCTTCCCCTCTAGAGTGTAAGCACGTTGTGGGAAGGGACCATGTCTACCACCTCTGCTGTATTGTTCTCTCCCTAGTGCTTAGTACAGTGCTCTGCACACAGTAAGCGCTCAAAAATAAGATTGATTGATAATAGTTGTAGTACTTACTGAGCACCCACTTGGTGCAGTGCCCCATACTTGGGAAGTACAGAATAAATAAATAGACACATTCTCACCCCGCAAAGAGCTTGCACTCTCACGGGGGAGACAAACGTAAACATATTTACGGAGTGGTCAAAATAAATAGTCGAGCAGCATGGTCGAGTGGATAAGAGCACAGGCCCGGGAGCCAGAAGGACCTGGGTTCTAAACCTGGTTCTGCCACTTGTCCACTGTGTGACCTTGGGAAAGTCACTTCACTTCTCTGGGCCTCAGTTACCTCATCTGTCAAATGAGGATTGGGACTATGAGCCCTATGGGACAGAAACTGTGTCCAACTCGATTTACTTGTATCCATCCCAGAGCTTAGTACAGTGCCTGGCACATAGAGCTTAATAAATACTAACACTATAATTATTATGATGGATGCCTGAGTACCAAGGAAAGGGTAAATAAGCTCCTAAATGCTAGAGGAAAGGAGTCTAAGAGCACTTGGTAGAAATCAGGGCAGGGCAACAAGCCTTGTTTCCCTTTGCCGCAGGCCCATCAGACACCTTGTTTCTGCTGCTGTTGGCCTGGGGGTTCCCATCTGGGCTGGAATGGCATTGTCAATCCATTGATCAGTGGTATTTATTGAGTTCTTATTGGGTACAGAGTACTGTACAAAGGGCTTGGGAGAGAATGGTGTAAGAGGCTCAATTCCCTGCCCACAACGAGTTTGCAGTCTAGCGGGTGGGGTTTCTGCCATGCCCCGGGGAATGCCGCCCTTCTAGAGGGGCAGGAGGTGTTCCTCTCCACTCCCCACTCCTCCCATCCCTGGCTCTTTTTCACAATGGTTTTTGGCGCTGGGCCCAATTGGCTGGATCCTGCCATTAACTCAGGATAGCATTCCAGGTTGGGGGTGATGGGAGAGAGAGAGGCCGACACACCCCAAGTTCCCTGGGGCTGGGAGAAACGCCCTGGCCCCCAATCCCCTCCCACCTTTCCACCGAGCCTTGCGTGAAGGGCCTTGGGGGAGGTGGGCAGCTCTCCAGGTGCATCGAGGTGCCAAGTTGAGCTTGCTTTGGCCCCCCACAGTCCTCCGGTGTCTGACTGGAACCTGAGCCCCTGAGGCTGGAGGGGAAAGCAGGAGGCGGAGAGAGGACAGACTGGTTCTCCAAGGCCCTCTGCACACCCACCCCGGACCTTGGCCACCCCTCCTCCTCCTTCTTCTCCTCTATCTGCTACACCATGCTGCTTATCAATAAATACCATTGATTGATTGTGAGCCCACTGTTGGGTAGGGACCGTATATGTTGCCAATTTGTACTTCCCAAGCGCTTAGTACAGTGCTCTGCACATAGTAAGTGCTCAATAAATACGATTGATGATGATGATTGATGATTGATTGACTGATTCTCCAGGAATACCCTGCCTGGCCTAAATCTGCTAAATCGTAACCTCTTTGAATCAGGGATTGTGTCTATTAACTTGGTTGTACTTTAACAATAATAATAATAATATAGCAATAGTAATATTTATTAAGTGCTTATGTACCAAGCACCGTGCTAAGTGCTGGGGGAGATAGAAAATAATCAGATCGGACACAGTCCTTTGTCCCACACAGGGTTCACAGTTTAAGGGAATGAAGCAGTATGGCCTAGTGGAAAGAGCACAAGTCCGGGAGTCAGAGGATCTGGGTTCTACTCCCAGATCTGCCATTTGGCCTGTTGTGTGACCTTGGGCAAGTCACTTAACTTCTCTTTGACTCAGTTTCCTCAACTGTAAAATAGGGATTAAACACCTCTTCTTACTTTCCCCAAGTCTGTGAGCTCCAGTCCCAGGTTCCCCCCAGCGTAGTGGATAGACCACAGGCCTGGGAGTCGGAAGGTCATGGGTTCTAATCCCGGCTCCTCTACTTGCCTTCAGTCTGACCTTGGACAAGTCACTTCACTTCTCTGTGCCTCAGTTACCTCATCTATAAAAACGAATTGAGACTGTGAGCCTCACGTAGGACGGGGACTGTGTCCAACCCAATTTGCTTGTAATTATTCAGTCGTATTTATTGAGTGCTTACTGTGTGCAGAGCAGTGTACTAAGCGCTTGGAAAGTACAATAAAGCAATAAAGACAGACAGTCCCTTCCAACAATGGGCTCACAGTTTAGAGGGGGGAGGCAGACATCAATACAAGAAAATGGGCATCAATGTAAATGAATAGAATTATAGATACATACGTAAGTGCCATGGGGTGGGGTGAGGGGGGAAGAGCAAGGGAGGGGGAGTTGAGGAAAAGTGCTTAGTACAGTGCCTGGCATTCATTCATTCATTCAATCGTATTTATTAAGCGCTTACTGTGTGCAGAGCACTGTACTAAGCACTTGGGAAGTACAAGTTGGCAACATATAGAGATGGTCCCTACCCAACAGCGGGTTCACAGTCTTGAAGCGGGAGACAGACAACAAAACAAAACATACGAAGCACTTAAGTACCATAATTATTATTATTATTTCCACAGCTGTAAAATGGGGATTAAATACCTCTCCTTACTTCCCCTTAGACTGTGAGCTCCAGGCCCAAGTTTCCCACCCAGATTTCCTGAGGGTTTCTCCTACACTGACCCCAGGGTGGTGAGGGTGGAGCCCTGGACCCCTTGGCTCCCTTCCGACTTGTAGCCCCCCTTTTCCCTTCCCTTCATCCTTGAGGCGAGCTCCGTGAACACCCCCCCACCCCCTTACTCCAACCCCACCGCCCCACCCATCCCACTCTGCACTCCCACCCACCGCCGAGGGGCCCAGGAAAAAGGTTTTGTTTGAAATCCTTGACGTGAGCGCCACTTTCTCCCAACAGCCCATCTCAAATAAACCCAAACTTGCCAGAAAATAAACAGTGGAGTAGGAGGCTGGGGCGGGCCTGCCAGGGATGATTTTAATTAGGAGGAAAGAAAAGTTTCCTCCTCATCTCCTGGAAAAGAAAGGGAGGGCAGCCCCGAAGCGGGTGAGGGTGGGGGGAAGGTAATCCTCGCTCTGATATCCTGCCTGTACTGCAGCCCCTGTGGGAGGGGCATTTGTGCAGAAAGGAAAATATGGGGGCCTGCCCCGGGAGGGCTGGTAGATGAGAGTAGGTGGCTCTGCGTTGGTGTCAGGATTTGCACTCGGGGCCCCGTGTTTGGGAACCAGCTTGCTTTGACACACCCAGTAGGGGCTCAGCCTGCCTTTCCCCCCTACCCCTAACTCTAGCTTCCTCACAGTTGCTGGCCGGGCTTATTTTTCAAAGCCTTTACTCTCCCAAGCTCTTAGGACAGTGCTTTGCACACAGTAAGTGCTCAATGAATATGATTGAATTAATAAATGGACCTGCCGCTGGAACCCTTCCACCCCCGAGTTTTGTTGGCAGCCTGGATAATAACGATGGTCTTTGTTCAGCGCTTACTATGTACCAGGCACTGTACTAAGAGTGAATGGGAGCCTGGAGAATTGAGGGCTAATTCAGGGAAGGCTTCTTGGAGATGGTATGATTTTAGTGGGGCTTTGAAAGTACAGAGAGAGAGGTGGTCTGTCAGATAGGAGACGAGAGGTAGTTCCAAGCCGGAGGGAGGACGAGGGTAAGGGGTGGTGGTGACGCAGGCAAGATGGAGGTACCATGAGTAGGTTGGCATTACAGAGAAAGCACAACCCTCTGTGGGCCTCACTCTCCGCCCTGTAAAACGGGGATAATAATAATGCCAGCCTCTCCCACTCCCTTCTGCATCACCCTTGCGCTTGGATTTGCTCCTTTTATCTCCTCAGCCCCACTGCACTTGTGTAGAGAAGCAGCGTGGCTCAGTGGAAAGAGCCCGGGCTTTGGAGTCAGAGGTCATGGGTTCAAATCCCGGCTCTGCCAATTGCCAGCTGTGTGACTTTGGGCAAGTCACTTAACTTCTCTGTGCCTCAGTTCCCTCATCTGTGAAATGGGGATTAAAACTGTGAGCCCCCCGTGGGACAACCTGATCACCTTGTATCCCCCCAGAGCTTAGAACAGTCCAGTGCTTAGAACAGTGCTTTGCACATAGTAAGCGCTTAATAAATGCCATCGTTATTATTATTAAATAGCCATAATTTATTTATTTATATTAATGTCTGTCTCCCAATCTAGACTGTCAGCTCGTTGCGGGCCAGAAACGTGTCTGCCAATTCTGTTATATTGTACTCTCCCAAGCGCTTAGGAAAGCAGCATGGCCTAGTGGATAGAGCCCAGGCCCGGGAGGCAAAAGGCCCTGGGTTCTAATCCCAGCTCCGCCACTTGTCTGCTGTGTGACCTTGGACAAATCACTTCACTTCTCTGAGCCTCAGTTATCCCATCTGTCAAATGGGGATTAAGACTGTGAGCCCCACATGGGACAGGGTCTATGTCCCACCTGATTAGCTTGTATCTACCCCAGCATTTAGGCTAGTGCTTGACACATAGTAAGCACTTAACAAATACCATCATTACTATTAGTAATAGTGCAGTGCTCTGCATACAGTCAGGGCTCAATAAATATGATTGATTGATTGATTGAAAAAAGCGCTGAACAAAGGCAAGGTTTCCTTTTCGGGCACAGCCTGGGAGAGCTGTTCCCACCACCCCCCGTCTTCCTTCCCAGCTCCCTCCCACTGGCCAGTTATGGATCAGGAAGCACTCTTTTCTCCTTGGGATCGGTTAATAGAGTGCTCTGCACACAGTAAGTGCTCAGTCAATACGATTGAATGAGTTGAATGACTGAATCCCGAAGAGCCAGCCAGGAGGCAACCCTGGCCCCTCATCACCCCTAACCGTGCGGTCCATTTCAGAAACTGGTGCTCGTACATGGTGACACGGACGGTCTCCTGCCATGTCCAGAATGGCACTTTCCTGCAGAAAGTGATGCACAGCTGCCGCTGGCCCATGCACTGCTCAGGGAACAGGTGAGAGACCATGTCCTCCTTGCCCTCTCTGCCCTTTCCGCCCTCCCTCCTGATCCACTTCTTCCCACTCTCAGAAGAGAGGTGGAGTCACACTATCATCCTTATTATAGAGAAGCAGCATGGCCTAGTGGGTAGAGCACAGCCCTGGTAGTCAGAACGTCATGGATTCCAAGCCCTGCTCCATCCTTTGCTGTGTGACCTTGGGAAGGTCATTTCTCCGGGCCTCAGTTCTCTCATCTGGAAAATGAGGATTAAGACTGTGAGCCCTAGTGTCCAACCCAATTATCTTGTATTTACTCCACTGCTTGGAGCAGTGCCGGGCACATAGTAAGTGGTTAACAAATACCATAATTATTATTATTTTTATTATTATCTGGGGCCAGGGCGAGGGGGTGCTAGAGAAGGATTTCCCTCCCAGTCTCCCCCATCCCAGAGGCTGAAGAGTTGGGCTCCTTGTTCTCCTATCTTGCTCTACTCTCTGCTCCCTTCAGTAATAACTGTGGTGTTTAAGTGATTACTGTGTGCCAAGCACTGTTCTAAGCGCGGGGGTAGATACAAGGTAATGATGATCACACAGTCCTTGTCCCTCAAGGGGCTCACAATCTTGATCCCCAAGGTAACCGAGGTCCAGAGAAGCAAAGTGACTTGCCCAAGGTCACACAGCAGTCTGCTATGCCAGGCTGCTTCAAGGACTCCCTAGGCCAAGGATCCTAGTTTCGGGGAGAGGAGGAAGTCCCGAGCCCAGGGGCTGAGCGGAGTGGGTGGACGGTCTTGGGCTCTTTTGCAGCTACAGGACAGTGGTGAGACCCACCTACAAGGTGATGTACAAGACGGTGACCAGCCTGGAGTGGAAGTGCTGCCCAGGCCACGTGGGGACCAACTGTGAGGAAGGTAGGGAAATGCTGCCCGTCTCCCCCACCTCTCTGCATCGCTACCCCTGGACCTCAAGCTCCATTTCCACCCCCGCCCCCATATTGCTGAGCCTGACCCCGGGCTTGGGAGCAAGTGAGGTAAGAAATGTGGGGGGTGACAGGACTTGCGGGCTCTGGGCCTCTTCTCCTTGGCTTAACTTCACCTGAGATCTTGGGTGGAGTGGGGTGGGAGGAAGCCAAGCCCCCCAGGGGATAAAGGCAGTGGACCCCAGGGGATTGGGAATTCGAGCTCCCAACTTCGCTTTGGGTCTCTGCTATGGCATGCCGAGTAGCGTGGCCGCAGGCCCCATCTGGGCCTCAGTTTCCCCACCACTAACAGGAAAAAGAGAGATGGGCCATTTCCTGCTGGGAAGACTGAGTGGATGCTAGGCTTTGGGTGTCCCAGGGGATGGCCGTGGCACTTGTTTGTGCTTCGGCACATGTGTGAATGCCTCAGAATCTGCGTGTCCCCCCCTCACGCCCCCAGGTCAGACAGCTCCCACCGTTGCTTTCAGGGAGGGGGCTCTGACCAGAAGTTGGTTTCCAGGGGCAGGCGAGTTTGCCAGTCTCACTGGAAACATCTTGAGTGAGTATTGGTCGCTTCCCATTCAACGTTGCTGCCATCCCCCGAAGCCCAGGAGGCCTGAGGCAGGTTCCGTTGGACACCCCTCATTCCCGCTCCCCTCCCCCGCCTTCCCTTGGGGTTCCAGTGGGGCCTGAGCTTTGGAATGAGGCTGCTTCAACCCTGGGGTCAGTCAGTCAATCGTATTTATTGCATGCGTAATGATACTACTACTAATAATGATGGTATTTGTTAAGGGCATACTATGTGTCAAGCACTGTTCTAAGCGCTGACGTAAATACAAGCTAATCAGTTTGGACACAGTTCCGATCTCACATAGGGCTCACAGTCTCAATCCCCATTTTACAGGTGGGGTAACTGAAGCACAGAGAAATAAAGTGACTTACCCAAGGTCACACGGCAGACCTTTCTGACTCTTAGACCCGTGCTCTATCCACTATGCCATGCTGCTTCTCCACTTGAGCCCATGGCCGTAGTTTATATTAATGCCTGACTCCCCTTCAAGTTCATTGTGGGTAGGGAACGAGTCTTCCAACTGTGGTGTATTGTACTCTCCCAAGTGCTCAGGACTGTGCTCTGCTCCCACTCGATAAATACCAATGATTAGTTGATTGGGGCTTATGCCGGTAGTAGGTTGCAACTCCTGTAGGGGTGAGAATGGTTCCCGGCCCCCATCAGGACCTGGCCCAGGGGAGCGCGGGCTGATTCCAACCCCGAGCCTCTGGGACCGTGTTACCTGTCCCGGTCAGACGGGAAGCATCTGTCCAGGAAACATTCCTTTCCCGGTCATCACCGTCCGGGAGGGAAGCGGGGGTGCTCACTCGAATTGCATCACCTTTGTTCTAGTTCCCACTCCGATAAGGTCTGGTTAGTTCGCTCAACTGGAAAGATTTTGAATCCCAAGAGGCATGGGAAGCTTTTTTGGGGGTGGTGGGTGGGAGGGCAGGGGAGGGAAGGGTAGGAGGCCACTAACTGGAGCCCTGGGACACTATCTCCCCAGATCAATGGCAGACTCCCCGACCAATCAATCAATGGTATTTATTGAGCACTGCCTCTGTACAGAGCACTGTACTAAGAGCTCGAGAAAGTACGACGCAATCAAGTTGGTAGACGCGACTGCTGCCCCAGGCTCACACAGAAAGAGATATAAAACTAAGTACTCTATATATGCAAAAATACCCAAGGCAGAGTCTTTAAGTGTCCTTAAGATGGGACCGAGTAAATGAGGAGTAATAGTCAATATAAGAAAAAGGAATTTCAAACCAAACCCTGGCTTAACCATAGATGAACGCCAGTTTGATACTGGTCTTTGGCTTTTGTCTTCTGTGGAAGGATCCTCAGCATGGTTTCTGTGACTTCCGTTTGAGCAAGGAGGTCAAGAGGAAGCCAGCCTCCGATGCCTCCTCATTTTCCCCTTTCTCCTCATCTCTTTTGGGTCCCAGTCCTTCAGTGGATTTGTCTGGGCTCTGGCCAACGATATTCCCTTCTAAAGACACATCTTCCCCAAGAGGCCTTCCCAGACTAAGCCCTTTTTATCCCCCCTGCAATGACTGTGTACTTGTCTGCGTACCCCTTAAGCACTTTTGATGCTCACCGCTCAACCCAGCCTCACAGTACTTATGTAAATAGTCTAATAGTCTGTTATTTCCCCTATCCCTGTTCTATTTTAATGTCTGCCTCACCTTGTAGACTGTACGGTCTTTTTTTTAGGGTATTTGGTTAAGTGCTTACTATGTGCCAGGCACTGTTCTAAGTGCTGGGATAGAGACGAGCTAATCAGCTTGGGCACCAGTCCATGTTCCAAGTGACTTGCCCGTAGTCACACAGCAGACAAGTGGCAAAGTCACGATTAGAACCCACGTCCTTCTGACTTCCATATCCAGGCTCTATCCACTAGGCCATGCTGCTCCCTTTCTTATGGGAAGGGATCATGTCTACCCACCCTTTTGGAACATATTTCCCCAAGCATTTCAGAACAGTACTCTGCATACAGCGCTCGCTGTCTAAATACCATCGACTTGCTTGATCCCTAGGTGAGCCGGCCCCTCCATGGTGGATGGTCAGGACACCTTATCACAGTCCCTTCCCTGGCCCATGAACCCTCTCTTGCTTGGCGTCCTTAGTTTCAGCCTCCCGCCCCCCCAACCGCCGCGGCCTGCTGACCACTATAGGGCTGAGTCCCAGGTCCAGCTGCTTCCCTGTTGGGCCCTTTCCAAGATGTCCCATTCCCCTCCCCACTGTCTCCTGCTTCCTGACTCCCCTTCCAGGACCAGCAGCCCCCCCACCCCGAGGGCACCGGCCTACGTCACCGTGGGAGTCCCCCGGGGTCAGAGGGTCTTGGGGGTGGAGGGGAGGGGAGGGTCAGGGCCTCAGTTCCCCCCTCCCGGCCCCGCATGGGCCGCTCCTCCAAGCCAGCCGCCATCCCGTGGGATCAGCCAGGCGGAGAAACCTGGGCGGGTGCCAGGACTCCCGGGCTCCATCCCTCCTTCCTCCTTTGCCATCTTTGGGCACGGACTTGGGAGTCAGAGGAAGTGCATCCTGTTTCCAGCTCCACCACTCATCTGCTGCGTTACCTTAGGCAAGTCATTTCACTTCTCTGGGCCTCAGTTATCTCATCTGCAAAATATGGATGAAGACCAAGCCCCGTATGGGACAGGGATTTTGTCCAACTCGATTAGCTTGTATCCATCCTTGTGCTTAGTACAGTGCCTGGCACATAGTAAGGCACTTAACAAATACCATCATTATTATTATACTCTGGGCTTCAGTTACCTCATCTGTAAAATGGGGATGAAGACTGTAAGCCCCATGTGGGACAGGGACTGTGTCCAACTTGATTACCTTTTATCTACCCCAGAGCTTAGAACAATGCTTAGCACATAGTGAGCACTTAACGAATACCGTAATGATAATTATTATTAACCCAGGGCCTGGAAGGGTTGGGGGGGAAGGAAAGAGAGGCGAGAAGGGCCCTCCCCGGGACCAGAGGCCTGATTGCTGCCGGGCTTGGCTTCGGCAGGTGGGTCTGGGGCAGGGGGCGGCTGAAGGACAAACCCTTCTCACCTGGGCCCCGGGCAGGCGGGGGTGGGAGGGCAGGGTGTGTCAGGGCCCAGATGGGAGTGCGGGCAGGCTGCCCACCCGCAGGAGCTTTGGCGGCTGGGCAGCTGGGTGGGTGGATGGCACCGGCCCTGGCTTCAGATTTGGCAGGGCTGCCGTGAGGCGGGAAGAAGGGGGTGGGAGCCTCTACTGGGAGATGAGAGAGGGAAAGGGGTACGGGACATGTGTGGGAGTTGGAGGAGGGGTTTCCGGAGAGATGGATGACCAACGCCTGTTATTAATAACCCGTCTCCTCCTCCAGCTGCCTGGGAGCCCTCATGGTGGGGGATTAGAGAAAACCAGGGGCTGTTTTGCCCCCAGGGCCGTCACAACAGATCAGTCATTTGCAATGGTTCCTGCCACCTACCCGGGGGTGGGGGGCTCCCCCATGCTCCTCTCTTCCCATGCTTCTGTGGCCTAGTGGAGAGAGCAGGCAACTGGGAGATCCAAATTCTAGTCATTCATTCACTCAATCATATTAATTGAACACTTACTGAGTGCTCTGCACTGTACTAAGCACTTGGGAAAGTACAACAATAAACAGACACATTCCCTTCCCACAATGGCCTAGTCCTATTCTGCCATTGACCTGCCTCATGGCCCTGGGTGATTCACTTAACCTCTCTGGGCTCCCGTTTTCTCAGTTGTAAAATGGGGAGAAGATCCTTGCTCTCGCTCTCCCTCTTAGGCCATGAACCTGGTCGGGGACAGGGACTGGATCCCATCTGATCATCTTGTGCATGCCCCAGTGCTTAGCACAGTGCTTTAGCACAGAATGGATGCTTTAAGATATACCACAACTGAGAACTAGCAGTCACCCAAAAAAGGTATCTGGAGCCAGCTCAGAGCATATGCGAGAGGCTTCTAGGAAAGGAGGGGGTGCACATGGGTAGTCAGTCTGTCGATGGTATTTATTGAGCGCTTACTGTGCTCAGAGTAGTGTACTAAGCACTTAGGGAGAGTACAATCCAATAGAGTTGGTAGACATATTCCCTGCAAATGAGAAGGGAAGCCAGCTGAGAGAGAGAGAGGGGAAGACAGGGGGTGGGGGGCTAGTGGAATTACCACCCATTTCCTTTTTAATAATAATGATGGTATTTGTTAAGCACTTACTATGTGCAAAGCACTGTTCTAAGCGCTGGAGGAGGGGATATAAGGTGATCAGGTTGTCCCACGGGGGGCTCACAGTTTTAATCCCCATTTTACAGATGAGGGAACTGAGGCACAGAGAAGTTAAGTGATTTGCCCAAAGTCACTCAGCTGACAATTGACGGAGCCGGGATTTGAACTCCTGACCTCTGACTCCAAAGCTCGTGCTCTTTCCACTGAGCCATGCTACTTCTCTAAGCTTCTCTTTTTCTTTCTCTCCCCCCTCATTCCCTCCCCATTGTCTCCCACACCATCTTTCTCCCTCTTGTCTGTCCAGCCCCCCAGCAGCTCCCACTGTGAAGGTGACAGGACCTTTTTCTCCTTCCTGCTGAGGTCACCGGAGTGGACGCCCCTCCTCCTTCCCTCACTCTGTCAGAGGTCCAGCTGTTCCCCGACCCCTCCCGGGATCCCCGACCGCATTTCTGGATCATGCCGGATCTCTGGCCTGCCGTAGTGTCCCTTTGGTTGAAGCCCAGGGCCTCCTATCCCAGCCCAGCCCAATCAAGTCCAACTGCCCTGGGGATGGGGCCTGGAATTTTTTTTTAATGGTGTCTGTCAAGTGCTTACTGTGTGCCAGGCACTGTTCTGAGCAATGGGGTAGGTACAAGGTAATTAGGTTGGACACAGTCTACATCTCACATGGGGCTCACGGTCTTAATCCCCGTTTTATAGATGAGGAAACTGAGCCCAGGGAAGTGAATTGACTTGCCCAAGGTCACATATCAGACAAGTGGCGGAGCTGCGACTCGAAGCCTGGTCCCTCTAACGTCCAGGCCCGGGCTCTATCCAGTAGCCCACACTGCTGTACCCCTCCTCCTTCTCCATCCCCACACCCTGGGCCCCTCATCCCCGGCCTCCCGACTCCCCTCACTTCCTCCCCAGCAAATATTTACAATTGCAAAGTAAACTCCTTGCAAGGGTGGCCAGAGGCCTCAGCCCAGGAGCAGAGGCCTGTGACTCTGACCAGACCTGACCAGACGGTGGAGGACAGGCATCCAGTTAAACTTTGCCCGGCCCCTCCTCCTCCTGCCATCTCACCAATGGATTGAGAGAGGAGAAGGGGGATCAGTGAACCCCTTGGCTGCTGAGACAGAGAACTGCATGGTTCTGTGTCCAACGTAATAAACTTGTATGTGCCTGAGATTCAGAGAGATCTGGGTACTAACCTTGCTCCGTCACTTGTCTGCTGTGTGACCTTGGGCAAGTCACTTCACTTCTCTGTCCTCAGGCCCCTCATATGAAAAACGGGGGTTAAGACTGTGAGCCCCACCTGGGAACGGGACTGCGTCCATCCTGCTTGCTAATCTTGTATGTACCCCAGTGCTTAGAACAGTGCTTGGCACATAGTAAGCACTTAACAAATACCATCGTTATTACCCCAGTGCTTAGGACACTGTTTGACACATAGTAAGCACTTGACAAATACCATTAAGAAAAAGAATTGGCAGGGTTGAGCTGAAACTGGGCACAGTGTCAGGGGGGTGGGGGGAGGTGAGGGGCAGGCGGCCATTCCTGGTGGGAATAGCGGTGGGACAGAGCCTAGGCTTGGAAGCCTATCAGAGATTGAGGGGTAGTCCCTGAGTCCTCATGTCTTGGGGACCCTGGCAACCAGGTGGAGGCTGGGAGGAACTTGGGGAGGGGCCCCCTCTCCCCAAACTGGGGAAAGGAAAGACGAAGCAGTGAAAAGGGTAGAAAAGGGAACAGAGTGAGGGGGAAAGAAATGCTGGGGAAAAGAGTGAAGGGCACACATCATCTTCCCTCTAGACCGTAAGCTTGTGTGGGCAGGAAATGTGTTGATTGTTCTTTTGTACTCTCCCAAGCACTTATTACAGTGCTCTGCACACAGTAAGCGCTCAATAACTATGATTGACCGACTGACTTCACCCCCGTCCATCCTGTCTGGGGCGGAAGCCTCCCCTGCCCAGATGGAGGCCGCCTAGAAGGTTCAGCTCTCGTTGCATAGGGACAGCTGAGACCCCACAGAGACAGGGCTCCCGCACACCTGGCTGCTTAGACAGGTGATGAGGCCTGGGCCAGGGCAGACACCCAAGGACACAGCCGGGGCCAGTAGACAGGGTCGATCCGGGAGCTTCAGCCCCGACCCTGGGCTCGGGACTAGATTGGCTGCCCGCACTGTGGGCCTGGGAACTGGGAGGTGGGTGCCTCCCCTCCCCTCCTTTCTCCAGCCTCTCCCCTCCGCCTGCATGCTGCCACAGTTGGCCGTTTTGGTTTCTTTGGTAAATACAGTTCAAGTGGAAGGCGGGACAGAAGGTGGAATTCCGTGACCGTCCTCCGTAATGTCAGGCGGCTGGTCACCCTGGCAACAAAGGACGGGAGGTTGTGGGGCAAGTGGCGTAGGAAGTAAGGGCAGGGGCTTGAAGTCCGGGGCCAGGAGAGGCGGGCAGAGGCTGTAGGAGAGAGCCCACACAGCGTCAAACCTGCTCTAATTTCTTTTTAATGGTATTTGTTAAGCGCCTGCTATGTGCCGGGGATGGTACTAAGTGCTGGAGGTAGACATGAGCTAATCAGCTTGGACGCGGTCCCTGTCCCATATGGGGCTCACAGTCTTAATCCCCATTTTGCAGATGAGGGAATGGAGGCATAGAGAAATGAAGTGACTTATCCAAGGTCCCACAGAAGACAAGTGGCAGAGTCATGTTTAGAACCCAGGTCCTTCTGACCCACGAGCTTGTAAATAAAAAAAAAATTGCAGATATGTACGGAAGTGCTGTGGGGCTGAGGGAGGGGTGAACAAAAGGGAGCAAATATATGTGTAAGGGTCATGCAGAAAGTGGGAAAAGAGGAAATGAGGGCTTAGTCGGGGAAGGCCTTTGGATATGTGCCTTCAGTAAGGTTTTGAAGGTAGAGAGAGTGATCGTCTGTCGAGCATGAAGAGGAAGGGCATTCCAGGCCAGAGGCAGGACTTGGATGAGAGGGCCATGGCAAGGCAGATGAGATGGAGGTACAGTGAGTAGGTTGGCATCAGAGGGGCGAAGTGTGGAGCCGGGTTGTAGTGGGAGAGCAGTAGGAGGGGGCAAGCTGACTGAGGGCTTTCGTATCTCCTCCAGGAAGCCTTCCTGGCCTCAGCTGTCATCGCCTGACCTTATTTTCCCTCCCTACTGTCTCTTCCACGCACTTAGTTGCACCACCCCCATCCAAGCTGGCTGTCAAGGGTGTGAGGCTGGTAGTTTGGAAAATGAACTGAATCAAAGCCCAAGCCTGGCCTCAGACCTCCCTTCCCTTCCCAAGAGATCCTGCCCCTCACAGGCTGTAAGAAAGCTGGGTTGCCCATTCTCATTCCTGAGGCTCCTCTGGTCTTCTTTGTCTCAAGCTGGAAGTTGGGATTCAATTTTAATATCCTCTTTCCAAGGAACCTGATGTGGTCAGAGACTTTATAGCCTTTTTCCCAGACCCCCACAAAACTACATGGGGAGTGGAGGAGAGGGAGGGAAGGAGCGATTCCATCCCCATGGGCACGTCACTGCCTCGCAGTGTCTCCACCTGGAAAATGGGGGCAGATCCATCAGGGGGCCTCGAAATGGGGACCCAGGGGTCCCAAGTGTCCCTGGGTTGGCAGGTGGGGTTTCAGGAATGACATCTCCCAGAAACGCGTGGGACTCACAGGTACCTGGGTGGAAGTAGGGGGGACGCTACGCCCCTTAGGCCCCCTGGGATTTCTACCGAAGGTCCAAGGGGGTCGTCAGGAGGTAGAGGGCGAGGTGCACGTGCCCCTGCCCGTCGGAGTCCGCCGTGGCAATGGCGTTGTCACGGGCGCCACTGAGGCCCGCGCTCCTCCGTTACAGATGCAGCTCGCACCCTGGACTTCTCGACGGCCTCTGCCCGCCGGGGCCCCGGCCCTCGCAGTCCCGTGCTCCAGCCCAGCGCTACCTCAGGTGAGCGAGGGGGCGAGGGGCCAGGAGTGAGGGACCGGGCTGGATGCTCGTGGGGGCGGGGACGGGGAGCACAAGTCCCTCAGGCCTTCCCTGTCTGTCTCCAGAAGGAAGAGGGCAGGGTCCCATGTTGGGAGGAAAGAACCTTGCACCATTAAAAGAGAGAGTGGGGCCTGAAATAACCATGGCGACCTGCGGGTACTGCAGCATTTCAATCTGCCAGAATGAGAGCAATTAACCGTAATTAGCTCCGGGAAATTGATTGGCCCAGGCCCAGGGCAGGGGCGGGGGGGCTCTACACACACCCTCCCCTCCTTTCCTCACCCTCCCCACCGCCTCCCAGCCCAGGATGCTGGTGAGGAAGTTAAGGAGTTGCAGGATTTTCCATTCCAGTGGCTCACGAATGTTATTTTCCTTTTGTAAATCCAAGCTGCAGCTCAGATCAGTTCTGTTAAAAGGAGGCACAAAAAGGCTTTTTGCAAGCAAGGGGGAACCAAAGGTGGAGCCGGAAGGGGCGCGGAGTTTGGACGGGTGGGCGGGCGGGCCTGTCCGAAGAGAAGAGTGCCTCCTGCTCCGAATTGCAGGATGCCCGGCGCTACCTACTGCCCCTCGGGGGGTCTCATGGCAGCTGCTGAACCATTTGGGACAGTTGGGGCATCACCTGCCGGAGAGGAGGGGAGCCAAGCTTCCTTTGGCTTTTTCAGGGTGTCTGAACTGCAGCAAGGTGCTGGAGCTGACGGAGCGACTGAATCTGCTGGAGTCTAAGGTCAGTCGAGCGTGACACAGGGACCTCTTCCCCCTTGCCCACTTGAGCTCCCTGGCCCCTCTACACATGGCAGCGTGGCTCAGTGGAAAGAGCTCGGGCTTTGGAGTCAGAGGTCATGGGTTCAAATCCTGGCTCCGCCACTTGTCAGCTGTGTGACTTTGGGCAAGTCACTGAACTTTTCTGGGCCTCAGTTACCTCATCTGTATATTGGGGGTTGATACTGTGAGACCCCCATGGGACAACCTGATCACCTTATAGCCTCCGCAGTGCTTAGAACAGTGCTTTGCACATAGTAAGCGCTTAATAAATGCCATTATTATTATTGTTACTATGAGTTCCCCATGACCTCCGGAGAGGCCAAAATTGTTCTGGAGAGGGAATGAAGGGTATCAATCCTCTGGGCACCAGACCACCTCCCTCCTCCCCCAAACCCAGTTACCAGGGCATCTTGAACTCATGGTTTCCTGTCCACTCCAGGCCCAGCACTTAAGTGCCAGCTCTTCATGTGAGCATCACGGGGGAAATGGAGATCGGGAGAGGATAAGCTTCAAAGAGCCACCCTTTTGGGTGTTTTAAGCTGTGATGGTCTCAGGCCTTCCACCCACAATACTTGAGTGCTTTCTCTGTGCAGGGCACCGAACCAAGCATTTAGAGAGATTACTGTAGCAGTCTTGATCCTTGCCTTCGGAGTTTACAGTCTAGCGGGAAGGTCAGACACTGAAATTACAGGCAGGGGAAGCAATGTAGTTTAAAGATCTGTCCAAATATTTATACGGGGGAGGGGGTTAGCGAGTGCTTAGGGTGAGAACTCCAGGTAAACTTGTGGTGGTGCTGGAAACGGGTCTTATCAAACCTGGGATGAGCCAGGCTGAAACCAAACAGCCGTGAGGGCCACTGCCCACAGGGAGAAGGCTTCAAAGGTCTCAGTTGCCATGGTCCAACTTTCTCTCCTTTCCAGGTGGCTGTGCTGTCATTGCCCGGTCCCCCACCCAGGGGACCCCTCAAAGCCAAGGGGATGGCAGCACCCGTCTCTGCCCCTCTTTGGGGGTCACTTGTTGTTCACAAAAGCCCTGGGGAGGAAGGCCCCAAAGGTGAGTAGGGGTCGGGGGTGTGGAGGCCGGATGGGGCCAGTAATTAATCCATCAGAGGTATTTATGGAGCGCTTATGGTGTGCAGAGCACTGTATCAGGTGCTTGGGAGAGTACAGTGCATCCTCTGCCCACAAGGAGCTTAGGTTGGAATGGGCCAGGAGGATCGTGGCAGAGCAGATCACCTCTGTTTCCCAGGCTGGGGACCCCAAACCCAAGCCCTGGGCCTGCAGGTCAGTGGGGGTGGGAGACCACGGCCCCAGCAAGGGTGGTGGCTACGGGACTGTTGTCCAAGGCAGGCCTCTAGCCCCAGCGCTATTCAGGCCAGAAGGGCTCGGTCCAGTGATGACGATGACCAGGCATTGATCCGGGGGCGGGCCCTGGACCTCTGGGGGTGTTGCCCCATGTTATCTGGGAGACCCTCTGCCCTGGGGATGAGGGGGGCTGCCTGCCCATCCTCTCAGGCACCAGTTTGGAGGGAGCACTAATGTCCTGCCCTCTGCCTCCCTGAATTCCTCAGCCAGAGAGAGTGAAGCCGGGGAGGGGGGGCATATTCACTTGGCGTTCTTTCAATTGTGGTTCATTCTATCATATTATTGAGCGCGTACTGTGTACAGAGCACTGTACTAAGCGCTTGGGAAAGTACAGTAGAACAATAAGCAGACGCATTCCCTGCCCATAAGGAGCTTACAGTTTAGAGGACAAGCTGTTGGTTGGTTGAAGCAATGGAGAACGGGGGTGCCCCAGGAGTTGGCATGCAAGAGGACCGAACAGAGAGGGACAGAAAAAGTCTCCAAGCCTGGACAGAGCTGAACATTGCCTAAAGCAGGCAGCGGCAGTTGGCTGGGGACTCTGGGCTGGGTATTCTTGGGAGCAGGGAGGGTTGGAGGGCTCTTGGGACCGACGAGGAAGCAGGGAGAAAGGGTGGGTCATATCTGGCTGTTCCCAACAGGGAACGAGACCCAGTCAGGTCATCCAGGTCCTTGCCCTGCAGGTCCCAGGACTCTGTGGGGATTGAGATGGCCAGGGGCCCTGAAGATGGGTACCTCGAGCCGGGAGCCGGGGAGTAGCAGGTCTGACTGCCACCCCTGCTGGAGCCTGATAGGCATTTTTTTCTCTCAGGGAGGCTGGGGTCCCCGGGCCCAAAAGGAGACACCGGGGAGCCGGGCCCATCTGGGGCCCCTGGGCTGAAGGGATCTGCTGGGTCTCCAGGTAAGTCACGCGTAACCCTGGCTGTCGGGTTCCTCCCCTGGTTCTGGCTTGGCTGGGCCACCTCTATCTTGGTTTTACCGGGGAGACGGCTCAGGGCGTTACCCTCTCCTTGGAGCCTCAGGATTTGCCATTGAGCTTTGGTGTCCACCCACTGAGTCTCCTGATCTTTTATGAGCTATAGGGCTAGTGAGTGATGGTTGGGGAGGCACCTGGCCTTTATCTCTGCCAGGCTCGTGTACCAAGGGAGGCTGAGAGCCATCTGTCTGCCTACCTGTGGCTCATGGGTAACTGTTGGGTCCCTGGCAATTGAGGATGGCTAATCTTCTCCATCTCTCTAAGGGTTGTTTGGGTTTCCCATTCAGGGTTGTTCAGCAGTTCTGTGCTCCTCCCCCTGACCCCAGGCTTTCAACTATGTAGGACCAGGGACTCGAGCGGGCAGCGGGTAAATCCCTGCCCTCCCTGCTGCTCAGGGCCTTGCCTTCTAGAATCCTCAGAATTTACCATTGGACCTCATGGCTCACCCCCTCACTCCCTGACCTCTCACCCCTTGTCTCTGTGTCCAGGGCTGCAGGGCCCTCCGGGACGTCCAGGTCGGGATGGTGCCGTGGGCTCTCCAGGAGAGAGGGGCCCCCCCGGGCCCCAAGGTCCACCCGGTCCCCCTGGCCCACTCAAGCCGCCCAACTCCCAGAGCTCCGAGCAGGGTAAGTGCTGCCCTGGCTAAGGGACAGGTCAGGGGGGCGGGGTACGAAGGGATGGGCAGGAGGCTCTCCAGGGGCCCGAGTCCCACAACGAGGGCCAAGCAGCCCGATGTGGGGGAGTGGGGCTGGGGGCGATAAGGACTATTTAGTGATAATGATGGCATTTGTTAAGCACTTACTATGTGCCAGGCACTGTACCAGACACTGGGGTGGTCACAGGGAAATAGATGAAGAAAATGAAAGGCTGGGAATCCTGGTCAGTCCCTCCTCCATGTCCCTCCTTCCTTCTCCTATGCCAGAGCCCCTTACCCTGGGGTAGAGGAAGCTGTAAACACCACTAAATCTACCCTTCCTGCCCTCAGGCCCTGGGGCTAGAGGAAGGAGTCTTTCCCAGGCTTCCAGCATCCCTCTCTGCCCACACAGCTGTTAGTGTCTCAGCAAAGACCATAGACAACTGACTGGGGCTGTTCTGTCAACTTGGCCTGTCCTGGACAAGCCTCGGGTCTGAAACCATTGGAGAAGAAGGCTAACTTCTTAACTCCTTCTTCTCCCCGCCCCCACCCTCAGGGGTATATTCCTGGTCTGGTCCAGGCATCTGATAGGATGTGGGGCCCACCTTGCCAGCTGTAAGCCTGGGAAGAGGGAACTGAGCTGACTGCATGTCCCAGGGTGCTCTAGTCTGTTCACCCCCTAACCAGATTCATTCATTCATTCATATTTATTGAGTGCTTACTATGTGCAGAGCACTATACTAAGTGCTTGGGACAGTACACTAGAACATTAGACACATTCCCTGCCCGCAAAGAGTAATAACAATAATAATAATTCTGGTACTTGTTAGAGGCTTACTATGTGCCAAGCACTGTTCTAAGCACTGGGGTAGGTACAAGTTAATCAGGTTGGACCCAGTTGGACTCAGGTTTCAGTAGTAATGGCCCCTGCTCAGGAGTGGTCAGATGGCTGGGTTCATGGGGTTCTGGTCCCCAGACCCAGAGGTGGGGGAGGAGGCGGGGACTGTGATGTGTTCCACAACCAACAACTGGTGTATTTCCCCAATTGGACGGGGCCCGGTCGAGGTTCGTGTTCTCCATTCCCCTCAGCCACTCCCCCAGCACCTCCTGGCCCTTGGCAAGATCCCGCCATGACAGTAACCACTTCAGGGACCCGAGTAGGGTGTAGGGGCCCGTGGGCATCACTAGGTGCCTCTTCAGCCCACCCTTCCTGTCCTTGGCAAGTGGGGCACAGGGTGTTCCCACAGTCCATGGCTGCACAGGGATTAACCTGGAACAACTGGCCACCCAGTCCCCATCTTGGGTGCACTTGCCTCGCCCTCTGCCCGGGCCATGGGACCATCTCCAGACTGCCCCCGGGTTCTAGGCTCGCTTTTCAAGGCCCAGCCAGTTCCAGGGATGTGGGCCCCAGCCTCCTCTATGCCTGTCTGCCCTGGCTTTGTTCTGTCTCCCACAGAGAGAATGAGGTCCCTCCTGCCAAGTGCTCTTCCCAGATGCTTGGAGAGACTCGGAGGAGAGTGGGGCAGCAGCGGGAGGATGGCACCTGTGTGACATCTCCCCTCCCCACTCACTGCAACCTAAACTAAGGGTGCAGAACTCGCCCCATGTGCAGCACCACACGTGTGTACGACCATTTCTTCCAAACCCGCATTGCGGCCAATCCCGCCTGCTGTAGCGATATCTCCATGGTCAGTGGCAGGTTGTCACATGACTTTAGACCCTTCTCTGTGGTCGTGCTACCATCTTTTCAGAAAGGTTGTGTCTTTCCCAGCTAGGCCTGGCGGCTTCTCGGAGGCCTGACGTTAGAGGCTTACTATGTGCCAAGCACTGTTCTAAGCACTGGGGTAGGTACAAGTTAATCAGGTTGGACCCAGTTGGCTGGCTGGGCCTGGCAGCTTCTCGGAGGCCTGACGTCAGGTGGACGCCGTCGGCCGGGCCGGCCTCCTCACTCTCCCTCCTCTGCCTCCAGGAGACTCGCTGCTGTCCAACACCTTCATGGAAGCCGGAGGTCGGGGTCTCCAGGGCCCCGTGGGACCCAGGGGTAAGTCAGGACCCACCGGGAGAATCTTGGAAGAGCGAGGATGGTCCTGAGGGAGCCTCCTTTGAGGAGAGGGTGTGGGTGGGTCCCCCAGTGGGCTGACGGGGTTCCTATGGGCTCAGAGTTGGGCGGCGAAGGGCTTGAGGGAACCAACCGAAACAACAGAATAGGTAAGGCAGAGGGCTGTTCCCCAAGCCCCAGCCCCTTTTCTGCCTGGGGGACTGGATCCAGCCAGACCAGGGCTGCCATCTCCTCAGGGCAGGGCCAAAGCAGTCTCTGCTCTCGTTTCAGGTCTTCCCGGACCAACGGGCCGCCCAGGCACCCCTGGGCCCGAGGTGAGTGATAGCTGGGAAACCGATTCCTCCCACTGACACGCGTTCAGATGTCGGGGCTCCTCTAGGGGCTGAGCCTGCCTCACCCCTGGGCCCTGGACAGGTGGCAGCTGGGGGCTGGTTGGGGAGCGGTTTCAGGCTTAAGGCCCAGCCTGGGCCAGGGATTTGAGGATGAGGGCCTGAGGCTCTGCACATTTTGGGGGAAGAGTTTGCCCTAGGGGTCACTTAACGGGCTGCGGTACGTGTGCTGATGTTCCTTTCTTTTGGGTAGGGGGTTCCCGGCCCAGCTGGCAGGAATGGAGCCATCGGGCCTCGAGGAGAGAAGGGAGACAGGGGAGACGGGGTAAGTGCCTGTATGCAGGCCCCCACCAACAGAGGGCTGGGTTTCCAGGCAGGGGCTTGGGGATCTCTATCCACCGTTCCAAGCAGTGGTTTTCAAGCAGGGTGATGGTTATGGGGGTACCTGGCCCCGAATCCCACCTTTATCAGGCTTGTGTGCTAAGGAAGGCAGAGAACAGTTTGCCTTCGCTGTCCATCCCTGCATGGATCCCTGGGGCCCTGAATATCCATGTGGCTGTCCCCACCGACCCTTCCACGGTCCGTTTCCTGTCACTCCTCAGCTCCACCTCACCTCACACACCGTCCTGGGCATACACGTGACATCACCTTCTCTAATCGCTGTATAGTCTCTACCCCCACCAACTCGGAAATTCCTCTGTCAGGCCCCAACCTCTTCACTTGCTCTCTCCCCATATACCCACACCCAGGAAATCCGTCCCGTTTCCCCACAGAGACCTCCAGTCTTTTGACTCCTTCCAGTGTTCTAAAACCCTCACACCCCATTTGGACTCCATCCCCAAACTACCTTCTTGAGGCACAGACGGATGCACTCCACACCATCCCTCATATATGCCAGACCGCCACTCTCACCTCTTCTGAAGCCTTATTAAGATCACATCTCCAGAGGCCCTCCCCAATTAAGCCGTATCTTTCCCAGCTCCCTCTCCCTTCTGCTCTTATGCCCTTGACTCTGTTCCCTTTAAGCATTTGGTATTTGCCCCACAGTACTCATCTACAATTCCAAATTGTATCATCCTCTTTCCAAGCATTCAGTACAGTGCTCTGCACACAGTAAGCACCTGATTTAGAGTCAGATCAGTGATCTTTATGATTTATTTATATTAACGCCTCTCCTGCCACATTGTAAGCTCACTATGAGCAGGAAACTTATTTTCCAACTCTGTCCTCTCCCAAGTGCTCCTCTCACAGTAAGCACTCCAGTACCATTGACTGATGTCAGCATGGCTCAGTGGAAAGAGCACAGGCTTTGGAGTCAGAGGTCATGGGTTCAAATCCCAGCTCCGCCAATTGTCAGCTGTGTGACCTTGGGCAAGTCACTCAACTTCTCTGTGCCTCAGTTCCCTCATCTGTAAAACAGGGATTAAGACTGTGAGCCCCCTGAGGGACAACCCGATCACCTGTAACTTTCCCAGCACTTAGAACAGTGCCTTGCACATAGTAAGTGCTTAATAAATGCCATCATTATTATTATTATCTGTCAACATTTGGGTATCTGAGCAAAAGCAGCTGAAGATGGTTCACCTCCACCATCTCTCCAAGTGTCATCTGGGGTGCCCAGGACCTTCCGCTGTGTAGGATTGGGACTTTCCACCTGTTTTGGAGGAGTTCCCGCCCTTCCTGCAGCTGTAGCTAGAGCCTTTTCTCCCTCCTCTCCCCCTCCCCTGCTGGCAGCCGAACTCTTAAGTCCATCCCATGGCTGCAGTTGGGAAAAGTGGAGGTTCTGCGGGACTCGGGGAACCCTGGCCCGGGCGCCCCCATTTCCCACCCCCTTAACGGCATCTCCTTTGTTTAACAGGGACCCCGAGGAGAACCTGGCTCTAAGGGCTCAGCAGGACCACAGGTACGTGCCGTCCTCTGCCTCCTTCCCCTTCCCTCCTACCTGGGCCCGGTTCTGGCCCTCGGCGGCAAGAAGGTGCACCAGCCTGGGTTGGCGAGGCTCACCCTAGCTGTCTCTCTCACTGTCTGTCCGTCTCTCTTTCTCTCCCACTGCAGGGAGAACCAGGTCCCAAAGGTGATCCCGGGGAGAAGGGGCACTGGGTAAGCTATCTCCAGTCACAGACTTCTTCTGGGTTCTAGTCAGTGCCGCTCTGTGCCCGCCATCCCAAGCAGGGTACGTTGGCAGACCTGGGAAGGGGAGTTGGCTGAACCTTGGCACATCTCTTCTCCTCCTCCTGCCTAGGCCCCCGACTCATCCATGTTTGCCCTCCTCTGCATCACCCCTCTCTCTCTCTCTCTCTATCCCGGCAGCTCCCTTCACGGATTTAAGAGTTTCTTTCATCTACAGGGGGAAGGGTTACACCAACTGCGAGAGGCTCTGAAGATTTTAGCCGAGAGGGTTTTAATCTTGGAAACAATGATTGGGCTCTATGGTGAGTAGATGGACATAGGGCGTGGGGCCGAAAGTGAGCGAGAGGGGTGCCTCGGGTAGCTTCCTCCTGGGGCCTCCTGAGGGTTTCCAATGCCTGGACTGCGGTGGTGGCAGCTTGGTTCCTTTCCCTTTCCCTTTGTCTCTTCTCCTCTCATCTCCCCTTCCCTCGCCTTCTCTCCCCTCCCTGTCTCCCCTTTCTTTCTTTACTTTCCTTTTCTTTTCCTTTTCTTTCTTTTTCTGTTCCTTTTTCTTTCTTTTCCTTTTTCTTCTATTTTTTCTTTTTCTTTTCCTTTTTTCTTTTCCTTTCTTTTTCTTCTTTTTCTTTCTTTTTCTTTTCCTTTCTTTTTATTTTTCTTTCTCTCTTTCCCTTTTTCTTTTCCTTGCTTTTTCTTTTCCTTTTCCTTTCTATTTCTTTTCCTTTTCCTTTCTTTCTCTTTTTTCTTTTCCTTTTCCTTTCTTTCTCTTTTTTCTTTTCCTTTTTCTTTCCTTTCTTTTTCTTTTCCTTTTTTCTTTTCCTTTCTTTTTCTTTCCTTTCTTTTTCTTTCCCTTTTTCTTTCTTTTCCTTTCTTTTTACTTTCCTTTCTTTATTTTCTTTTTCTTTTTTTTCTTTATTTTCCTTTCTTTGTCTTTGTCTTTTCCTTTTTCTTTCTCTCCCCTCTCCCCTCAAATTCCCCTGCACTGAGTGAGCTCTTGGAACCAGGCAGATTGTTCACCACCCTTCCATCCTATCCTGTCCCTTCCATCCTATCTGTCAAACCCTAGGCTGGGGGAGGGCGAGTGGTTTCCACCCCACCAGAGAACGTCCTGCTGATGCCAGGTGCCAGACTGGAAGGGAACACTGGCAGTCAAGGTGGGTGGTGGTGAGCCCCTGCCACTAGCTTAGGGCTTAGGGCTTATTTTAGAGAAAGTTCTCACCATTCCAGGCCTCCTCACTGGGTTGCGTTGGAGGCCTGCTCTCTGGACTCCATCCTTCACTGCCAAGTGAAGGTGCCCTTCTTTCAAGGTGACCGACCGGGCCAGTGCGTCCTTAGTGGGGGATGGTGATCGACCCGTGTTTGGGTGATTGGTGCCTGGGCTTGGCCTCCAACCCTCCACCGGAGGGTGAATTAGCACTGTCTGCTCTTAATCTCCCATTAGGCCATTAGCTTACAAACCCTCCTGTAGCAGCAGCAACAGCAGCAACAGCAGCCTACCCAGCGGGAGCTCCTGGCCAGGAGGGTCACCTTGTTGGAAGCCTTCATCTGGCCAGGTAACCAAAGGCACTGGGGGAGAGGGGCTGGAGGGGGGGGCTGGGCAGGGGCACACAACAGAAGCCTTTGCATGAAAACTTCCTTTTGTGGTGCCCTACCTCTAGCAGAGGGTAATCTCCTAGAGAACAGGAATTGAGTATAATAAAGTGAGCAGCAAAGATGCGATTGATCAGGTACTCCCAGGGAATGTGCCTCGGGATTCCTTGCTTCCTTTTAGGAGCACCGCACTTCCTCTTTTATTACCATATGACCTGGCATTGAGCCCTACCGTGAATTAAGGCTACTCTCTGGATTGTCCCTGGGGTTAGTGAAGCATTCCCTACCTACGGCTGACGGATCAATCGATAGATACCACAACGGCTGCTCTGGCTTTCCTTTCCACAGGTGCGCCCGCCTTTCTTGCTTGAGAAACTGCTCCCTGACCACCACGAAGGTAACACTGTCCTTCTCCCCTTCCTCCCACAGAGCCGGAGCCAGGCTCGGGGGCCGTGCCCCCGGGCATCGGCTTCCCCCGGGGAAAGCGTGGAAGCGCAGCCGCTCGTGGGTTGGGCTCGCAACCTCTGCCTCCCAGGGCCCCGGATCCCAGTGACTGAGACCGCCTCCTCCCCTGGAGTCTCAGGGGGAGGGAGGAGGCCGGGGCTGCTCCCAGAAACTGGCGCACAATTGCTTCACCCAACTGTCCGGACCCTTTTCTACATCCGTGAGCCTGGAAGGGACCGTTTGGGCCTCCCTGGTGTCCGCATGCCAGCAGGGAGTGCCTGGCCTCGGCGTGGACCGTCACCACTGGATACAAGGGACTGAAATCACCGTTCCTTCTTCTACTGTGACCGGGCTCTGCCCTGTGGAATGTTTCCAAGGTGGGTTGGCTGGTGGGGGGGACGGGAGAGGGGAAGCAAGCCGAGGACCCCCTCTCCCCCTCTCCCCCCCCACCCCCCCCGACACTGCTGGGCAGAGCATGAGCCGGGTCAGCGTGGCCCCGTGCTGACAGGCATACGGCTGTCGCTCTGAGCCGGGAAGTCGATCGCTCAAGCGCGGGGCCCTAGGGCTGATCGGGGCAGCCTCTTGCTTGGTGTCCCCTGTGCTCGGTCAGGCTGTGGCCGGGGTTGGGGGTGCGTGGGTTGTAAATGTCTGTAACAATAATGAGGCCAAGGGCGATCACTGTATTTAGAAATAAAGGCCCCTGTGCATTCGAACCTGCCTGAGGAATGGTTTCCTGGAGAATTGAGCACTTCCCAAGTGCTTAGTACAGTGCTCTGCACACAGTAAGTGCTCAATAAATACGATGGAATGAATGAATTTAGCGGGATGCAGGGGTGGGAGTTGGGAGTGCATCACTCTGCTTGGCCTTAACCGCCCCTCTGAGGGCTGCAGGTTCTCCTCCCCACTGCACCTAAGATTTAAGCCAAACTGTCAGTTCTGTTACCACGGCGGGCAGCTCAGTCCTCCTCTGGTTTGGACCCCTTAAAGGCAGGAAGCTCTGGCTCGTGGCTACTGGGGGCAACTCTTCCAAAAAGCCCCCTACACTTCGGGGATCATTTTGCCACCGCCCCCTCCCCCGGCACACTTACCTGTGTTCTTTTTCAAGCAAAATCCACAGTGTCATTCTAGGGTCCCCAAGGCCCAAAACCTTACCCTTCAGCAGTTCGGGATTTTGATAGGGCCAAGAGGGCCTTAAAAGCTAAGGCTCTTAGGTTCTTAGCACTAAGGAGAGAAAGTGCAAAGTAATTTAATCGTCACCCAGGAAATCTTAAAGGAGGTAAGAATTTAAGGCCAGGCCTCTGTGCTTCCTTAAGGAAAAAAGACCCAGCCGTTCGAGCACCTCAGGGCCGAACGCGGGAAAGGGGACTGGAAAGCCTGGGTTCCGACACGGGCCGCTTTGCTGGGCTGGCTAGGGCTAACTAGAGTTGTCGGGGACTACAGTTGTTCTGCCCCAACATCCTCGAGCAGGCTCTGAATATTTGAAGGGGAAACTACCCAGTCGGCACACACTAAGAAATTGGGGACACTCGATTTGGTTTGACATTAACTTTGGTAAATTCAGAATCTCTGGATCCAAGTCTAAGGGGAGAGAAACCAAAACTGACACGAGGGGCGGTCACGCAGGGTTCATCGGGTCATTTAAGGTGAAATGGGACTTTAAACCGCTCGCTGAAAATTTTCCCGATTTCAAAAGTGAAAGCGGGGTCACCCAAGGACACAAATGGGGTCACAGGGAGTTCAGGGGGGCATCTGAGGACACGAGGGGGGTCACGGAGGGGTCATCGGGTCATTTGAGGTGAAATCGGACTTTAAACCGTTCACGGAAAATTTTCCCGATTTCAGAAGTGAAAGTGGGGTCATCTGAGGACACAAATGGGGTCACGGCGAGTTCATGGGGGCATCTGAGGACACGAGGGGGGTCACAGAGGGGTCATCGGGTTATTTGAGGTGAAATCGGACTTTAAGCCGTTCACGGAAAATTTTCCCGATTTCAGAAGTGAAAGTGGGGTCATCTGAGGACACAAATGGGGTCACGGCGAGTTCATGGGGGCATCTGAGGACACGAGGGGGGTCACGGAGGGGTCATCGGGTCATTTGAGGTGAAATCGGACTTTAAGCCGTTCACGGAAAATTTTCCCGATTTCAGAAGTGAAAGTGGGGTCATCTGAGGACACAAATGGGGTCACGGCGAGTTCATGGGGGCATCTGAGGACACGAGGGGGGTCACGGAGGGGTCATCGGGTCATTTGAGGTGAAATCGGACTTTAAACCGTTCACGGAAAATTTTCCCGATTTCAGAAGTGAAAGTGGGGTCATCTGAGGACACAAATGGGGTCACGGCGAGTTCATGGGGCATCTGAGGACACGAGGGGGGTCACGGAGGGGTCATTGGGTCATTTGAGGTGAAATCGGACTTTAAACGGTTCACGGAAAATTTTCCCGATTTCAGAAGTGAAAGTGGGGTCATCTGAGGACACAAATGGGGTCACGGCGAGTTCATGGGGGCATCTGAGGACACGAGGGGGGTCACGGAGGGGTCATCGGGTCATTTGAGGTGAAATCGGACTTTAAACCGTTCACGGAAAATTTTCCTGATTTCAGAAGTGAAAGTGGGGGTCATCTGAGGACACAAATGGGGTCACGGCGAGTTCATGGGGGCATCTGAGGACACGAGTGGGGTCACGGAGGGGTCATCGGGTCATTTGAGGTGAAATCGGACTTTAAACCGCTCCCGAAAAATTTTTCCGATTTCAGAAGTGAAAGTGGGGGTCATCTGAGGACACAAATGGGGTCACAGCGAGTTCATGGGGGCATCTGAGGACACGAGGGGGGTCACAGAGGGGTCATCGGGTCATTTGAGGTGAAATTGGACTTTAAGCCGTTCACGGAAAATTTTTCCGATTTCAGAAGTGAAAGTGGGGTCATCTGAGGACACAAATGGGGTCATGGCGAGTTCATGGGGGCATCTGAGGACACGAGGGGGGTCACGGAGGGGTCATCGGGTCATTTGAGGTGAAATCGGACTTTAAACGGTTCACGGAAAATTTTCCCGATTTCAGAAGTGAAAGTGGGGTCATCTGAGGACACAAATGGGGTCACGGCGAGTTCATGGGGACATCTGAGGACACGAGGGGGGTCACGGAGGGGTCATCGGGTCATTTGAGGTGAAATCGGACTTTAAACCGTTCACGGAAAATTTTCCCGATTTCAGAAGTGAAAGTGGGGGTCATCTGAGGACACAAATGGGGTCACGGCGAGTTCATGGGGGCATCTGAGGACACGAGGGGGGTCACGGAGGGGTCATCGGGTCATTTGAGGTGAAATCGGACTTTAAGCCGTTCACGGAAAATTTTCCCGATTTCAGAAGTGAAAGTGGGGTCATCTGAGGACACAAATGGGGTCACGGCGAGTTCATGGGGGCATCTGAGGACACGAGGGGGGTCACGGAGGGGTCATCGGGTCATTTGAGGTGAAATCGGACTTTAAAGCCGTTCACGGAAAATTTTCCCGATTTCAGAAGTGAAAGTGGGGGTCATCTGAGGACACAAATGGGGTCACGGCTGAGTTCATGGGGGCATCTGAGGACACGAGTGGGGTCACGGAGGGGGTCATCGGGTCATTTGAGGTGAAATCGGACTTTAAACGGTTCACGGAAAATTTTCCCGATTTCAGAAGTGAATGTGGGGTCATCTGAGGACACAAATGGGGTCACGGCGAGTTCATGGGGGCATCTGAGGACACGAGGGGGGTCACGGAGGGGTCATCGGGTCATTTGAGGTGAAATCGGACTTTAAGCCGTTCACGGAAAATTTTCCCGATTTCAGAAGTGAAAGTGGGGTCATCTGAGGACACAAATGGGGTCACGGCGAGTTCATGGGGGCATCTGAGGACACGAGCGGGGGTCACGGAGGGGTCATCGGGTCATTTGAGGTGAAATCGGACTTTAAACCGTTCACGGAAAATTTTCCCGATTTCAGAAGTGAAAGTGGGGTCATCTGAGGACACAAATGGGGTCACGGCGAGTTCATGGGGGCATCTGAGGACACGAGGGGGTCACGGAGGGGTCATCGGGTCATTTGAGGTGAAATCGGACTTTAAACTGTTCACGGAAAATTTTCCCGATTTCAGAAGTGAAAGTGGGGTCATCTGAGGACACAAATGGGGTCACGGCGAGTTCATGGGGGCATCTGAGGACACGAGCGGGGTCACGGAGGGGTCATCGGGTCATTTGAGGTGAAATCGGACTTTAAACCGTTCACGGAAAATTTTCCCGATTTCAGAAGTGAAAGTGGGGTCATCTGAGGACACAAATGGGGTCACGGCGAGTTCATGGGGGCATCTGAGGACACGAGGGGGGTCACGGAGGGGTCATCGGGTCATTTGAGGTGAAATCGGACTTTAAACGGTTCACGGAAAATTTTCCCGATTTCAGAAGTGAAAGTGGGGTCATCTGAGGACACAAATGGGGTCACGGCGAGTTCATGGGGGCATCTGAGGACACGAGGGGGGTCACGGAGGGGTCATCGGGTCATTTGAGGTGAAATCGGACTTTAAACCGCTCCCGAAAAATTTTTCCGATTTCAGAAGTGAAAGTGGGGTCAATCTGAGGACACAAATGGGGTCACGGCGAGTTCATGGGGGCATCTGAGGACACGAGGGGGGTCACGGAGGGGTCATCGGGTCATTTGAGGTGAAATCGGACTTTAAACCGCTCCCGAAAAATTTCCCGATTTCAGAAATGAAAGCGGGGTCACCCGGGGACACAAATGGGGTCACGGCGAGTTGGGGGGGGCATCTGAGGATATGAGGGGGGGTCACGGAGGGTCCGTGGGGTCATTTGAGTTGAAATGAGACCTTAAACCGCTCTCTGCCAGATTCCCCGATTTCAGAAGTGAAAGTGGGGTCACCCGAGGAGCCAAATGGGGTGACGGGGAGTTCGGGGGGGCATCTGAGGAGGCGAGGGGGGCCACGGGGGGGTTCATCGGGTCATTTGAGGCGAGACGGGGCGCTGTGAAAGTTTTCCCGAGTGGGTTGGGGGCGTGTCGGGGGCGTGGCTCAGCTGCTTGTGCACGTGGAAAAGCCCCCGCTCCTTCTGCTGGGATTGGTGGGGTCCGTTTGTTGTTTTGTTGTTTTTTTTTTTGTGGCAACAGCCGCACCTGTGTCCCCTCGTGCTCTTTCTTCCCCCCGTGCTCCGGGGGCGGGGCCGCCGCCGTCCTCCCTCTGGGTCCTCTGGAAACACTCAAAGGCCGCGGCTGGGGTGGCCGCGGCGCCTGCCAACAATCGTCTAGACAAAAATCGCTATTTATTGAACGCTAAACGGCCCCGAGCAGCCCATGTAGCCCACGGGGGTGTCCACTCTAACCGAAACACGGGGCCGGGGAAAGGGGGGAAAAAAGAGGCACAAAAACAATCCCGTCCGCGGCTACAGGCAAGCTGGGAAACAGCCCGTGGCGGGGGCTTAGCCGGGGAAATGAAAACAATAACAACAACAATGGCATTTATTAAGCGCTTACTCTGTGCAAAGCACCGTTCTAAGCGCTGGGGAGGTTACAAGGTGATCAGGTTGTCCCACGGGGCGGGGGGGGGGCTCACAGTTTTAATCCCCCATTTGACAGATGAGGGAACTGAGGCACAGTGAAGTGACTCGCCCAGAGTCACACAACTGACAATTGGCAGAGGCAGGATTTGAACCCATGACCTCCGACTCCAAAGCCCGGGCTCTTGCCACCGGGCCACGCCGCTTCTCGTGGATCACAATCACAAGGATCGCAGTTACACATAATAATACTAACGATGGTATTTGTTGAGCACACACTACGTGCCAGGCACCGTACTGAGCGCCCGGGGGTGGCTGAGAAGCGGCGTGGCTTAGCGGAAAGAGCCCGGGCTTGGGAGTCAGAGGTCGTGGGTTCTAATCCCGACTCCAACTCTTGTCAGCTGGGTGACTTTGGGCGAGTCACTTCACTTCTCTCTGCCGCCACCGCTTGTCAGCTGGGTGACTTTGGGCGAGTCACTTCGCTTCTCTGTGCCGCCACCGCTTGTCAGCTGGGTGACTTTGGGCGAGTCACTTCCCTTCCCTCTGCCTCAGTTACCTCATCTGTCAAATGGGGATGAAGCCGGTGAGCCCCACGTGGGACAACCTGATTGCCTTGTATCCACCCCAGCGCTTAGAACAGTGCTTGGCACATAGCAAGCGCTTAACAAATACCATAATAATAATTATTATTATTATACAAGCAATCGGGGGGTGGGGGGGGGGGGTCGCGGCCCTGAGAAGGGAAGCGACTGTGAGTCTTTTAGACTGTGAGCCCACTGTTGGGTAGGGACTGTCTCTACATGTTGCCAATTTGTACTTCCCAAGCGCTGAGTACAGTGCTCTGCACATAGTAACTGCTCAATAAATACGATTGATGATGATGATGATGACTCGCCCAAGGTCCCACCGCGGGCGAGTGGCGGGGGCGGGATTAGAACCCAGGTCCTTCCGACTGCCGTCCTGCTGTGGGGAAAACCCGGAGTAGCGGCAGAGTCTGAACACGGCCCTAAACTTATCACGTACCATTATTCTTATTATCACCTACCCTGGCGTTTAGAAAAGTGCCTGGCACATAGTTAGCACTTAACGGGTACCATTACTTTTATTACTGTCAATCCCAGTACTTAGAACAGTGCCTGGCATATAATAAGCACTTAACATGGCCCTAAACGCTGAGGCCGGGGACCGGATCCGTCCGCACACCTCTGCAGCACCGGGCTCGCCCAGGCGCTCAGTACAGTGCTCTGCCCACCACGGTAAGCGCTCGAGGCCGAAGGATCGCCTACTATGTGACGGCCCGCTTGGCTACTCTGGGCCTCAGTTCCCTCATCGGGAAAATGGACGGATTGCAGACTGTGAGCCCGAGGCGGCGGGGGCGGGGGGCGGGAGTTGCGTCCAACCTGGTTACCTTGTATCTACCCCAGCGCTTAGAACAGCACTTGGCACCTATTAAGCGCTTACCTAATACCGGTAAATTAAAAAAAAAAACAATAACAAACCACAATTAGTAGAAGTGTAGTCTAATGGATAAAGCACAAACCCGGGAGTCGGAAGGCCTTGGGTTCAAATCCCGGCTGGATTTAGGGCGTTCCGCTTCTCTGGGCCTCAGTTGCCTCAGCTGGAAAACGGGTTGAAGACTGTGAACCCCACGGGGGGCACGGCCTGGGTCCAACCGATGACTTGGTACCTACCTGGATCCAAACTGCTTATCTTGTATATCTCTCCCTTGAACAGTGCCCGGCACATAGTAACAGCTTAACAGATACCATCATTATTATAATTATAATTATTATTATTGTTGTCTACCCCAGCACTTACCTAGCACATAATAAACACATTAACAGGTGCCATTATTCTTCTTATTTTCTACCCCGGCGCTTAGAACAGTGTCTGGCACATAGTAAGCACTTATCATGTACCATTATTCTTATTATCACCTACCCTGGCATTTAGAAAAGTGCTTGGCACATAGTAAGCACTTAACAGGTACCATTACTTTTATTACTATCAATCCCAGTGCTTAGAACAGTGCCTGGCATATAATAAGCACTTAACATGTACCATTATTCTTATTATCACCTACCCTGGCGTTTAGAAAAGTCCTTGGCACATAGTAAGCACTTAACATGTACCATTACTTTTATTACTATCAATCCCAGTGCTTAGAACAGTGCCTGACATATAATAAGCACTTAACATGTACCATTATTCTTATTATTCTCTAGCCTGGTGCTTAGAAAACTGCCTGGCACATAATAAGCACTTAACAGGTTATTCTTATTATCTACCATGGTGCTTAGAAAAGTGCCTGGCAAGTACTAAGCACTTAAAAAGTACCATTATTTTTATTATTATCAACACCAGTGCTTAGAACAGTGCCTGGCACAGTGTAAGCACTCAGCAGGTACCATCATTCTTATCATAATAATAATAATAATAATAATGGCATTTATTAAGTGCTTACTATGTGCAAAGCACTGTTCTCTACCCTGGCTCTTAGAAAAGTTTCTATCATGGAGTAAGGACTTAATAGGTACCATTATTATTATCTACCCCAGTGCTTAGAACAGTTCCTGGCACGTAATAAGCGCTTAGCAAGTACCATTATTCTTCTTATTATCAACTCTGGTGCTTACAACAGTGCCTGGCACATAATAAGCACTTAACAGTTACCATTATTATTATTGTTATTATCTGCTCTGGCGCTTGGAAAAGTGCCTGGCACATAGTAAGCACTTAATAGGTACTGTTATTCTTATTATCTACCATGGTGCTTAGAAAAGTGCCTGGCAAGTACTAAGCACTTAAAAAGTACCATTATTTTTATTATTATCAACACCAGTGCTTAGAACAGTGCCTGGCACATTGTAAGCACTCAGCAAGTACCATCATTCTTATAATAAAAATAATAATAATAATAATGGCATTTATTAAGCACTTACAATGTGCAAGGCACTGTTCTCTACCCTGGCTCTTAGAAAACTTTCTAGCATGGAGTAAGGACTTAACAGGTACCATTATTATTATCTACCCTGGTGCTTAGAACAGTGCCTGGCACATAATAAGCACTTAGCAAGTACCATTATTCTTATTATTATCAACTCTGGTGCTTACAACAGTGCCGGGCACAAAATAAGCACTTAACAGTTACCATTATTATTATTGTTATTATCTACCATGGTGCTTAGAAAAGTGCCTGGCAAGTACTAAGCACTTAAAAAGTACCATTATTTTATTATTATCAACACCAGTACTTAGAACAGTGCCTGGCACATTGTAAGCACTCAGCAGGTACCATCATTCTTATAATAATAATAATAATAATAATGGCATTTATTAAGTGCTTACTATGTGCAAAGCACTGTTCTCTACCCTGGCTCTTAGAAAAGTTTCTAGCATGGAGTAAGGACTTAATAGGTACCATTATTATTATCTACCCCAGTGCTTAGAACAGTGCCTGGCACGTAATAAGCGCTTAGCAAGTACCATTATTCTTATTATCAACTCTGGTGCTTACAACAGTGCCTGGCACAAAATAAGCACTTAACAGTTACCATTATTATTATTGTTATTATCTGCCCTAGCACTTGGAAAAGTGCCTGGCATGTAGTAAGCACTTAATAGGTACTGTTATTCTTATTATCTACCATAGTGCTTAGAAAAGTGCCTGGCAAGTACTAAGCACTTAAAAAGTACCATTATTTTTATTATTATCAACACCAGTGTTAGAACAGTGCCTGGCACATTGTAAGCACTCAGCAGGTACCATCACTCTTATAATAATAATAATGATGGCATTTATTAAGCGCTTACTTTGTGCAAAGCACTGTTCTCTACCCTGGCTCTTAGAAAAGTTTCTAGCATGGAGTAAGGACTTAACAGGTACCATTATTATTATCTACCCCGGTGCTTAGAACAGTGCCTGGCACATAATAAGCATTTAGCAAGTACCATTATTCTTATTATTTTCAACCCTGGCACTTACAACAGTGCCTGGCACATAGTAAGCACTCAACATTTACCATTATTATTATTGTTATTATCTGCCCTGGTGCTTGGAAAAGTGCCTGGCACGTAGTAAGCACTTAACAGGTACCATTATTTTTACTATTATCTACCCCAGCATTCAGAGCAGTGCCTAGCACATAATAAGCGCTTAACAGGTACTATTATTATTATTATTATTATTATTATTATTATTATTATTATTATTTACCGCAGCACTTAGAAAAGTGCCTGGCCCATAGCAAGAGCTTAGCAGGCCCTGTTATTCTTCTTATTATCAACCCCAGTGCTTAGAACAGTGCCTGGTACATAGTAAGCACTTATCAGGTACCCTTATTCTTATTATCACCTATCCTGGCGCTTAGAAAAGTGCCTGGCATATAATAAGCACTTAACAGTTACCATTACTTTTATTATTATCAATCCCAGTGCTTAGAACAGTGACTGGCATATAGTAAGCACTCAACAGGTACCATTATTCCTATTATGTTGCCTGGTGCTTAGAAAACTGCCTGGCACATAATAAGCACTTAACAGTTACCATCATGCCTATTATCATCTACCCTGGCTCTTAAAAAAGTGCCTGGCACACAGTAAGTACATAACAGGTTCTGCTTTTGTTATTATTATTAACCCCAGTGCTGAGAACAGTGCCTGGCACATAGTAAGCACTTAGTAGGTACCATCATTCTTATTAATATCTACCCTGGTGCTTAGAAAACTGCCTGGCACATAATAAGCACTAAACAAGTACTGTTATTCTTATTATCCACCCTGGCACTTAGAAAAATGCGTGGCATGTAGTAAGCATTTTAAAACGTACCATTATTCTCATCATTCTCAACCCCAGCGCTTAGAACATTGCCTGGCACATAGTAAACACTTAACAGGTACCATCATTCTTATTATTATCTATCCTGGTGCTTAGAAGAGTGCCTGGCACATAGTAAGTGCTGAACAGGTACCATTATTTTCATTATTATCAACCCCAGTGCTTAGAACAGTACCTGACACATAGTAAGCACTTAGCAGGTATCGTTATTCTCATTTTAATCTACGGCAGTACCTGGCACATAGTAAGCACTTAACAGACACTGTTATTATTATAAACCTCAGTGCTTAGAAAACTGTCTGACACATAGTAAGCACTAAACAAGAACCATTATTCTTATTATGATCTATGCCGGTGCTTAGAAAAATTCCTGGCACATAGTAAGCACTTAACAGGCACTGTTATTATTATCAACCGAGGTGCTTAGAACAGTGCCGGGCACATAGTAAGCACTTATTAGAAACCATCATTCTTATTATCATCTAACATGGTGCTTAGAAAAGTGCCTGGCACATAGTAAGCCCCTAACAGGCAATGTTATTCTTCTTATTATCAACCCTGGCACTTAGAACAAAGCCTGGCACACAGTAAGCTCTTAACAAATACCATCATTCTTATTATCATCCACCCTGATGCTTAGAAAAGTGCCTGGCACATAGTAGACACTTAAAAGATGACATTATTTTTATTATTATCATCCCTGGCCCTTAGAACAGTGCCTGGTACATAGTAAGCACTTAACAGGTACCATTATTCTTATTATCTTATTGTTATTATTATCTTATTATTCTTATTACCCTGGTGCTTAGAACAGTGACTGGCAATAATAAGCACATATAACAGATACCATCATTCCAATTATTATCTACCTTGGGTCTTAGAAAAGTGCCTGGCACTTAGTAAGCATTTAACAGGCACTGTTATCATTATCAACCACAGCGTTTAGAATAGTGCCTGGCACATAGTAAGCACATAATAATTATAATAATTATAATAATAATGGCATTTATTGAGCACTTACGATGTGCAAAGCATATTAATATCTATCCTTGCGCTTAGAAAAGTGCCTGGCACATAGTAGGCACTTAACAGGTCCTGTTATTCTTATTATTATCAACCCCAGGGCTTTGAACAGTGCCTGGCACATAGTAAGAGCTTAATAGGTACCATAATTCTAATTATTATCAACGCCAGTGCTTAGAACAGTACCTGGCACAAGGTAAGCACTTAACAGGTATCGTTATTCTTATTATTTTATCAAACCCAGTGGTTAGAACAGTGCCTGGCACCTAGTAGGCACTTAACAGATACCATCATTCTTATTATCCTCTACCCTGGCTCATAGAAAAGTTCTTGGCACATAGTAAGCACTTAACAGGCACTGGTATTATTATCAACCCAGGCGCTTAGAACAGTGCCTGGCACCTAGTAAGCACTTAACAGGTACCATTATTTTTTATTATTATCTACCCTGGCGCTTAGAAAAATGCCTGGCACATAGTAAGGCCTTAACAGGTACTGCTATTATTATCAAGCCCAGGGCTTAGAAAACTGTCTCGCACATAGTAAGTGCTTAACAGATACCATCATTCTTATTATCATCTACCCTGGCACTTAGAAAAGTGCCTGGCACATAGTAAGCATTTTAACAGGTCCTGTTATTCTTATTATTATCAACCCCAGCACTTAGAACAGTGACTGGCACAGAGTAAGTGCTTAACAGATGCCATTACCCTTATTATCATCTACCATGGAGCTTAGAAAAGTGCCTGGCACATAGTAAGCACTTAACAGGTACCATTACTCTTATTATTATCAATCCCAGTGCTTAGAAAAGTGCCTGGAATATAGTAAGCTCTTAACAGATACCATCGTTCCTATTATTATGTACCACGGGTTTGGGACAAGTGCCTGGCAAATAGTAAGTGCTTAACAGGTACCATTATTTTTATTATTATCAACCCGAGTGTTTAGAATAGTGCCTGGCACATAGTAAGTGCTTAAAAGACAACATCATTCTTATTATTATCTGCCCTGGTGCTTAGAAAAGTGCCTGGTGCATAATAAGCACTTAACAGTACCTGATATTCTTATAATTATCAACTCCAGGGCTTAGAACAGTGCCTGGCACATAGTAAGCACTTAACAGGTACCATTATTCTTATCATCATTGATTCTGGCGCTTAGAACAGTGCCTGGCACATAGAAAGCATTTAACAGATACCATTATTCTTGTTATTATCTACCCTGGTGCTTAGAAAACTGCCTGGCACCTAACAGATAGCATCAGTCCTATTACTACCTACCCTGGCTCTTAGAAAAGTGCCTGGCACATAATAAGCACTTTGCAGGTATCATTATTATCATTATTATTATCGGCCCTGGTGCTTGGAAAAGTGCCTGGCACGTAGTAAGCACGTAACAGGTACCATTATTCTTACTATTATCTACCACAGCACTCAGAACAGGGCCTAGCACATAGTAAGCACTTAACAGGTACCATTATTTTTATTATTCTCTAACCTGGCTCTTAGAAATGTGGCTGGCACATAGTAAGCGCTTAACAGATACCACCATTCTTATTATTATCAACCTGAATGCTTCGAACGGTGTCTGGCACATAGGAAGCTTTTAAAAGAGACCATCATTTTTATTATCATATACCCTGGCGCTTAGAAAAGTGCCTGGCACATAGTAAGTACATAACAGATTCTGCTTTTCTGAACAGATACCATCATTCCTATTATCATCTACCCTGGCACTAAGAAAAGTGCCTAACACATAGTAAGCACTTAACAAGTACAATTATTCCTGTCATTATCTACCCTGCCTCTTAGAAATGTGCCTGGCATATAATAAGCACTTAACAGGTACCATTATTCTTACTATTATCAACCCCAGTGCTTAGAACAGTGCCTGGCATGTAGTAAGCACTTAACAGGTACCATCATTTTTATTATCATCTACCCTGGTGATTAAAAAAGTGCCTGGCACATAATAAGTGCTTAACAGGTACCATCATTCTTATTAATATCAACCTCAGCGCTTAGAACAGTGTCTGGCATATGCTAATCGCTTAACAGGTACCATTATTATTATTATTATTAACTGCCCTGGTGCTAAGAAAAGTGCCTGGCATATAGCAAGTACTTAAGAGGTCTTGTTATTCTTACTATTATCAACCCCAGTGCTTAGAACAGTGCCTGGCACATAGTAAGGGCTTAACAGATACCATCATTCCTATTATTATCTACACTGGCTCTTAGAAAAGTGCCTGGCACATAGTAAGTATGTAACAGGTTCTGCTTTTCTTATTATTATCAACCCCAGCAGTTAGAGCAGTGCCTGGCACATAGTAAGGGCTTAACAGGTACCATCATTCCTATTATTATCAACACCAGAGGAGAGAACAGTGCCTGGCACATAGTAAGCACTTAACAGGTACCATTATTCTTAATATTATCCACTCTGGCACTTAGAAAAGTGCCTGGCACATAGTAAGCACCTAAAAGGGACCATTATTCTTAATATTATCTACCCTGGCACTTAGGAAAGTGCCTGGCACATAGTAAGCACCTAAAAGGTACCACTACTCTTATTATTATCAATCCTAGTGCTTAGAACAGTGCCTAAAACACATAGTGAGCTCTTTAACAGTTACCATCATTCCTATTGTGTACCATGGCTTTTAGACAAGTGCCTGGCAAATACTAAGTGCTTAACAGGTACCATTATTTTTATTATTATCAACCCGAGTACTTAACAACAGTGCCTGGCACATAGAAAGGGCTTAAGAGAGAGCATCACTATTATTATCAACTACACTCTCTCACTCACTCACTCTCACTCTCACTTAGGAAAGTGCCTGGCATATAGTAATCACAGGTCTGCTATTCTTATGTTTATCAACCCCAATGGTTAGAACAGTGCCTGGCGCATAATAAGTGCTTCACAGGTACCACCATTCTTCTGATCATCTACCCTTGTGCTTAGAAAACTGCCTGGCACATAGTAAGTGCTTAACAGGTACCATCATTCCTATTATCATCTACCCTGGGTCATAGAAAAGTGCCCGGGACATTGTAGGTACTTAACAGGTACTGCTCTTCTTACTATTATCAACCCCAGTGCTTAGAACAGTGCCTGCCACATAGTAAGCACTTAATAGGTATCTCTATTCTTATTGTTATTTACCCTGGTGCTTAGAAAACTGCCTGGCAGATAGTAAGCACTTAACGGGAACTGTTATTATTATCAACCCCAATGCTTAATACATAGCACATGGTAAATGCTTAACAGGTACCATTATTCTTATTTTCATCTACCCTGGCACTTAGAAAACTGCCTGGCACATAGGCAGCACCTAACAGGTACCATTACTTTTATCATTATCAATCCCAGTGCTTAGAAATGTGCTTGGCACATAATAAGCGCTTAACAGGTACCATTATTCTTATTATTATCTACCCAGGCACTTAGAAATGTGCCTGGCACATAGCAAGTACTTAATAGTAAGAATAACAGGTTGTGTTATTCTTACTATTATCAATCCCAGCACTCAGAACTGTGTCTGGCACACAGTAAGCGCTTAACAGATACATCATTCTTATTATCATCTACTCCGGTTCTTAGAAAAGTGCCTGCCACATAGTAAGCACTTAACAGATACCGTTATTCTTGAGTGCTTACTATCTACCCTGGTGCTTAGAAAATTGCCTGGCACATAATAAGCACTTAGAAGGTACGAATATTCTTATTATTATCAACCCTGGTGCTTAAAACAGTGCCTAGCTCATAAGAAGCACTTAACAGGTACCATTATTATTATTATCATCTGCCCTGGCACTAGGAAAAGTGCTTAGCACATAGTAAGCACTTAACAGGTACCATTATCTACCCTGGCTCCTAGAAATGTGCCTGGCACATAATAAGCACTTAACAGGTACCATTATTCTTATTATTATCAACCCTAGTGCTTAGAACAGTACCTGGCACATAGTAAGCACTTAACAGGTATCGTTGTTGTTATTATTATCTACCCCAGCACTTAGAAATCTGCCTGGCATATAGTAAGCACTTAACAGATACCATCATTCCTATTACTATCTATCCTGAGTCTTAGAAAACTGCCTGGCACATAGTAAGCACTTAGCAGGTACCATCATTCTTATTATTATCAACCTGAATGCTTAGAACGGTGCCTGGCACATAGGAAGACTTAAAAGATACCATCATTTTAATCATGATCTGCCCTGGCGCTTAGAAAAATGCCTGGCACATAGTAAGTACATAACAGCTTCTGCTTTTCTTATTATTATCAACTCCAGCACTTAGAACGGAGCCTGACACACAGTAAGCACTTAGTAGGTACCATCATTCTTATCGTTATCTACCCTGCCGCTAGGAAAAGTGCCTGGCACAAAGTAAGCACTTAACAGGTACTGTTATTATTATCTACCCTGGTGCTTAGAAAAGTGCCTGGCACTTAGTAAGCATTTAACAAGTACCATTATTCTTATTATTCTCAACCTCAGCACTTAGAACAGTGCCTGGCACATAGTAAGCACTTAACAGATACCATCGTCCCTATTATTATCTACCCTGGCTCTTAGAAAAGTGTCTGGCACATAGTAATCACATAGCAGCCACTGTTATTATTATCATCCCCAGTGCTTAAAACAGTGCCTGGCACATAGTAAGCACTTAGCAGGTACCATTATTCTTATTATTACCTACCCTGGTGCTTAGAACAGTGCCTGGCACATAGTAAGCACTTAACAGGAACTGTTATTCTTATTATTATCAACCCCAGTGCTTAATGCACAGCACATAGTAAGTGCTTAACAGGTACCATTATTCTTATTATCATCTACCCTGGTGCTTAGAAAAGTGTCTGACGCATAGTAAGCACTTAACAGGTACTGTTATTCTTATCATCATCTACCCTGGTGCTTAGAACAGTGACTGGCACATAAGAATCACTTAAAAGGTGCCATTATTCTTATTATTATCTACCCCAGCACATAGAACAGTGCCTGACAAACAGTAAGCGCTTAACAGGTACCATTATTCTTATTATTATCAACCCCTGCACTTAGACCAGTGCCTGACACATAGTAAGCACTTAGCAGGTACCGTTATTCTTATTAATATCTACTCTGGTACTTAGAAAAGTGCGTGGCACATAGTAAGCCCTTCAAAGGTCCTGCTATTCTTATTATTATCAACCCCAGTGCTTAGAACAGTGCCTGGCACATAGTAAGCACTTAGCATATACCATTATTCTTATTATCATCTATGCTGGCACTTGGAAAACTGCCTGGCACAAAGTAAGCACTTAACAGGTGCCATTACTCTTATCATTTTCAATCCCAGTGCTTAGAACAGTGCCTGATGCATAGTAAGCACTTAACAGATACAATTATTCTTATTGTTATCTACCCTGGTGCTGAGAAAACTGCCTGGCACATAGTAAGCACTTAACAGATACCATCATTCCTATTATTATCTACCCTGGCTCTTGGAAAAGTGCCTGGCATATAGTAAGCACTTAACAGGGACTGTTATCAACCACAACATTTAGAACAGTGCCTGGCACATAGTAAGCACTTAGCAGGTACCATTATTCTTATTACCTACCCTGGCATTAGAAAAGTGCCTGGCATGTAGCAAGCACTTAAAAACTACCATTATTCTTATCATTCTCAATCCCAGCACTTAGTGCCTGGTACATAGTAAGAACTTAACAGGTACGGTTATTATTATCAACCCAGGCACTTAGAAAAGTGCCTGGCCCACTTAACAGGTATCGTTATTCTTATTATTATCTACCCCAGCACTTAGAACAGGTCCTGGCACATAGTAAGCATCTAACAGATATCATCATTCCTATTATTATCTACCCTGGCTCTTAGAAAAGTATCTGACACATAGTAAGCACTTAACAAGCACTGTTATTATTATCAACCCCAGTGCTTAGAACAGTGCCTGTCATATAGTAAGCGCTTAACAGATACCATTATTCTTATTATTATCTACCCTGACTCTATGAAAAGTGCCTGGCCCATAGCAAGTACTTAACAGGTCCTATTATTCCCATTATTATCAACCCTTGTGATTAGAACAGTGCCTGGCATATAGTAAGTGCTTAACAGGTACCATTATTCTTATCATCATCTACCCTGGCACCTAGAACAGTGCCTGGCATATAGTAAGCGCTTAACAGGTCCTGTTATTCTTACTATTATCAACCCCAGCGCTTAAAACAGTGCTTTGTACATAGTAAGTGCTTAACAAATGCCATTATTATTATCAGTAGTAGTAGTAATAATAGTATTAGTATTATTATTATCATCATCTACCCCGGCACTTAGAACAGTGCCTGGCACAAAGCGCTTAACAGGTACCGTTATTCTTATTATCATCTACCCTGGTGCTTAAAACAGTGCCTGGCACACAGTAAGCACTTAACAGGTACCATTATTCTTATTATTATCAACCCCAGCGCTTAGAACAGTGCCTGGCACATAGTAAGCACTTATCAGGCACCATTATTCTAATTATCACCTACCCTGCTGCTTAGAAAAGTGCCTGGCATATAGTAAGCACTTAACTGGTACCATTACTTTTATTACTATCAATCCCAGTGCTTAGAACAGTGCCTGGCATATAGTAAGCACTTAACAGGTACCATTATTCTTATTATGTTGCCTGGCGCTTAGAAAACTGCCTGGCACATAATAAACACTTAACAGTTACCATCATTCTTATAATTATCTACCCTGGCTCTTAGAAAAGTGCCTCCTGGCACATAGTAAGTACTTAACAGGTTCTGCTTTTCTTATTATTATCAACCCCAGCACTGAGAACAGTGCCTGGCACATAGTAAGCGCTTAGTAGGTACCATTATTCTTATTAATACTAAACAGGTACTGTTATTCTTATTATCTACCCTGGCACTTAGAAAAATGTGTGGCACATAGTAAGCATTTAAAAAGTACCATTATTCTCAACATTCTCAACCCCAACACTTAGAACAGTGCCTGGCACATAGTAAGCACTTAGCAGGTACCGTCATTCCTATTATTATCTACTCTGTTGCTTGGACAAGTGCCTAGCATGTAGTAAGCTCTTAACAGGTACCATTTTTATTATCTACCCCGGTGCTTAGAACAGTGTCTGGCATGTAGTAAGCACTTAACAGGTACCGTCATTCTTATTATTATCCACCCTGGCGCTTAGAAGAGTGCCTGGCACATAGTAAGCGCTGAACAGGTACCATTATTTTTATTATTATCAACCCCAGTGCTTAGAACAGTACCTGGCACATAGTAAGCACTTAGCAGGCACTGTAATTATTATCAACCTCAGTGCTTAGAAAACTGCCTGGCACATAGTAAGCACTAAACAAGTACCATTATTCTTATTATAATCTACTCCTGTGCTTAGAAAAGTTCCTGGCACATAGTAAGCATTTAACAGGCACTGTTATTATTATCAACCCAGGTGCTTAGAACAGTGCCTAGCACATAGTAAGCACTTAATACAACCCATCATTCTTATTATCATTTACCATGGCGCTTAGAAAAGTGTCTGGCACACAGTAAGTGTTTAACAGGTACCATTAGTCTTCTTATCTACTCTGGCACTCAGAAAAGTCCCTGGTACATAGTAAGCACCTAACAGGTACTGCTATTCTTATTATTATCAACCCCAACACTTAAAACAGAGCCTGGCACACAGTAAGCTCTTAACAGGTACCATCATTCTTATTATTATCAACGCCAGCGCTTAGAACAGTACCTGGCACATAGTAAGCACTTAACAGGTATTGTTATTCTTATTATTATCAAACCCAGTGGTTAGAACAGTGCCTGGCACCTAGTAAGTGCTTAACAGATACCATCATTCTTATTGTCCTCTACCCTGGCTCTTAGAAAAGTTCCTGGCACATAGTAAGCACTTAACAGGTACTGTTATTATTATCAACTCAGGCGCTTAGAACAGTACCAGGCACATAGGAAGCGCTGAACAGGTACTGTTATTCTTATTATCATCTAATCTGGTGTTTAGAAAAATGCCTTGCACATAGTAAGCAATTAACAAGTACCATTATTCTTATTATCTACCCTGGTGCTTAGAAAAATGCCTTGCACATAGTAAGCGCTTAACAGATACCATCATTCCTATTATTATCTCCCCTGGCTCTTAGTAAGTTCCTGGTACATAGTAAGTATGTAACAGGTTCTGCATTTCTTATTATTATCAACCCCAGCACTTAGAACAGTGCCTGGCACATAGTAAGAGCTTAACAGATACATAGTTCCTACTGTTATCAACACCAGTAAATAGAATAGTGCCAGGCACGTAGTAAGCACTTAACAGGTACCATTATTCTTATTATCATCTACGCTGGTACTTAGAAAAGTGCTTGGCACATAGTTAGCGCTTAACAGGTACCGTTATTCCCATTATTATGTACCCTGGTGCTTAGAAAAGTGCCCAACACATAATAAGCATCTAACTGGTACCATATTCTTATTATCTACCCTGGCTCTTAGAAATGTGCCTGGCATATAATAAGCACTTAACAAGTACCATTATTCTTATTATTATCAACTCAGGCACTTAGAACAGTGCCTGGCACATAGTAAGCACTTAACAAGTACCATTACTCTTATTATCATCTACCCTGGCTCTTAGAAAAGTGCCTGGCACGTAGTAAGCACTTAACAGGTACCATCATACTTATTATTATAAACCCCAGTGCTTAGAACAGTGCCTGGCACATAGAAAGCATTTAACAGTTACCTTCATTCTTATTATCGTCTACCCTGGTGCTTAGAAAACTGCCTGGCAAGTAGGAAGCACTTAAAAAGTACCATTATTCTTATTATTCTCAACCCCGGCACTTAGAACAGTGCCTGACAAATAGTAAGTGCATAATAGATACCATCATTCCTATTATTATCTACCCTGGCTCTTCAAAAAGTGCCTGGCACATAGTAAGCACTTAACAGGGGTTGTTATCATTATCAACTACAGCGTTTAGAACAGTGCCTGGCACATAGTCAGCACTTAGCAGGTACCATAATTCCTATTATTATCTACCCTGGTGCTTAGAACAGTGCCTGGCACATAGTAAGTGCTTAACAGGTACCATTATTCTTATCATTATCAACTCCAACACTTAGAACAGTGCCTGGCACATAGTAAGCACTTAAGAGATACCATCATTCCTATTATCTACCCTGGCTCTTAGAAAGTTCCTGGTACATAGTAAGTACATAAAATGTTCTGCTTTTCATGTTATTATCAACCACAGTACTTAGAGCAGTGCCTGGCACATAGTAAGGGCTTAACAGATACCGTCATTCCTATTATTATTAACACCAGTGGAGAGAACAGTGCCTAGCACATACTAAGCACTTAACAGGTACCATTATTCTTAATATTACCTACCCTGGTGCTTAGAAAAGTGCCTGGCACATAGTAAGCACCTAGCAGGTACCATTACTCTTATTATTATTATAAATCCCAGTGCCTAGAACAGTGCCTAAAATACATAGTAAGCTCTTAACAGTTACCATCGTCCTATTATTGTGTACCACGGCTTTTAGAAAAGTGCCTGGCAAATAGTAAATGCTTAACGGGTACCATTATTTTTATTATTATCAACCCGGGTACTTAAAACAGTGCCTGGCACATAGGAAGGGCTTAAAAGAGACCATCACTATTATTATCAACTACACTCTCACTTAGAAAAGTGCCTGACACATAGTAATCACTTAACAGGTCTGTTACTCTTGTTTATCAACCCCAGCAGTTAGAACAGTGCCTGGCACATAATAAGTGCCTAACAGGTACCATCATTCTTATTATCATCTACCCTTGTGCTTAGAAACCTGCCTGGCACATAGTAAGTGCTTAACAGGTACCATCATCCCTATTATCATCTACCCTGGGTCATAGAAAAGTGCCTGGGACATTGCACCAAGAGGCCTTCCCAGACTGAGCCCCCTTTTTCCCTCTCCTCCTCCCCATCCTCCCCTGCCCTATTTCCTTCCCCTCCCCACAGCACTTGTATATATATTTGTACAGATTTATTACTCTATTTGTTTTCCTTGTACATATTTACTATTCTATTTATTTTGTTGATGATGTGCATTTAGCTTTAATTCTATTTGTTCTGATGACTTGACACCTGCCCACATGTTTTGTTTTGTTGTCTGTCTCCCCGTTCTGGACTGTGAGCCTATTGTTGGGTAGGGACTGTCTCTATATGTAGCCAACTTGTACTTCCCAAGCACTTAGTACAGTGCTCTACGCACAGTAAGTGCTCAATAAATATGATTGAATGAATGAATAAATTGCAAGTACTTAACAGGTACTGCTGTTCTTACTATTATCAACCCCAGTGCTTAGAACTGTGCCTGGCACATAGTAAGCACTTAATAGGTATCATTATTCTTATTATTATATACTCTGGTGCTTAGAAAACTGCCTGGCAGATAGTAAGCACTTAACGGGAACTGTTATTCTCATTATCATCAACCCCAATGCTTAATACATAGCACATGGTAAGCACTTAACAGGTACCATTATTCTTATTATCATCTACCCTGGCACTTAGAAAACTACCTGGCTCAAAGGAAGCACCTAACAGGTACCATTACTTTTATCATTATCAATCCCAGTGCTTGGAAATGTGCCGGGCACATAATAAGCGCTTAACAGGTACCATTATTCTTATTATGATCAACCCAGGCACATAGAAATGTGCCTGGCCCATAGCAAGTACTTAACAGGTCCTGTTATTCTTACTGTTATCAACCCCAGTGCTTAGAACTGTGCCTGGCACACAGTAAGTGCTTAACAGATACCATCATTCTTATTATCATCTACCCCGATGCTTAGAAAAGTGCCTGGCACATAGTAAACACTTAACAGGTACCGTTATTCTTGCTATTATCTACCCTGGTGCTTAGAAAACTGCCTGGCACATAATAAGCATTTAGCAGGTACCATTATTCTTATTATTATCAACCCTGGCACTTAAAACAGTGCCTGGCACATAATAAGCACTTAACAGGTACCATATTATTATTATTATTATCTGCCTTGGCGCTTGGAAAAGTGCTTGGCACATAGTAAGCACTTAACAGGTAACATTATTCTTCCTATTATCTACCCCAGCACTCAGAACAGGGCCTAGCACATAGTAAGCACATAACAGATACCATTATTCTTATGTTTATCAACCCTAGTGCTTAGAACAGTACCTGGCACATAGTAAGCGCTTAACAGGTATTGTTGTTGTTATAATTATCTACCCCAGCACTTAGTAAGCGCTTAAACAGATACCATCATTCCTATTACTATATATCCTGGGTCTTAGAAAACTGCCTGGCACATAGTAAGCACTTAACAGGTACCATCATTCCTATTATTATCTACCCTGGCTCTTGGAAAAGTGCCCAGCACATAGTAAGCACTTAACAGGGACTGTTATCATTATCAACCACAGTGTTTAGAACAGTGCCTGGCATATAGTAAGCGCTTAACAGATACCATTATTCTTATTATTATCAACCCCGGCACTTACAACAGTGTCTGGCACATAGTAAGCAGTTAACAGGTGCTGTTATTCTTATTATCATCTACCCTGGCGCTTAGAAAACTGCCTGGCATGTTGTAAGCACTTAACAGATACCATTATTCCTATTATTATCTACCCTGACTCTTTGAAAAGTGCCTGGCATGTAGCAAGCACTTAACAGGTCATTTTATTCTTACTGTTATCAACCCCAGTGATTAGAACAGTGCCTGGCACATAGTAAGCGCTTAACAGGTACCATTATTATCATTATTATTATTATTATTATTATTATTATCAACCCCATCGTTTAGAACAGTGCCTTTTACATAGTAAGCACTAAACAGGTCCTGTTATTCTTACTATTATCAACCCCAGCGCTTAGAACAGTGCCTGGCACATACTAAGCACTTAACAGATACCATTATTCCTATTATTATCTACCCTGACCCTTTGAAAAGTGCCTGGCATATAGTAAGCACTTAGCAGGTTATCATGATTCTTATTATTATCTACCCCAGCACATAGAACAGTGCCTGGTAAGCGCTTAACAGATACCATCATTCCTATTATCTACCATTATGTATATATGTTTGTACATATTTATTACTGTATTTATTTATTTATTTATTTATTTTACTTGTACATATCTATTCTATTTATTTTATTTTGTTAGTATGTTTGGTTTTGTTTTCTGTCTCCCCCTTTTAGACTGTGAGCCCACTGTTGGGTAGGGACTGTCTCTATATGTTGCCAATTTGTACTTCCCAAGCGCTTAGTACAGTGCTCCGCACATAGTAAGCGCTCAATAAATACGATTGATTGATTGATTGATTGATTACCCTGGCACTTAGAAAAGTGCCTGGCATGGTACGCACCTAAATGGTACCATTACTCTTATTATTATCAATCCCAGTGCTTAGAACAGTGCCTGGCACAGAGTAAGCACTTAATAAATAACCATCATTCCTATTATTATAAACCATGGGTTTTAGAAATTGCCTGGCAAATACTAAGCACTTAACAGGTGCCATTATTATTCTCATTATCTACCCTGGCTCTTAGAAATGTGCCTGGCATATAATAAGTGCTTAACAGGTACCATTATTCTCATTATTATTAACCCAGGCACTTAGAAAAGTGCCTGGACAATAGGAAGCTCTTAACAGGTACCATCATTCCTATAATTATCTACCCTGGCTCTTAGAAATGTGCCTGGTACATAGTAAGTACATAATAGGTTCTGTTTATATGTATATATGTTGGTACATATTTATTACTCTATTTATTTATTTATTTATCTTACTTGTAAATATCTATTCTATTTATTTTATTTTGTTAGTATGTTTGGTTTTGTTCTCTGTCTCCCCCTTCTAGACTGCGAGCCCGCTGTTGGGTAGGGACCGTCTCTATGTGTTGCCGACTTGTACTTCCCAAGTGCTTGGTACAGTGCTCTGCACACAGTAAGCGCTCAATAAATACGATTGATTGATTGATTGATTGATTGTTTTTCTTATTATCAACCCTAGCTCTTAGAACAGTGCCTGGCATATGGTAAGCACTTAACAGATACCAGTATTCTTATTATCATCTACCCTGGCACTTAGAAAAGTGCCTAGAACAAAGTAAGCACCTAACAGGTACCACTACTTCTATGATTATCAACCTCAGCGTTGAGAACAGTGCCTGGCACATAGTAAGTGCTTTGCAGGTACCATTATTCTTATCACTATCTACCCCGGCGCTTAGAAATGTGCCTGGCACATAATAAGCGCTTAACAGGTACCATTATTCTTATTATGATCAACCCAGGCACTTAGAAATGTGCCTTGCACAAAGTAAGCGCTTACCAGTTCCCATTATTCTTACTATTATTAACTCCAACACTTAGAAAGTACCAAGGCACACAGTAAGCGCTTAACAGATACCATCATTCTTATTGTCATCTACCCCAGTGCTTAGAACAGTGCCTGGCACATAGTAAGCCCTTAACAGATGCCATTATTCCCATTATCATCTACCCTGGCTCTTAGAAAAGTGCCTGGTACATAATAAGTACATAACAGGTTCTGTTTTTCTGGTTATTATCAACCTCAGCACTGAGAACAGTGCCTGGCACATAGTAAGCGCTTAAGGGGTACCATTATTCTTATCGTTATCTACCCTGGTGCTTAGAAAAGTGCCTGGCACGTAGTAAGCACCTAACAGGTACTATTACTCTTATTATTATTATCAATCTAAGTGCTTAGAACAGTGCCTGGCACAAAGTAAGCACTTAACAGATACCATCGCTCCTATTATTATCTACCCTGGCTTCTAGAAAAGTGCCTGGCACACAGTAAGCACTTAGATGCCATCACTCCCATTATCATCTACCCTGGCTCTTAGAAAAGTGCCTGGCATATAGTAAATACATAACAGGTTCTGTTTTTCTGGTTATTATCAACCCCAGCAGGCAGAACAGTGCCTGGCACATAGTAAGTGCTTAACAGGTACCATTATTCTTATCATTATCTACCCTGCTGCTCAGAGAAGTGCTTGGCACATAGTAAGCCCATAATGGGTACCATCATTCTTATTAATATCAACCCCAGAGCTTAGAACAGTGCCTGGCATATAGTAAGTGCCTAACAGGTACCATTATTACTATTATTATTATTATTATTAACTGCCCTGGTGCTTAGAAATGTGCCTGGCCCATAGCAAGTACTTAAAAGGTCCTGTTATTCTTACTATTATCAACCCCAGTAATTAGAACAGTGCCTGGCACATAGTGAGCACTTAACAGATACCATCGTTCCTATTATTATGTTCCATGGCTTTTAGAAAAGTGCCTGGCACATAGCAAGCACTTAACAGGTACCATTATTCTTATTATCATCTTCCCTGGTGCTTAGAAAAGCGTCTGGCAGATAGTAGGGCATTAACAGATACCATCATTCTTCTTATCTTCTACCCTGGCACCAGGAAAAGTGCCTGGCACATAGGAAGCCCTAAAAGAGGGTACTGTTATTCTTATCAACCCTAGTGCTTAGAACAGTGCCTGGCACACGGTAAGCGCTTAACAGGGACCATCCTTCTTATTATCATTTACCCTGGTGCTTAGAAAACTGCCTGGCACATAGTAAGCACTGAACAGGTACCATTATTTTTATTATTATCTGCCCTGGTGCTTGGAAAAGTGCCTGGCACATAGTAAGTGCTTAACAGCTACCATTATTCATCTTATTATCGACCCAGGCACTTAGAAAACTGCTGGGCACGTAGTAAGCACTTAACAGGTACCATTATTCTTATCATTATCTACCCTGGCACTAAGCAATGTGCCTGGTATATCATAAGTGCTTAACAGGTACCATCATTCTTATTATTATCAACCTTGGAACTTAGAAAAGTGCCTGGCCCATAACAAGAGCTTAACAGGTCCTGTTATTCTTACTAATATCAACCCCAATGCTTAGAACAGTGCCTGGCACATAGTAAGCAATTAGCAGGTACTGTTATTCTTGTTATTATCTACCCTGGTGCTTAGAAAACTGCCTGGCACATGGTAAGCACTTAACAGGAATCGTCATTCTTATTATTATCAACCGCAGTGCTTAATACATACCACGTAGGAAGCCCTTAACAGGTACCATTATTCTCATTTTCATCTACCCTGGTGCTTAGAAAAGTGCCTGGCACATAGTAAGCACCTAACAGGTACCATTACTCTTATTATTATCAATCCCAGTGCTTAGAACAGTGCCTGGCACATAGTAAGTGCTTAACAGATACCATTGTTCCTATCATTATCTACCCTGGTGCTTAGAAAAGTGCCTGGCACATAGTAAGCCCTTAACAGGTACCATCATTCTTATTAATATCAACTGCAGCACTTAGAACAGTGCCTGGCATATATTAAGTGCCTAACAGGTACCATTATTATTATTATTAACTGCCCTGGTGCTTAGAAATGTTCCTGGCCCATGGCACGTACTTAATAGGTACTGTTATTCTTACTATTATCAACCCCAGTGCTTAGAACAGTGCCCGACACATAGTAAGTGCCTAACAGGTACTATTATTCTTATTATTATCAACCTGAGTGCTTAGAATGGTGCCTGGCACATAATAAGCAATGAACAGGTACTGTTATTCTTCTTATCTACCCTGGCGCTTAGAAAAGTGCCTGGCACACAGTAAGCACTTTAAAAGTACCACTATTCTTATTATTATCAATCCCAGCGCTTAGAACAGTGCCTGGCACACAATAAGCACTTAGCAGGTAATGTCATTCTTATTATTAACGTCATTCTTATTATTATTATTATCTGCCCTGGCTCTTAGAAAAGTGCCTGGCACATAGTAAGCACTCAACAGGTCCTGTTATTCTTATTTTTTTATCAACCTCATTGGTTAGAACAGTGCCTGGCACATAATAAGCATTTAACAGATACCATCATTCTTATTATCACCTACCCTGGCTCTTAGAAAAGTGCCTGGCACATAGTAAGTGCTTTGTAGGTACCATTATTCTTATTATTATCAACCTGAGTGCTTAGAACAGTGCCTGGCACAAAGTAAGTGCTTAAAAGATACCATCATTCTTGTTATCATCTACCTTGTCACTTAGAAAAGTGCCTGGCACGTAGTAAGCAGTTAACAAGTACTATTATTCTTATAATTACCTACCCTGGAGCTTAGAAAAGTTCCTGGCACATAGTAAGTGCTTAACAGATACCATCATGCCTATTATTATCTACCCTGGCTCTCAGAAAAGTGCCTGGCACATAGTAAGTACGTAACAGGTTCTGCTTTTCTTATTGTTATCAACCCCAGCATTTAAAACAGTCCCTGGCACATAGTAAGAGCATAACAGGTCCTGTTATTATTATTAACCTGAATGCTTAGAACAGTGCTTGGCACATAGTAAGAGCTTAACAGATACATAGTTCCTACTGTTATCAATACCAGTAGATAGAGCAGTGCCTGGCACATAGTAAGAGCTTAACAGGTACCGTCATTCTTATTATCATCTACCCTGGCGCTTAGGAAAGTGCCTAACAAATAGTAAGCATCTAACAGGTACCATATTCTTATTTTCTACCCTGGATTTTAGAAATGTGCCTGGCACATAACAAGCGCTTAACAAGTACCATTATTCATATTATTATCAACCCAGGCACTTAGACCAGTGCCTGGCACATAGTAAGCACTTAACAAGTACCATTACTCTTATTATCATCTACCCTGGCTCTTAGAACAGTGCCGGGCACGTAGAAAGCACTTAACAGGTACCCTCATTCCTATTATCATCTACCCTGGCGCTTAGAAAACTGCCTGGCACGTAGGAAGCACTTAAAAAGTACCATTATTCTTATTATTCTCAACCCCAGCACCTAGAACAGTGCCTGGCACATAGTAAGCGCTTAATAGATACCATCATTCATATTATTATCTACCCTGGCTCTTCGAAAAGTGCCTGGCACATAGTAAGCACTTAACAGGGACTGTTATCATTATCAACCACAGCGTTTAGAACAATGCCTGGGGCACAGTAAGCACTTAGCAGGTACCGTCATTCCTATTATTATCTACCTTGGTGTTCAGAACAGTGCCGGGCACATAGTAAGCACTTAACAGGGACTGTTATTATTATCAACCCAGGCGCTTAGAAAGTTCCTGGTACATAGTAAGTACGTAGTAAGTTCTGCTTTTCTTATTACTATCAACCACAGTACTTAGAGCAGTGCCTGGCACATAGTAAGGGCTTAGCAGATACCATCATTCCTATTATTATCAACACCAGCAGAGAGAACAGTGCCTGGCACATAGTAAGTACTAAACAGGTACCATTATTCTTAATATTATCTACCCTGGTGCTTAGAAAATGCCTGGCACTTGGTAAGCACCTAACAGGTACCATTACTCTTATTATTATAAATCTCAGTGCTTAGAACAGTGCCTAGAACACATAGTAAGCTCTTAACAGTTACCATCATTCCTATTATTGTGTATCATGGCTTTTAGAAAAGTGCCTGGCAAATAGTAAGTGCTTAACAGGTACCATTATTTTTATTATTATCAACCTGAGTACTTACAAAAGTGCCTGGCACACAGGAAGGGCTTAAAAGAGTCAATCACTATTATTATCAACTACACTCTCGGTTAGAAAAGTGCCTGGCACACAGGAAGGGCTTAAAAGAGTCAATCCCTATTATTATCAACTACATTCTCGCTTAGAAAAGTGCCTGGCACAGGCACAGGTCTGTTATTCTTATGTTTATCAACGCCAGCTGTTAGAACAGTGCCTGGCACATAATAAGCGCTTAACAGGTACCACCATTCTTATTATCATCTACCCTTGTGCTTAGAAACCTTCCTGGCACATAGTAAGCACTTAACAGGTACCATCATTCCTATTATCATCTACCCTGGGTCATAGAAAAGTGCCTGAGACATTGCACCAAGAGGCCTTCTCAGACTGAGCCCCTGTTTCCCTCTCCTCTTCCCCATCCCCCCTGCCCTACCTGTTTCCCCTCTCCACAGCACTTGTATATATATTTGTACAGATTTATTACTCTATTTTACTTGTACATATGTACTATTCTATTTATTTTGTTAATGATGATGTGCATTTAGCTTTAATTCTATTTGTTCTGACGACACCTGCCACATGTTTTGTTTTGTTGTCTGTCTCCCCCTTCTAGACTGTGAGCCCGTTGTTGGGTAGGGACCGTCTCTATATGTTGCCAACTTGTACTTCCCAAGCGCTTAGTACAGTGCTCTGCACACAGTAGGCGCTCAATAAATACGAATGAATGAATGAATGAATTGCAAGTATTAACAGGTACTGCTCTTCTTACTATTACCACCCCAGTGCTTAGAACAGTGCCTGACACATAGTAAGCGCTTAATAGCTATCGTTATTCTTATTATTATCTACCCTGGTGCTTAGAAAACTGCCTGGCAGATAGTAAGCACTTAACAGGAACTGTTATTCCTATTATTATCAACCCCAATGCTTAATACATAGCACATGGTAAGCACTTAACAGGTACCATTATTCTTATTATCATCTACCCTGGCGCTTAGAAAACGGCCTGGCACATAGTAAGCACCTAACAGGTACCATTATTTTTATCATTATCAATCCCAGTGCTTGGAAATGTGTCGGGCACATAATAAGCGCTTAACAGGTACCATTATTCTTATTATTATCAACCCAGGCACTTAGAAAGGTGCCTGGAACATAGCAAGTACTTAACAGGTCCTGTTATTCTTAGTATTATCAACCCCAGCGCTTAGAACTGTGCCTGGCACACAGTAAGCGCTTAACAGATGCCATCATTCCTATTATCATATACCCCAGTGCTTAGAAAACTACCTGGCATATAATAAGCACTTAGCAGGTACCATTATTCTTATTATTATCAACTCTGGCACTTAAAACAGTGCCTGGCACATAATAAGCACTTAACAGGTACCATTATTATTATTATTATTATTATTATTATTATCTGCCTTGGCACTTGGAAAAGTGCCTGGCATGTAGTAAGCATTTAACTGGTACCATTATTCTTCCTGTTATCTATCCCAGCACTCAGAATAGTGCCTAGCACATAGTAAGCACTTAACAGGTACCATCATTCCTATTATTACCTACCCTAGCTCTTAGAAAAGTGCCTGGCATATAGTAAGCACTTAACCCATTATTACTACAGTAATAATACAGTACAATACAGTAACAATAATTACTGGTATTATTATCTACCCCAGCACTTTGAACAGTGTCTGGCATATAGTAAGCGCTTAACAGATACCATTATTCTTATTATTATCAACCCCGGCACTTAGAACAGTGCCTGGCACATAGTAAGCAGTTAACAGGTACTGTTATTCTTATTATCATCTACCCTGGCACTTAGAAAAGTGCCTGGCACATAGCAAGTACTTAACAGGTCCTGTTATTCTTACTATTATCAACCCCAGTGATTAGAACAGTGCTTGGCATATAGTAAGCGCTTAACAGGTACCATTATTATTATTATTATTATCAACCCCATCGCTTAGAACAGTGCCTTTTACATAGTAAGCCCTAAACAGGTATTGTCATTCTTATTATCATCTACCCTGGTGTTTAGAAAAGTGCCTGGCATATAGTAAGCGCTTAACAGGTACCATTATTCTTATCATCATCTACCCCGGCACTTAGAAAACTGCCTGGCACAAAGTAAGTGCTTAACGGGTACCATTATTCTTATTATCATCTACCCTGGCACTTAGAAAATTGCCTGTCACATAGTAAGTACTTAACAGGTCCTGTTATTCTTACTATTATTAACCCCAGAGCTTAGAACAGTGCCTGGCACATAGTAAGCAATTAACAAATACTATCATCCCTATTATTATCTACCCTGGCACTTAGAAAAGTGACTGGCACATAGTGCGCACCTAAATGGTACCATTACTCTTATTATTATTAATCCCAGTGCTTAGAACAGTGCCTGGCACAGAGTAAGTACTTAACAGATAATCATCATTCCTATTATTACATACCGTGGGTTTTAGAAATTGCCTGGCAAATACTAAGCACTTAACAGGTACCATTATTATTATTATCTACCCTGGCTCTTAGAAATGTGCTTGGCATATAATAAGTGCTTAACAGGTACCATTATTCTTATTATTATCAACCCCGGTGCTTAGAAAAGTGCCTGGACAATAGGAAGCTCTTAACAGGTACCATCATTCCTATTATTATCTACCCTGGCTCTTAGAAATGTGCCTGGCACATAGTAAGTACGTAATAGGTTCTGTTTTTCTTATTATTATCAACCCTTGCTCTTAGAACAGTGCCTGGCACGTAGTAAGCACTTAACAGATACCAGTATTCTTATTATCATCTACCCTGGCGCTTAGAAAAGTGCCTGGAACAAAGTAAGCACCTAACAGGTATCATTACTTTTATGATTATCAACCCTAGCGCTGAGAACACTGCCTGGCACATAGTAAGTGCTTTGCAGGTACCATTATTCTTACCATTATCTACCCTGGTGCTTAGAAATGTGCCTGGCACATAATAAGCTCTTAACAGGTACCATTATTCTTATTATGATCAACCCAGGCACTTAGAAATGTGCCTGGGAAATAGCAAGTACTTAACAGGTCCCATTAGTCTTACTATTATCATCTCCAACGCTTAGAACAATGCCAAGGCACACAGTAAGCACGTAACAGATACCATCATTCTTATTGTCACCTACCCTGGTGCTTCGAAAAGTGCCTGGTGCATAATAAGTGCTTAACAGGTACCTTTAACCTTATTATTATCAACCTGAATGCTTTGAACAGTGCCTTGCACATAGTAAGCGCTAAACAGGTACCATTATTCTTCTTATTATTATACACCCTGGTGCTTAGAAAACTGCCTGGCAAATAGTAAGCACCTAATAGGTACCATTATTCTCCTTATTATCAATCCCAGTGCTTAGAACAGTGCCTGACACATAGTAAGTGCTGAACAAGATACCGCTGTTCCTATTATTATCTACCCTGGTTTTTAGAAAAGTGCCTGGCATGTAGTAAGTACATAACAGGTACCATTATTCTTATTATTATCTAATCTGGCGCTTAGAAAAGTGCCTGGTACATAGTAGGGGATTAACAGATGCCATCATTCTTTTTATCTTCTACCCTGGCAGTAGGAAAAGTGCCTGGCACATAGTAAGCCCGAAAAGAGGTACCATTATTCTTATTATTATCAACCGGAGTGCTTAGAACAGTGCCTGGCACCCAGTAAACACTTAAAAGTTACCATCGTCCTTATTATCATCTACCCTTGTGCTTAGAAAACTGCCTGGCACATAGTAAGTGCTTAGCAGATACCCTCATTCCTATTATTATCTACCCTGGCACTTTAAAAAGTGCCTGGCACATAGTAAGCATTTAACAGGTACAATTATTCTTATTATCAACCTTGGCACTTAGAGCGGAGCCTGGCACTTTGTAAGCACTTAATAGGTACCATTATTTTTATTACTATCTACCCTGGCGTTTAGATAAGTGCCTGGCACATAGTAAACACTTAACAGGAACTGTTATTCTTATTATTACCAACACCAGTGCTTAATACATAGCTCATAGTAAGTGTTAAATAGGCACCATTATTTTTATTATCATCTACCATGGTGCTTAGAAAAGTGCCTGGCACATAGTAAGCGCTTAACAGATACCATCATTCTTATTATCATCTACTCTGGCGCTTAGAAAAGTAGCTGGCACAAAGTAAGCACTTAACAGATAACATCATTCCTATTATTATCTACCCTGGCTCTTAGAAAAGCGCCTGGAACATAGCAAGTACTTTACAGGTCCTGTTATTCTTACTATTATCTATCCCAGTGCTTAGAACAGTGCCTGGCACATAGTATGCACTTAGCAAGTACCATTATTCTTGTTATTATCTACCCTGGTGCTTAGAACAGTGCCTGGCACATGGTAAGCACTTAACAGGAACTGTTATTATTATTATTATTATCAACCGCAGTGCTTTGTACATAGCACATAGTAAGCGCTTAACAGGTACCATTACTCTTATTATTATCAACCCCAGTGCTTAGAACAGTGCCTGGCACATAGTAAGTGCTTAACAGATACCACTGTTCCTATTATTATGTACCCGGGCTCTTAGAAAAGTGCCTGGCACATAGTAAGCCCTTAACAGGTACCATCATTCTTATTAATATCAACCCCAGTGCTCAGAACAATGCCTGTCATATAGTAACGCCTAACAGGTATTATTATTACTGTTATTATTATTAACTGTCCTGGTGCTTAGAAATGTGCCTGGGCCATAGTAAGTACTTAATGGGTCCTGTTATTCTTACTATTATCAACCCCAGTGCTTAGAACAGTGCCTGGCACATAGTAAGCGCCTAACAGGTACCATTATTCTTATTATTATCAACCTGAGTGCTTAGAATGGTGCCTGGCACATAATAAGCACTAAACAGCTACTGTTATGCTTCTTATCTACCCTGGCACTTAGAAAAGTGCCTGGCACATAGTAAGCACTTAACAGGTCCTGTTATTCTTATGTTTATCAACCCCAGTGGTTAGAACAGTGCCTGGCACATAATAAGCATTTAACAGATACCATCATTCTTATCATCATCTACCCTGGCTCTTAGAAAAGTGCCTGGCACATAGTAAGTGCTTAATAGGTACCATTATTCTTATTATTATCAACCTGAGTGCTTAGAACAGTGCCTGGCACATAGTAAGCACTTAACAGATACCATCACTCTAATTAATATCTGCCCTGGCACTTAGAAAAGTGCCTGGCACACAATAAGAACTTAACAGGTACTGTTATTCTCTTTATCTACCCTGGTGCTTAGAAAAGAGCCTGGCACGCAGTAAGCACTTAAAAAGTACCATTATTCTTATCATTCTCAACCCCCAACTTAGAACAGTGCCTGACACATAGTAAGCACTTAACAGATACCATCATCCCTATTATTATCTACCTTGATGCTTGGAAAAGTGCCTGGCACATAGTAAGCACCTAACAGGTACTGTTACTCTTATAATTATCAATCCCAGAGCTTAGAACAGTGCCTGGCACGTAGTAAGCGCTTAACAGGTGCCATTATTCTTAACATCATCTACCCTGGCATTTCGAACAGAGACTGGCACAAAGGTAGCTCTTAACAGGTACTGTTATTTTTATTATTATCTACCCTGGCACTTAGAAATGTGCCTGGCACACAATAAGCGCTTATCAGGTACCACTGTTCTTACTATTATCAACCCAGGCACTTAGAAAACTGCCTAGCTCAAAGTAAGCACTTAACAGGTACCATCATTCATATTATTATCAACCCCAGCACTTAGAACAGTGCCTGGCATATAGTAAGCACTCAACAGATACCATCATTCCCATTATCATCTACCCTGGCTCTTAGAAAAGTGCCTGGTACATAGTAAGTATGTAACAAGTTCTGTTTTTCAGGTTATTATCAACCCTAGACGCTGAGAACAGTGCCTGGCACCTAGTAAGTGCTTAACAGGTACCATTATTCTTATCATTATCTACCCTGGCACCTAGAAAAGTGCCTGGCATGTAGTAAGCACCTAACAGGAACCATTACTCTTATTATTATTATCCATCCCAGTGCTTAGAACAGTGCCTAAATCACATAGTAAGCACTTAAAAGATACTATCGTTCCTATTATTATCTACCCTGGCTTTTAGAAAAGTGCCTGGCACGCAGTAAGCACTTAACAAGTACCATTATTCTTATCATCATCTAACCTGGCGCTTAGAAAAGTGCCTGGTGGATAGTAGGGGATTAACAGATACCATCAATCTTTTATCTTCTACCCTGGCGCTAGGAAAACTGCCTGGCATATAGTAAGCACTTAACAGGTAACGTTATTCTTGCTATTATCAACCCTAGTGTTTAGAACAGTGCCTGGCACAAAGGAAGCGCTTAACAGGTACCATCCTTTTTATTATCATCTACCCTGGTGCTTAGAAAACTGCCTGACACATAGTAAGCACTTAACAGGTACCGTTATTCTTGTTATTATCAACCCTGGTGATTAGAAAAGTACCTGGCACATACTAAGCACTTACCAGAAACTGTTATTCTTATTATTATCAACTGCAGTGCTTAATACATAGCACATAGTAAGCGCCTAACAGGTACCATTATTCTCATTTTCAGCTACCCTGGTGCTTAGAAAATTGTCTGGCACGTAGTAAGCACCTAACAGGTACCCTTACTCTTATTATTATCAATCCCAGTGCTTAGAACAGTGCCTGGCACATAGTAAGCGCTTAACAGATACCATTGTTGCTATTATTATGTATTCTGGTTCTTAGAAAAGTGCCTGACACATAGTAAGCCTTTAACAGGTACCACCATTCTTATTAATATCAACCCCAGCGCTTAGAACAGTGCCTGGCATAAAGTAAGTGCTTAATAGGTACCATTATTATTATTATTATTAACTGCCCTGGAGCTAAGAAAAGTGCCTGGCACATAGTAAGTACTTAATAGGTCCTGTAATTCTTACTATTATCAACCCCAGTGCTTAGAACGGTGCTTGGCATATAGTAAGTGCTTAACAGGTACCGTTAGTCTTATTATTATTATCAACCCCAATGCTTAGAACAGTGCCTGGCACACAGTAAGCACTTAACAGATACCATCATTTTTATTATCATCTACCCTGATGCTTAGAAAACTGCCTGATGCATAGTAAGCGTTTAACAGGTACCCTTATTCTTCTTATTATCAACATGAATGCTTAGGACATTGCCTGGCACATAGGAAGTGCTTAACAGGTACCATTATTCTTATTATTATTAATGCAGGCACTTAGAAAAGTTTCTGGCACATAGTAAGCACTTAACAATGTTATTATTATCAACCCAGGCACTTAGAACAGAGCCTGGCACATAGTAAGCACTTAAACAGCTACTGTTATTATTATCAACCCGAGTGCTTAGAAAACTGCCTAGCACATAGTAAGCGCTTATCAGATACTGTCATTCTTATTATTTTCTATCCTGGCAATAGGAAAAGTGCCTGGCACGTAGTAAGCACTTAACAGGTACCATTATTGTCATTTTTATCTTACCCTGGCACTTAGAACAGTGCCTGGTGCATAGTAAGCACTTAACAGGCATAGTTATTATTATCAACCACAGCATTTAGAAAAGTGCCTGGCACAAAATAAGCACTTTAGCAGGTACCGTTATTCTTATTATTCTCAACCCCAGCACTTAGAACAGTGCCTGGCACATAGTAAGCACTTAACAGGTTCCATTATTCTTATTATTATCAGCCCACTGTTGGGTAGGGACTGTCGCTATATGTTGCCAATTTGTACTTCCCAAGCGCTTAGTACAGTGCTCTGCACATAGTAAGCGCTCAATAAATACGGTTGATGATGATGAACCCTGGCACTTAACACAGTGCCAAGCACATAATAAGCACTTAACAGGTACCATAATTATTATTATCATCATCATTATTATTATTATCTGCCCTGGAGCTTGGAAAAGGTACCATTATTCTTACTATTATCTACCCCAGTGCTTAGAACAGTGCCTAGCACATAGTAAGCACTTAACAGGTACCATTATTTTTATCATTATCTACCCTGGCTCTTAGACATGTGCCTGGCACATAGTAAGCACTTAACAGGTACCATTATTCTTCTTATTATCAACCCCAGCACTTAGAACAGAGCCTGGCACATAGTAAGCGCTTAACAGATACCATCATTCTTACTGTCATCTACCCTGGCTCTTAGAAAAGTACCTGGCACCTAGTAAGCACTTAACGGGTACCGTTATTATTAGCTACCCCAGCGCTTTGAACAGTGTCTGGCATAAAGTAAGCACTTAAGAGATGCCATCATTCCTATTATTATCTACCCTGGCTTTTAGAAAAGTGCCAGGCACACAGTAATCACTCAACAGGCACTGTTATCATTACCAACCCCAGCGCTTAGAACAGTTCCTGGCACATAGTAAGCACTTAACAGATACCATCATTTCTATTATTATCTACCCTGGCTCTTAGAAAAGTGCCTAGCATGTAGTAAGCACTTAACAGGTCCTGTTATTATTATTATTATTATCAATCCCAGTGCTTATGACAGGACCTGGCACATAGTGAGTGCTTAACAGATACCATTATTCTTATTATTATCTACCCTGGCACTTTGAAATGTGCCTGGCATATAATAAGTGCTTAACAGGTACCATTGTTCTTATTATTATCTACCCTGGCACTTAGAAAAGTGCCTTGTACACAGTAAGCACTTAGCAGGTGCCATTATTCTTATTATTATATAAACCCCAGTGATTAGAACAGTGCCTGGCACATAGTAAGCAGTTAACAGGTACTGTTATTCTTATTATCATCTACCCTGGCTCTTAGAAAAGTGCCTGGCACATAGTAAGCACTTAGCAGGCACTGTTATTATTATCAACCACAGGGTTTAGAAAAGTGCCTGGCACAAAGTAAACACTTAACAGATACCATCATTCCTTTTACTATTTACCCCGGTGCTTAGAACAGTGCCTGGCACATAGTAAGCACTTAACAGCATCATTCCTATTATTATCTACCCTGACACTCAGAAAACTGCCTGCCACATAGCGCTTAACAGATACCATCATTCCTATTATTATCTACCCTGGCTCTTTGAAAGTTCCTGGTACATAATAAGTACATAACAGGTTCTGCTTTTCTTATTATTATCAACCACAGTACTTAGAACAGTGCCTAGCACATAGTAAGAGCTTAACAGATACCATCATTCTTATTATTATCAACACCAGCAGATAGAACAGTGCCTGGCACCCAGTAGGCACTTAACAGGTACCATTATTCTTAATATTATCTACCCTGGTGCTTAGAAAAGTGCCGGGCACATAGTAAGCACCTAACAGGTACCATTACTCTTATTATTATCAATTCCAGTGCTTAGAACAGGGCCTAAAACACATAGTAAGTGCTTAACAGATACCATCGTTCCTATTATTATCTACCCCGGCTTTCAGAAAAGCGTCTGGCACGTAGAAAGAACTTAACAGGTACTATTACTCTTATTATTATCTACCCTGGAGCTTACAAAAGTGCCTGCCACATATTAGGGGATTAACAGATACTATCATTCTTTTTATATTCTACCCTGGTGCTTAGAAAAGTGCCTGGCACATAGTAAGTACGTAACAGGTACCATTAGTCTTCTTATTATCTACTCTGGCACTTAGAAAACTGCCTGGCATACAGTAAGCGCCTAAGAGGTACCATCATTCATATTATTATCTACTCTGGTGCTTAGAAAACTGCCTGACACATAGTAAGCACTTAACAGATTCCATTATTCTTATTATTATCTACCCTTGCTCTTTAAAAAGTGCCTGGCACATAGTAAGCACTTAACAGGTACCATTATTTTTATCATTATCTACCCTGGTGCTTAGAACAGTGCCTGGCACATAGTAAGCACTTAACTGATACCATCGTTCCTATTATTATGTACCATGACTTTTAGAAAAGTGCCTGGCACATAGTAAGTGCTTAACAGATACCATCATGCCTATTACTATCTACCCTGGCTCTTAGAAAAGTGCCTGGCACATAGTAAGTACGTAACAGGTTCTGCTTTTCTTATTATTATCAACCCCAGCATTTAAAACAGTCCCTGGCACATAGTAAGAGCTTAACAGGTCCTGTTATTCTTATTATTATCAACCTGAATGCTTAGAACAGTGTCTGGCACATAGTAAGCACTTAACAGATACTATTATTCGTATTATCATTTACCCTGGTGCTTAGAAAAGTGCCTGGCACATAGTAAGCACTTAACAGATACCATTATTCTTATTATCATTTACCCTGGCGCTTAGAAAAGTGCCTGGCACATAGTAAGCACCTAACAGGTACTATTACTCTTATTCCTATCAATCCCAGTGCTTAGAACAGTGCCTGGCACATAGGAAGCGCTTAACAGGTACCATTATTATCTACCCTGGCTCTTAGAAAAGGGCCTGGCACATAGTAAGTGCTTAACAGGTACCACTATTCTTATTATTATCAACCCAAATGCTTAGAACAGTGCCTGGGCACATAGTAAGCGCTGAACAGGTACTGTTATTCTTATTATCATCTACCCCAGCGCTTAGAAAAGTTCCTGGCACATAGTAAGTGCTTAACAGATACCGTCATTCCTACTATTATCTACCCTGGTTCTTACAAAAGTGCCTGACACAGAGCAGTACTTAAAAGTTCCCGTTATTCTTATTATTATCAACCCCAGCTGTTAAAACAGTACCTGGCACATAGTAAGCACTTAGCAGGTATCATTAGTCTTATTATTAGGTACCCTGGCACTTAGAAAACTGCCTGGCACATAGTAAGCACCTAACAGATACCATCATTCCTATTATTTTCTACCCTGGCACATAGTGAGAACTTAACAGGGACTGTTATCGTTATCAACCACAGAGTTTAGAACAGTGCCTGGCACATAGTAAGCACTTAGCAGGTACCATTATTCTTATTAATATCTACCCTGGCATTAGAAAAGGGCCTGGCATTTAGCAAGCACTTAAAAACTGCCATTATTCTTATCATTCTCAACCCCAGCACTTAGTGCCTGGCACATAGTAAACATTTAACAGGTACTGTTATTCTTATTTTTATCAACCCCAGCGGTTAGAAAAGTGCCTGGCACACAGTGTGCGCTTAACAGATACCATCCTTCCTATTATCATCTACCCTGGCTCTTAGAAAAGTGCCTGGCACATAGCAATTATTAACAGGTCCTGTTAATCTTACTATTATCAACCCCAGTGCTTAGAACAGTTTCTGGCATACAGTAAGCACTTAACAGGTACCATCATTCTTATTAATATCAACCCCAGCGCTTAGAACAGTGCCTGGCACATAGTAGGCACTTAACAGGCACCATTATTACTATCAACCCCAGCACTTAAAACAGTGCCTGGCACATAGTAAGCACTTAACAGGTCCTGATATTCTTATTATTATCTACCCCAAGGCTTAGAACAGTGCCTGGCACATAGTAAGTGCTTAACAGATACCATCATTCTTATTAACATCTACCCCGGGGCTTAGAAAATGCCTGGCACATAGTAAGCCCCTAACAGGTACCATTATTCTTATATTCATCTACCCTGGCGCTTAGAACAGTGCCTGCACACAGGAATCACTTAAAAGGTAATGTTATTCTTATTATTCCCCTGGCCCTTAGAAAAGTGCCTGGCACATAGTACGCACTTCACAGGTACCATTATTCTTGTTACTATCTACCCTGGTGCTTACTATGTGCCGAGAACTGTACTAAGTACTGGGGTAGAACAAGATGTTCATGTCTGACACAGCCGCTGATCCACATGGGGCTCAGAATCTAACCAGGAGGTAGAATGGGTACTGAATCCCCATTTCACAGATGAAGAAACTGAGGGCTAGAAACGCTAAGTGTCCTCACCATACCTCATTCTCTCCTGTCCCGCCATCAACCCCTGGCCCACGTCCTGCCCCTGGCCTGGAATGCCCTCCCTCCGCACATCTGCCAGGCTAGCTCTCTTCCTCCCTTCAAAGCCCTACTGAGAGAGAGCTTACCTCCTCCAAGAGGCCTTCCCAGACCAATCCCCCTTTTTCCTCTCCTCCTCCCCATCCCCCCGGCCCTACCTCCTTCCCCTCCCCACAGCACCTGTATATATGTTTGTACAGATTTATTACTCTATTTTACTTGTACATATTTACTATTCTATTTATTTTGTTAATGATGTGCATTTAGCTTTAATTCTGTTTGTTCTGACGACTTGACACCTGTCCACATGCTTTGTTTTGTTGTCCGTCTCCCCCTTCTAGACTGTGAGACCGTTGTAGGGTAGGGACCGTCTCTATATGTTGCCAACTTGTACTTCCCAGCACTTACTACAGTGCTCTGCACACAGTAAGCGCTCAATAAATATGATTGAATGAATGAATGCTTGGCACATAGTAAGCACTTAACAAATACCATTGTTATTACCCCAGTGCTTAGGACAGTGTTTTGACACATAGTAAGCGCTTGACAAATACCATTAAGAAAAAGAATGGGCAGGGTTGATCTGAGACTGGGCACAGTGTTGGGGAGGGTGAGGTGGGGTGAGGGGCAGGAGGCCATGCCTGGTGGGAATAGCGGTGGGACAGAGCCTAGGCTTGGGAGCCTCTCTGAGATTGAGGGGTAGTCCCTGAGTCCTCATGTCTTGGGGACCCTGGCAACCAGGTGGAGGCTGGGAGGAACTTGGGGAACGGCTGGGAGCCCCAAGCCCAACTGGGGGGCCCCCTCTCCCCGAATTGGGAAAAGGAAAGATGAAGCAGTGCAAAGGGGAGAAAGGGGAACAGAGTTGGGGGGAAGGAAAAGCTGGGGAGCAGAGGGAAGGGCACATATCATCTTCCCTCTAGACTATAGGCTCATGTGGGCAGGGAATGTGTTGATTGTTCTATTGTACTCTCCCAAGCGCTTATTACAGTGGTCTGCACACAGTAAGCGTTCAGTAACTATGATTGACCGACTGACTTCACCCCCGTCCATCCTGTCTGGGGCGGAAGCCTCCCCTGCCCAGACGGAGGCTGCCTAGAAGGCTCAGCTCCCGTTGCATAGGGACAGCTGAGACCCCACAGAGGCAGGGCTCCTGCACACCCGGCTGCTTAGGCCGGCGATGAGGCCTGGGCCAGGGCAGACTCCCAAGGACACGGCCGGGGCCAGTAGACAGGGTCGATCCGGGAGCTGCAGCCCCGACCCTGGGCTCGGGACTAGATTGGCTGCCCGCACTGTGGGCCTGGGACTTGGGAGGTGGGCGCCTCCCGTCCCTGCCTTTCTCCGGCCTCTCCCCTCCGCCTGCATGCTGCCACAGTTGGCCGTTTTGGTTTCTTTGGTAAACGCAATTCAAGTGGAAGGCGGGACAGAAGGTGGAATTCTGTCTCTGTCCGCCGAAATGTCAGGCGGCTGGTCACCCTGGCAACAGAGGACAGGAGGTTGCGGGGCACGAGGCGCAGGAAGTACAGGGCAGGGGCTTGAGGGCCGGGGCCGGGAAAGGCGGGCAGAGGCTGCAGGAATCGAAAAGCCGGACATGGAGAGCCCACACAGCATCAAACCTGCTCTGAGATTTTTTTTTTTTATAGTATTTGTTAAGCACCTACTATGTGCCAGGGACAACGGTACTAAGTGCTGGAGGTAGATATGAGCTAATCAGCTTGGACGCAGTCCCTGTCTCACATGGGGCTCACAGTCTTAATCCCCATTTTGCAGATGAGGGAATGGAGGCATAGAGAAGTGAAGTGACTTACCCAAGGTCCCACAGAAGACAAGTGGCAGAGTCAGGTTTAGAACCCAGGTCCTTCTGACCCACGAGCTAGTAAATAAAAAAAATTACAGATATGTAATAATAATAATGGTATTTGTTAAGCGCTTATTATGTGCAAAGCACTGTTCTAAGCACTGAAATACATAAGTGCTGTGGGGCTGAGGGAGGGGTGGTAAAAGGGAGCAGATAAAAGTGTAAGGGTCACGCAGAAAATGGGAAAAGAGGAAATGAGGGCTTAGTCGGGGAAGGCCTTTGGAGGAGATGTGCCTTCAATAAGGTTTTGAAGGTGGGGAGAGTGATCATCTGTCGGGCGTGAAGAGGGACGGTATTCCAGGCCAGAGGCAGGACTTGGATGCGAGGGTAATGGCAAGGTAGATGAGATGGAGGTACAGTGAGTAGGTTGGCATCAGAGGGGCGAAGTGTGTGAGCCGGGTTGTAGTGGGAGCAGTAGGAGGGGGAAAGGGCTTTCATATCTCCTCCAGGAAGCCTTCCGGGCCTCAGCTCTCATCGCCTGACCTTACTTTCCCTCCCTACTATCTCTTCCACATACTTAGTTGCACACTCCCCCAGCAAAACCCAAGCTGGCTGTCAAGCGAGCGAGGATGCTAGTTTGGAAAATGAACTGAATCAAAGCCCAAGCCTGGCCTCAAACCTTCCTTCCTTTCCCAAGAGATCCTGCCCCTCACAGGCTTTAATAATAATAATTATGATAGCATTTATTAAGTGCTTACTATGTGCAAAGCACTGTTCTAAGCGCTGGGGAGGTTACAAGGTGATCAGGTTGTTCCACGGGGGGGGGGGGCTCACAGTCTTAATCCCCATTTTGCAGATGAGGTAAATGAGGCCCAGAGAAGTTGTGATTTGCCCAAAGTCACACAGCTGACAATTGGCAGAGCAAGGATTTGAACCCATGACCTCTGACTCCAAAGCCCGTGCTCTTTTCCACAGAGCCACGCTGAAAGCTGGGTTGCCTATTCTCATTCCTGAGGCTCCTCTTTTCTCCTTTGTTTCAAGCTGAAAGTTTGGATTCAATTTTAATATCCTCTTTCCAAGGAACTTGATTTGGTCAGAGACTTTATAGCCTTTTTCCTAGACCCCAACAAAGCCATGTGGGGAGTAGTGGAGAGGGAGGGAAGGAGCGATTCAATCCACATGGGCACGTCACTGCCTCACAGTGTCTCCACCTGGAAAATGGGGGCAGATCCATCAGGGGGCCTTGAAATGGGGACACACTGCTGTTTGAAACTGTCCTGAGTGTTCCTGGGATAAACACATGGGACTCACAGGTACCTGGGTGGAAGTAGGGGGATGCTACACCCCTTAGGCCCCCTGGGCTTTCTACCAAAGGTCTTGGGGGGGGTGTCATGAGGTAGACAGCGAGGTGCACGTGCCTCTGCCGTGGCGATGGCATTGTCATGGGCACCACTGAGGCCATCGCTCTTTTGTTACAGATGCAGCTCGCACCCTGGACTTTTTGGCCGCTGCCCGCCAGGGCCCCGTGCTCCACCAGTCCAGCGCTACCTCAGGTGAGCGAGGGGGCGAGGGGCCAGGAGTGAGGGACCAGGCTGGGTCCTTGTGGGGGTGGGGATGGGGAGCACAGGTCCCTCAGGTCTTCCCTGTCTGTCTCCAGAAGGGGGAGGGTCCCATGTTTGAAGGAGTTGTGGTGAGGGGCATGGGGTGGCACACACAACGACCCTCAAGAGACAAGATAATCCAATTTTTTTACGGCATTCATTAAGCATGTACTGTGAGTCAGGCACTGTACTAAGTGCTGGGGTAGATACATGTCCCCGTTTTACAGATGACACAACTGAGACCCAGAGAAGTGATCTGCCCAAGGTTACCCAGCAGACAAGTTGGGGAACCAGGATTAGAACCCAGGTCTTTTTGACTTAGAGCATGGGCTTGTGGATAGAGCCTATCTCCTAGGCCCCTGGCTTCTCCAGGCAGGGGGTCAACCCTCTCCCCACTGCCCAATATTCCCCCCCACGGCACGTTCAGCTGCCGGAAAGAAGGATCAGTGTTGCCTGCCCGGCTGAAGTAGGCCTTTAGTGATTCTGGCTCACGGGGTGGTAAAACACGAAATAGGGGAGCCGACCATCTGGGCCCCGCTGGAAACTGAGGCTAGAGGGGAGCAGCCTGATGGCAGCCACAAAAAGAGAGGATGGGATCAGGACCCGGGGTGGAAACAGATCATAAACCTTGTACCTTTAAAAGGGAGAGTGGGGCCTGAATAACCATGGCGACCCAGCCGGTACAGCAGCATTTCAATCTGCCAGACTGAGAGCAATTAACCCTAATTAGCTCCTAGAAATTCACCGGCCCTGGCCTGGGGCAGGAGGAGAGAGGTCTCCACACACATCCTCCCCTCCTTCCCTCACCCCTGGTCCCCCAGGCTGGTGAGGAAGTTTAGGAGTTTTCGTGAGCCACTGGAATAGAAAATCCTAATATTGTTTTCCTTTTGTAAATCCAAGCTGCAGCTCAGATCAGTTCTGTTAAAAGGAGGCACAAAAAGGCTTTTTGTAAGCAAGGGGGACCCAGGGGTGGAGCCGGAAGGGGTGAGGGGTTTGGAGAGGTGGGCTGGCCTGTCCGAAGAGAAGCGTGCCCCCTACTTTGAATCACAGGATGCCCGGAGCTACCCACCACTCCTCAGGGGGTTACATGGCAGCTGCTGGAACATTTGGGACAGTTTGGGCATCACCTGCCAAAGAGGAGGGGAGCCAAAATTGTTTTGGCTTTTTCAGGGTGTCTGAACTGCAACAAGGTGGTGGAGCTGACGGAGTAACTGAATCTGCTGGAGTCTAAGGTCAGTAGAGGGGGACCCAGGGACCTCTTCCCCCTGGCCCACCTGAGTTTCCTGGCCCCTCTACAAATGGGTTCCCCATGACCTCTCAAGAGGCCAAAATTGTTGAGGAGCTGGAGGGGGAATGGAGGGTATCAATCCCCTGGGCACCAGACCACCCCCCTCCTCCCCCAAACCCAGTTAGCAGGGCATTTTAAACTCATGGCTTCCTGTCCACCCCAGGCCCAGCACTTAAGTGCTAGTTTTATATGTGAGCGTCATGGGGAAATGGAGATTGGGAGAGGATAAGCTTCAAAGAGGCACCTTTTTGGGTGTTTTAAGCTGTGGTTGTCTCAGGCCTTCACCCCAGTGTACTTGAGTGCTTTCTCTCTGCAGGGCACCGAACTGTTTAGAGAGATTACGGTAGCAGTACTGATCCCCGCCTTCGGCGTTTAAAGTCTCGCGGGAAGGTCAGACACTGAAATTATAGGCAGGGGAAGCAATGTAGTTTAAAGATCTGTCCAAATATTTATATGGGGGAGGGGGTTAGTGAGTGCTTAGGGTGAGGACTCCAGGTAAACTTGGGGTGGCACTGGAAACGGGTCTTATCAAACCTGGGATGAGCCAGGATGAAGCCGAACAGCTGCAAGGGCCACTGCCCCCAGGGAGAAGGCTTCAAAGGTCCCAGCTGCCAGGGTTCAACTTTCTCTCCTTTCCAGGTGGCTGTGCTGTCATTGCCCGGTCCCCCACCCAGGGGACCCCCTCAAAGCCAAGGGGATGGCAGCACCCGCCTCTGCCCCTCTTTGGGGGTCACTTGTTCATGAAAGTCCTGGGGAAGAAGGCCTCAAAGGTGAGTAGGGGTCGGGGGTGTGGAGGCCCGGTGGGGCCGGTAATTAATCCATCAGAGGTATTTATGGAGCACTTACGGTGTGCAGAGCACTGTATCAGGTGCTTGGGAGGGTACATTCCAACCCACAAGGAGCTTAGGTTGGAATGGGCCAGGAGGATTGTGGCAGAGCAGATCACCTCTCTCTCCCAGCCTGGGGACCCCCAAACCCTGGGCCTGCAGGTCAGTGGGGGTGGGAGACCAAGGCCCCAGCAAGGGTGGTGGCTACAGGACTGTTGTCCAAAGCAGGCCTCTAGCCCCAGCGCTAGTCAGGCCAGAAGGGCTCGGTCTAGTGATGACAATGACCAGGCATTGATCTGGGGGTGGGCCCTGGACCTCTGGGGGTGTTGCCCCATGTTATCTGGGAGGCCCTCTGCCCTGGGGGTGGGGGGGCTGCCTGCCCATCTTCTCAGGCACCAGTTTGGAGGGAGCACTAATGTCCTGCCCCCTGCCTCCCTGAGTTCCTAAGCCAGAGTGAAGCCGGAGGCGTGGGGGGGGGGGGGGGGGGGGGGGGGGGGGGGGGCATATTCACTTGGCGTTCGTTCAACTGTGGTTCATTCTATTGTGTATATTAAGTGCTTACTGTGTGCAGAGCACTGTACTGAGCACCTGGGAACATACAATGCAACAATAAAAAGATGCATTCCCTACCCATGAGGAGCTTACAGTTTAGAGGACAAGCTGTCTGTGGGTTGAAGCAGTGGAGAACGGGGTTGCCCCAGGAGCTGGCATGCAAGAGGATGGAACAAAGAGGGACAGAAAAAGTCTCCAAGCCTGGACAGAGCTGAGCACTGCCTAAAGCAGGTAGCAGCAGTTGGCTGGGGACTCTGGGCTGGGTATTCTTGGGAGCAGGGAGGAGGGTGGGGGGGCTCTTGGGTCTGAGGAGGAAGCGGGGGGGAAAAGGGAGGGTCATATCCGGCTGTTTCCAACAGCAACCGAGACCCAGTCAGGTCATCCGGGTCCTTGCCCTGCAAGTCCCAGGACTCCGTGGGGATTGAGAGGAGCAGGGGCTCTGAGAATGGGTACCTCGAGCCGGGAGCCAGGGAGTAGCAGGTCTGACTGCCACCCCCGCTGGAGCCTGATAGGCATCTCTTTCTCTCAGGGGGGCTGGGGTCCCTGGGCCCACTGGACCCAAAAGGAGATGCTGGGGAGCCGGGCCCCTGGGCTGAAGGGATCTGCTGGGTCTCCAGGTAAGGCACGCGTAACCTGGCCGTCGGGTTCCTCCCCTGGTTCTGGCTTGGCTGGGCCACCTCTCTGTTGGTTTTACGGGGGAGATGGCTCAGGGAGTTACCCTCTCCTTGGAGCCTCCGGATTTGTCACTGGGCTTTGGTGCCCTCCCACTGAGTCTCCTGACTTTTTTATGAGCTATAGGGCTAGTGAGTGATGGTTGGGGAGGCACCTGGCCTTTATTTCTGCCAGGTTCATGTGCCAAGGTAGGCTGAGCCATCTGTCTGCCTATCTGTGGCTCGTGGGTAACTGTTGGGTCCCTGGCAACTGAGAATGGCTAATCTTCTCCATCTCTCTAAGGGTTGTGTGGGTTTCCCATTCGTTCAGCAGTTCTGTGCTCTTCCCCTGGACCCCAGGCCTTCAACGGTGTAGGACCGGGCACCCAGATGGATCTGTTCTTGAGCGGGTAGTGGGGAAATCCCTGCCCTCCCTGCTGCTCAGGGCCTTGTCTTCTCCTAGAATCCTCAGAATTCACCGTTGGACCTCATAGCTCATTCCCTGACCTCTCACCCCTTGTCTCTGTGTCTAGGGCTGCTGGGGCCTCCCGGACACCCTGGTCAGGATGGTGCCTTGGGCTCTCCGAGAGAGAGGCCCCCTGGCCCGATCAAGCTGCCCAACTCCCAGAGCTCTAAACAAGGTGAGTGATGCCCTGGCTAAGAGCCGGGTTGGGGGTGGGGCACGAAGGGATGGGCAGGAGGCTCTCCAGGGGCCCCAGAGTCCCACAGCAAGGGCCAAGCAGCCCGGGGGGTGGGAGTGGGGCTGGGGGCGATAAGGACAATTTAAAGATAATGATGGTATTTGTTAAGCACTTACTATGTGCCAGGCACTGTACCAGGCACTGGGGTGGACACAGGCTAATAGATGAAGAAAATGCAAGGCCGGGAATCCTGGTCAGTCCTTCCTCCCTTCTCCTGTGCCAGAGCCAATCACCCAGGGGTAGAGGAAGCTGTAAACACCACTAAATCTACCCTTCCTGTCCTCAGGCCCTGGGGACTAGAGGATGGTGCCTTTTCGGCTTCAAGGCTCTCCATCACCTCGCCCCCTCCTACCTCACCTCCCTTCTCTCCTTTTACAGCCCACCCCGCACCCTCCGTGCCTCTGCCGCTAATCTCCTCACTGTGCCTCGTTCTTGCCTGTCCTGCCATCGACCCCTGGCCCACATCATCCCCCAGGCCTGGAATGCCCTCCCTCTGCCCATCTGCCAAGCTAGCTCTCTTCCTCCCTTCAAGGCCCTACTGAGAGCTCACCTCCTCCAGGAGGCCTTCCCAGGCTGAGCCCCTTCCTTCCTCTCCCCCTCGTCCCCCTCTCCATTCCCCCCATCTTACCTCCTTCCCTTCCCCACAGCACCTGTATACGTGTATATATGTCTGTACATATTTATTACTCTATTTTACTTCTACATATCTATTCTATTTTATTTTGTTAGTATGTTTGGTTTTGTTCTCTGTCTCCCTCTTTTAGACTGTGAGCCCACTGTTGGGTAAGGACTGTCTCTATATGTTGCCAACTTGTAATTCCCAAGCGCTTAGTACAGTGCTCTGCACACAGTAAGCGCTCAATAAATACGATTGATTTCCAGGCTTCCAGTGTCCCCCTCTGCCCACACAGCTGGCAGTGTCCTAGCCAAGACCATGCACAACTGACTGGGGCTGTTCTGTCAGCTTTGCCTGTCCTGGACAAGCCTTGGGTCTGAAACCAGTGGAGAAGAAGGCTAATTCTGCCCTTTTAACACTCCTTCTTCTCCTGGCCCCCACCCACAGGGGTGTACTCCTTGTCTGGGCCAGGCATCTGATAGGATCTGGGGCCCACCTTACCAGCTGTAGGCCTGGGAAGAGGGAACTGAGCTGACTGCATGTCCCAGGGTGCCCTAGTCTGCTCAACCCCTAACCAGATTCATTCATTCATTCATTCATATTTATTGAGCGCTTACTATGTGCAGAGCACTATACTAAGTGCTTGGGAGAGTATAACAGAACAATAGACACATTCCCTGCCCACAAAGCGTAATAAGAATAGTAATTTTGGTACTTGTTAGAGGCTTACTATGTGCCAAGCACTGTTCTAAGCACTAGGGTAGCTACAAGTTAATCAGGTTGGACCCAGTTGGCTGGCTGGGCCTGGCGGCTTCTCGGAGGCCTGATGTCAGGTGGACGCTGTCAGCCGGGCCGGCCTCCTCACTCTCCCTCCTCTGCCTCCAGGAGACTCGCTGCTGTCCAACACCTTCACGGAAGCCGGAGGTCGGGGTCTCCAGGGCCCTGTGGTGCCCAGGGGTAAGTTAGGACCCACTGGGAGAATCTTGGAAGAGTGAGGATGGTCCCGAGGGAACCTCCTTTTGGGGAGAGGGTGTGGGTGGGTCCCCCAATGGGCTGACGGGTATTCCTGTGGGCTCAGAGTTGGCCGGCGAAGGGCTTGAGGGGACCAGCCGAAACAACAGAACAGGTAAGGCGGAGGGCTGTCCCCCAAGCCCCAGCCCCTTTTCTGTCAGGGGGACTGGATCCAGCCAGACCAGGGCTGCCACCTCCTCAGGGCAGGGCCAAAGCAGTCTCTGCTCTCGTTTCAGATCTTCCCACAGCAACGGGCTGCCCAGGCACCCCTGGGCCCAAGGTGAGTGATAGCCGGGAAACCGATTCCTCCCACTGACATGTCTTCAGATGTGGGGGGCTCCTCTAGGGGCTGAGCCTGCCCCGGGGAGTCAGAACAGGGCGAAGCTGAGGTTCTGGATGGCGGTGGTGGTGGCGGGGGTTGCTTCTCGGCAGCTGGGGGCCGGTTGGGGAGCGGTTTCAGGCGTGAGGCCCAGCCTGGGCCAGGGATTTGAGGATGAGGGCCTGAGGCTCTGCCCATTGGAAGGGAAGGGTTTGCCCTAGGGGTCACTTCATGGGGTGCGGTGCGTGTGCTGATGTTCCTTTCTTTTGGGCAAGGGGTTTCCGGCCCAGCTGGCAGGAATGGAGCCACCGGGCCCAGAGGAGAGAAGGGAGACGGGAGACGGGGTAAGTGCCTCTGTGCAGGCCCCCACCAACAGAGGGCTGGGTTTCCAGGCGGGGGCTTGGGGATCTCTATCCACTGTTCCAAGCAGTGGTTTTCAAGCAGGGTGATGGTTATGGGGGTACCTGGTCCCGAATCCCACCTTTATCAGGCTTGTGTGCTAAGGGAGGCAGAGAACAGTTTGCCTTCGTTGTCCATCCCTACATGGATCCCTGGGGCCCTGAATATCCATGTGGCTGTCCCCACCAACCCTTCCACGGTCCCTTTCCTGTCACTCCTCAGCTCCACCTCACCTCACACACCATCCTGGGCATACACGTGACATCACCTCCTCTAATCGCTGTATAGTCTCTACCCCCACCAATTTGGAAATTTCTCTGTCAGGCCCCAACCTCTTCACTTGCTCTCTTCCCATATACCCACACCCAGGAAATCTGTCCCGTTTCCCCACAGAGACCTCCAATCTTTTACTCCTTCTAATGTTCTAAAACCCTCATGCCCCATTTGGACTCCATACCCAAACTACCTTCTTGAGGCCCAAAGGGATGCATTCATTCATTCATTCATTCAGTTGTATTTATGGAGCGCTTACTGTGTGCAGAGCACTGTACTAAGCGCTTGGGAAGTACAAGTTGGCAACACTCCACACCGTCCCTTGTGTGGCTAGCTCAGTGTACAGTGTGGCTCAGTGGAAAGAGCACGGGCTTGGGAGCCAGAGGTCATGGGTTCTAATCCCAGCTCCGCCACTTGTCAGCTGTGTGACTTTGGGCAAGCCACTTAACTTCTCTGGGCCTCAGTTACCCCATCTGTAAAATGGGGATTAAGCCTGTGAGCCCCATGTGGGACAACCTGATCACCTTGTATCCCCCCCAGTGCTTAGAATAGTGCTTAGCAGATAGTAAGAGCTTAACAAATGCTATCATTATTATTAGAAGCAGCGTGGCTCAGTGGAAAGTGCTTGGGTTTTGGAGTCAGAGGTGTTCAAATCCCAGCTCTGCCACTTGTCAGCTGTGTGGCTTTGGGCAAGTTACTTCACTTCTCTGAGCCTGTTACCTCATCTGTAAAATGGGGATTAAGATTGTGAGCCCCCCGTGGGACAACCTGATCACCTTGTAATCTCCCTAGCGCTTAGAACAGTGCTTTGCACATAGTAAGCACTTAATAAATGCTATCATTATTATATATGCCAGACCGCCACTCTAACCTCTCCCAAAGCCTTATTAGGATCACATCTCCAAGAGGCCCTCTCCAATTACGCCGTATCTTTCCCAACTCCCTCTCCCTTCTGCTCCTATGCCCTTGACTCTGTGCCCTTTAAGCATTTGGTATTTGCCCCACAGTCTGTATCTACAATTCCAAATTTTATCATCCTGTTTCCAAGCATTCAGTACAGTGCTCTGCACACAGAAAGCACCTGCTTTAGAGTCAGATCAGTGATCTTTATGACTTAGTTATATTAACGCCTCTCCTGCCGGATTGTAAACTCACTGTGAGCAGGGAACATCTTCCAACTCTGTCTTCTCCCAAGTGCTCCGCACACAGTAAGCACTCCAATACTACTGACTGATGTCTATTCATCTGTCACCATTTGGGTCTCTGAGCAAAAGCACCCGAAGATGGTTCACCTCCACCATCTCTCCAAGTGTCATCTGGGGTGCCCAGGGCCTTCTGCTGTGTAGGATTGGGGCTTTCCACCTGTTTTGGAGGAGTCCCCGCCCTTCCTGTATCTGTAGCCGAGGCCTTCTCTCCCACCTCTCCCCGTCACCTGCTGGCTGCCGAACTCTTGAGTCCATCCCTTGGCCGCACTTGGGAAAAGTGGAAGTTCTGCGGGACTCGGGGAACCCTGGCCCGGGCGTCCCCATTCCCCACCCCCTTAACGGCATCTCCTTTATTTTCCCAGGGACCCAGAAGAGAGCGTGGCTCTAAGGGCTCAGCAGGAGCACAGGTACGTGCGGTCTTCTGCCTCCTTCCCCTTCCCACCCGGGCCCGGCTCTGGCCCTCGGCGGTGAGAAGGTGCACCAGCCTGGGTTGGCGCGGCTCACCCTAGCTGTCTCTCTCACTGTTTGTCTGTCTCTCTTTCTCTGCCATTGCAGGGAGAACCAAGTCCCAAAGGTGATCCCCGGGAGAAGGGCCACTGGGCACGCTACCTCCAGTCACGGACTTCTTCTGGGTTCTAGTCAGCGCTGCTCTGGGCTATGGCAGGGGCACTCCAGAGTCACCTGTGCCCGCCATCCCAAAGCAGGGTGCATTGGCAGACCTGGGAAGGGGAGTTGGCTGAACCTTGGCACATCTCTTCTCCTCCTCCTGCCTAGGACCCCGAGTCTTCCATGTTTGCCCTCCTCTGCCTCGCCCCCCTCTCTCTCTGTCCCAGCAGCTCCCTTCATGGATGTAAGAGTTTCTTTAATCTACAGGGGGAAGGGTTACAGCAACTGTGAGAGGCTCTGAAGATTTTAGCCGAGAGGGTTTTAATTTTGGAAACGATGATTGGGTTCAATGGTGAGTAGATGGACATAGGGCGTGGGGCAGGAAGTGAGGGAGAGGGGTGCCTCGGGTAGCCCCCTCCTGGGGCCTCCCGGGGGTTTCCAGTCCCTGGACTGCGGTGGTGGCAGCTTGGTTCCTTTCCCTTTCCCCTCATCTCCTCTCCCCTCTTCTCCCCTCCCTTCGTCTCCTGTCTTTTATTTCCTTTCTTTTTCTTTTCCTTTTCCTTTCTTTTTCTTATCCTTTACCTTTCTTTTCCCCAAGTAAGCCATATCTTTCCCAACTCCCTCTCCCTTCTGCTCCTATGCCCTTGACTCTGTGCCCTTTAAGCATTTGGTATTTGCCCCATATTCTGTATCTAAAATTCCAAATTTTATCATCCTCTTTCCAAGCATTCAGTACCGTGCTCTGCAAACAGTAAGCACCCGCTATAGAGTCAGATCAGTGATCTTTATGACTTATTTATATTAACACCTCTCCTGCCGGAGTGTAAGCTCACTGTGAGCAGGGAACTTATCTTCCAACTCTGTCTTCTCCCAAGTGCTCCCCACACAGTAAGCGCTCCAATACTACTGACTGATGTCTGTTCATCTGCCACCATTTGGGTCTCTGGGCAAAAGCAGCTGAAGATGGTTCACCTCCACCGTCTCTCCTAGTGTCATCTGGGGTGCCCAGGGCCTTCTGCTGTGTAATATTGGGACTCTCCACCTGTTTTGGAGGAGTCCCCTCCCTTCCTGTATCTGTAGCTGAGGCCTTCTCTCCCACCTCTCCCTGTCACCTGCTGGCTGCCGAACTCTTGAGTCCATCCCTTGGCCGCAGTTGGGAAAAGTGGAGGTTCTGCGGGACTCGGGGAACCCTGGCCCGGGCGTCCCCATTCCCCACCCCCTTAACGGCATCTCCTTTATTTTCCCAGGGACCCAGAAGAGAGCCTGGCTCTAAGGGCTCAGCAGGAGCACAGGCACGTGCGGTCTTCTGCCTCCTTCCCCTTCCCACCCGGGCCCGGCTCTGGCCCTCCGCGGTGAGAAGGTGCACCAGCCTAGGTTGGCGAGGCTCACCCTAGCTGTCTCTCTCACTGTTTGTCTGTCTCTCTTTCTCTCCCATTGCAGGGAGAACCAAGTCCCAAAGGTGATCCCCGGGAGAAGGGCCACTGGGCAAGCTACCTCCAGTCACGGACTTCTTCTGGGTTCTAGTCAGCGCTGCTCTGGGCTATGGCAGGGGCACTCCAGAGTCACCTGTGCCCGCCATCCCAAAGCAGGGTGCATTGGCAGACCTGGGAAGGGGAGTTGGCTGAACCTTGGCACATCTCTTCTCCTCCTCCTGCCTAGGACCCCGAGTCTTCCATGTTTGCCCTCCTCTGCCTCGCCCCCCTCTCTCTCTGTCCCAGCAGCTCCCTTCATGGATGTAAGAGTTTCTTTGATCTACAGGGGGAAGGGTTACACCAACTGTGAGAGGCTCTGAAGATTTTAGCCGAGAGGGTTTTAATTTTGGAAACGATGATTGGGCTCTATGGTGAGTAGATGGACATAGGGCGTGGGGCCGGAAGTGAGCGAGAGGGGTGCCTCGGGCAGCCCCCTCCTGGGGCCTCCTGGGGGTTTCCAGTCCCTGGACTGCGGTGATGGCAGCTTGATTCCTTTCCCTTTCCCCTCATGTCCTCTCCCCTCCCTTCGCCTCCCGTCTTTTCTTTCCTTTTTCTTTTCCTCTTCCTTTCCCTTTTTCTTTTCCTCTTCCTTTCCCTTTTTCTTTTCCTTCTCCTTTCTTTTCCCCAATTAAGCCATATCTTTCCCAACTCCCTCTCCCTTCTGCTCCAATGCCCTTGACCCTGTGCCCTTTAAGCATTTGGTATTTGCCCCACAGTCTGTATCTACAATTCCAAATTGTATCATCTTTTCCTTTCTTTTTCTTTCCTTTCTTTTTCCTATTCCTTTTTCTTT